>NC_053391.1:595262742-595582742 GCF_905171765.1 Bufo bufo
TGGGACATCACTTTGCTTAGTGGCACAATTCCCACCAGCACCACTCACTGCAAGGCCAACTGCAGGAGTGCTTTAGATAGTGTCTCTCTGCTCTAGTACAGTCTCTATCTACAGCTATTACTTCTGCCTCACGGTGCACTTAAAGTGCACATATAGCAATATGCAGATTAATATACAGTGCAATTTCACAACATGGTACTGGCAAGTGCCAAGCAAATACAGTTCAGGGTAGGGGGCAGCACTGATAGTCTGTATCAGTTTTAACCCTCTTACATTGTGCACAGCTTAATGAGCACAGCCCTTGGCATTCTCAACTTCGTCTTTTGGGCACCCTTCTGTGGCAACTGTCATTGGACAGCAGAAGGTGCTTTTCACTGTAAATATATAGAATTGCAGAATGGTGGACCTATAAGTTGATAAAAATTACTTACCCACAGTGTGGGACAGACCCACCTTGTTCCACCTATATAGCGGGTATGGACCTTACATCAATCAGGGGCACACACCTTCCTGGCCCCAGACTTTCCCCTATGGCTGGTGAAATGGTTTCCAACTTTCCATTCATACTCTACTATCTGGTGTTCTTATCATCTGGAGTTGCTTGCTGTTTGTTTTGCAGCATTGGTCATTTCACTTAGCAAACAATTTGCTAACTCAGCCCTTTTATTACAGAGGCAGCTGACATAGTTGGGCAGCATCTTGAAGATTCCTAGCCTATTCTACCAATGTGACTTTCACTTTTGTGTACTTTTGTTATGGCCATTTAATCAGGGGGTTGTATGATAATAACAATGTCCTCTTCTCTAGGCCTTCCTAATTAGCTGATCCTTGGAGTCTGGCCTTCTCAACTATGCCAGGTGTAAGGTGGTCAGACTTTATGAATATTGACTGGTCCTTGACCTGGGGCCTCACCAGAGGATGGCACAGTGGCACAGACTAAATAAGTTCAACAAAAAAAAGTGTTCAGCAATCAACAGTTTGGCTCCTGATATTGATGACTATTAGCATACGTAATTAAGTGTGGGTCCAACAACCTGTACCCCCACTATCAGAGGCAGATTGGCCATAGACCTTATAGGAAAATTTCCCAGTGGGCCAATGCCCAGAGGGCCACCCAAGCACTCCTCATTGCCACAACCAACATGTCCTCCTGAATTCAACTGCAATCAGAGAGAACTGGAGGAGGACAGAAAATGGCATCTATTGACGGCCACCACAGAGGGACAGCTTTTGGCACAATATATTGCGCTGCTCTGTGGTATGTGGTTCTGTTGAGACTGTATTTTTCTCTATGGTATTGCTGACCCTGCCTACTTGTGTTGCCCCGCCTTCTGTCAATTTGGATCCTCCTACAACATGGGACCACTTTTACGATTTTTTTTTCCAGGGCCACTTTAAGTTCCCAGTCTGCCCCAGCCCACTATACACTGTTCTCTGAAGCCTCTGATGCTGTAATTAAAACTTTGAATGGAACAGGGAGCACAGCTCCATTTAAAGTTTGGTGGCTGTGTCAGGTTACTGCAGCTTAGCTCCCATTCACTTCAGTGGGAACAGATGCAGTAACACAGCACGGCCACTGCACTTTGAACAGAGCTGTCCTTCCTTTTCCATTCAAAGTGCTAGTTCACCAGAGGCTGTAAGACACAAATATTGTGGGGGTGCAGGATGTGGAGCCCCCAGTGATCAAATATTGATGAGATATGCTGAGGATGGGTCATCAATATCAGGAGCCTGGAAAATCCCTTTAATAACCAAGCACATTACTTTCAAAGCAATATATATAACCCGCCACTAGCCTGCAACTATAGTGCACAAATAACGATATGGAGATTAAAGAAGTTGCCAGAGATATTTAAAAATTTGTCTATGAGCAGTAAATGTTACAGCACAATAAAATAAGCTAAGTCCCACCACACCCAGTGTCACTGGTCCATTCCCCTCAATTTCTGGGTTCTGCCATCCAGAAGTGATAATATCCCATTCCTCTTCGCATGATCACTGAAACCAAACAATACAAATAAGAAGCAAATGGATTGACAGTTCTGGTGTGGTGGGACATTTAAAGGGAATCTGTCACCACAAATCTGGAGTAATATCTGCAGTAATACATGAACTGTGCTGCAGACAAGGAGTCCAGACCACCAGTTTAATTTTACTACTGGTCCCAGTTCCCTGGTTGCTGGCAATCACTGCTGTCCCATGCTAAAACAACACTGGACAGGACTCCTGTGTGCATGCCCAGCAGTCACTACAATGTACAACACGAATTCCAAAAAAGTTAAGACTCTGTGTGAAATAGACAGAACATAGAACATAGAACATATATCATATGTTGTGAGTGAGACATTTTACCATTTCATGAAAAAAATTAACTCATTTAGAGCTTGATGGCAGCAACGTATCTTAAAAAGGTAATTGATAAAATATAGGTAGGGGTAACATAGAAACATAGTTTGTAAGGCTGAAAAAAGACATCTGTCCATCCATTTCAGCCTGTTATCCTGCAAGTTGATCCAGATGAAGGCAAAAAAAACTCTGTGAGGTAGAAACCAATTTTCCTCACTTTAGGGGAAAAAAATTCCTTCCCGACTCCAATCAGGCAATCAAAATAACTCCCTGGATCTACAACCTATCTCCAGTAACTATAACCTATAATATTATTACACTCCAGAAATGCATCCAGGCTCCTCTTGAACTCTTTTAGTGAATTCACTATCACCACCTCCAGGCAGAGAGTTCCATAGTCTCACTGCTCTTAGGCTCCGTTTACACGTCCATATTTTACCTTTCCAGAATTGCGGTCAGTTTTTTTACGGATCCTTGTTTCCGCAAATAACTTCAGTTTTTTTACAAATCCATTCCGTGTTTCCGCAAAAAAAAGAAAAAAGAAGGGAGGAATAGATGTTACTAGGGTACCAATTTTTTTTTGGTTTAGTTAGATCCCCTGTTGTTATTTTAGTATAGATTAGGGACTCACAAGAGAATGAGGACCCTTGACGTGGGCTTGCGGGCTGAGGTATTTTGTCAAATCCAAATTTTTTGTTAAATTTGGTGTAAATACCTTCTAATATCTCATTTCTAATTACGTCTTATAATTATTATTAAATCAATTTAGATTTAATAATAATGGATTTGCATCTGTGATACGGGGTGCACACAGACAGTGCCCTCATATTATACGGCCACGGGCATGTGCATGTGGCCTTATAGTAATGGAAAAAATAATAATGACCTAAATAGATAATAGATCATCATTATTAAAAATATACATTTTTTTAAATTACATTTTTGAATAGATAAAAGACATACTCAATAGTAACAGTATAACAATGTTTTATTATTACAAAAAATAAAATAAAATTATAATTCAAATAATTACCTTGAAAAAGGGCCAGGGGTGTGCATTATTGGGGGGTCAGGTCTGTTGAGACGGGAAGGAGCGGTGATAAAGTTAAGTCTCTTATCTCGACAATTTTCCAAAAAGTAAAGGACTTCTTGTGGCTCCTGAGGCCCAGCAAATTCGTCAATCACCATGGCCAACGCAGTTCATCTGGCACACGACGCAAGGAAGGAGCTAGCCCTTTTAGAGCTAACTCTTCTTTCACGTCTGATTGGTTCGGATTTAGATATTCGAGCACCATTGAATCAATGTGCTCGAAGATCTACATTGGAAGCGATCAGCGGATGTTGGCGTCGTCTGCCAGATGAAGGGCAAAATGTAGCAGAAACAACTGGGGTCCTTTCTGCGTAGGCCACAGTGACATTTTCAATTACAGGACCTTGTTCTGTCGGCTCCAAAGCTAGGAGAGGTTCTGTTGTAGCAGATCCTCCAGCTATATTCCCTTGAGTATCTTCCTCCTGTGTGTCACTCATTGGAGGTCTTGATTCAGAATCCTCTATCACAAGATTATCAATAGTTCTGCAAAATAAAGTTAGAATTAAATTATAATAATTAAAAATTTATATAAAAAATAAATATATTACCGTATAAAAATTTTACTTACGGTCTTAGTTCCATAATTGGTTTCAAGAAGTACAGATTCTTTGTATACATATAAGTTAGTTTTTTTTGAGTGATCCATCACCACTTTTCTGTTTTCCGTTTACTTCGTGATGATATTGGTCACGGCACGTATTCCAGCGCTTTTTTATTTGCTGTACTGAAAAGACAATAATATTTTATAAATTAATATAATTAATCTATAACACTTAAAGAGAACCTTTCATCTGTTTAGCCCTAGTCTTAGGGTCTTACCTTATAGGGCGACCCCCACTGATGTTATCGCACTTTTTTTTTTTCCGCTGTTGTCCCCCGTTGATTTCTGCGCCTTATATTCTAATTAGCCGACTTAGTTATACTAGGCAGAGACTGGAGCAGTTCTCTTCTCCCTGGCTGTGAGTGCATCTAATCAGAGTCCACCACTCATAGCCAGGGAGCAGCTCATTGGCACCTTTCCGCATATCATACGCATTTTTGCGGACCCATTGAGTACAATGGGGCTACGGACGGCAATTTGCGGCCAAAAGTAGGACATGCTCTACTTTTTTGTGGTTCTGCATAACGGAACGGAACTGCGGATGCGGACAGCATACTGAATGCTGTCCAGATCTTTTGCGGCCCCATTGAAATGAATAGGTCCGCAACTATTCCGCAATTTTGTGGAATGGATGCGGATAAAAAATTGCGGATGTGTGAATAGACCCTTACTGTACAGAATCCTCTTCTATGTTTGTGTGCAAACCTTCTTGACTGCAGACACAGAGGATGTCCCCTTGTCACAGTCCTGGGGATAAATTGATGATGGGAGAGATCTCTCTACTGCCCCCTTATATATTTATGCATAGTTATTAGATCTCCCCTCAGTTGTCTATTTTCTAAACAGGATAACCCTAATTTTGATAATCTTTCTGGGTACTGTAGTCCACCCATTTCAGTTATTACTTTAGTTGCTCTTCTCTGAACTCTCTAGAGCTCTGCTATGCAACCCATTATCTTATTGGCCTTGGCAGCAGCTGTCTGGTTTCTATAGTTAAGTTTGCTGTCCACTAAAATTCCTAAGTCCTTTTTTATGTCAGTGTTTCACAGTGTTTTACCATTTAGTATGTACTGGTGACTTGCATTATTCCTTCCCATGTGCATAACCTTACAATTGTCAGTGTTAAACCTCATCTGCCACTTCTCTGCCCAAGCCTCCAATCTATCCAGATCCCTCTGTAGCAGTATACTGTCCTCTTCAGTGTTAATTACTTTACACAGTTTAGTGTCATCTGCAAAAATTGGTATTTTACTGTGCAATAAGATCACTAATAAATATTTTGAGGAAAATAGAGCCCAATACTGACCATTGAGGTAACCCACTAGTGACAGTGACCCCTCCAATACTGACCCTTGAGGGTGACGGTGACCCAATCTAAGTCTGTACCGTTAATAACCACCCTCTGTTTTCTATCACTCAGCCAGTTACTTACCCACATGCAGACATTTCCCCCCAGTCCAAGCATTCTCATTTTATGTATTAACCTTTTATGTGCTACAGTATCAAATGCTTTGGAGAAGTCACGATATATGACATTCATTGACTCAGCCTGGTCAAGTCTAGAACTTTCCTCCTCATAGAAACTGATTAAATTAGTTTGACATAACCGATTCCTCACGAAGCCATGCTGATACCGCTTAATTGGCTTATTTTCATAAGGCGCCGCTGCACTTCTTCCTGGGTCAGGCGGGGCACTTTTAATGGTGAATTTACTTTTACCCTTTGCATTTCATTTGACAGATTATATTCTTCAGTAGAAAAAATATTTAATAACTTTGCTTTCTCTTCATCACTCTCTGCAACTCCCCCCTCATCACTCTGTAAAGGGCCGACACCTTCAGATTTATATTTTTTATCATTTATATAACTGAAGAACATTTTAGGGTTAATTTTACTCTCATTGGCAATTGGTGTCTCTGTCTACAGTTTGGCTGCTTTTATTTGTCTTTTATATATATATTTTTTTTTCCTTATAGCTTTTCAATGTTTCCTTGCTACCTTCCTGTTTTAGTGAGTTAAATGCTTTCTTTTTGTCCATTATTGCTTCCTTTACATTTATATTTATCCACATTGTTGTTTTTTTTGTTCCTACCCTTTTATTCCCATAAGATATGTACCCTTCACAATAACAACTCATTCAGACGGCCGTAGTGTTTTGCGGTCCACGGTCGTGTGCGTTACACATTTTGCGGACACAGAATGGCCAGCTCTATGAGAGAAATGCCTATTCTTGTCCGCGATTGCGGTGAAGAATATGAAATTCTCATAAATCTTTTTTGCATGTCCGTGGAACGGAACAACGGATATGGACAGCACGTGGTGTGCTTTCCTAATCTTTTGCGACCCTATTGAAACAAATGGGTCTGCACTCGTTCCACAAAATTGTGGAAGGGATGCAGACTCATTCATACAGTCGTCTGAATGAGCCCTAAGAGTTACATATCCTGAAGGAGACATAGAAAAAGAATATATGCCAATGTCAAGTAAATTCAATAAAACCAGGTGATGACAGGAATATAATAATTCAGTTATAGTTACATTTTGTCTGAAACTCCCTTCATAATATTAAAATATATACAGTGTAATTAAAAAAATGTATGACAAAAATTGAAAAATGTCCCACTATCAGGAACATCACATTACCTTTCTTATAAAAGCCACGCATTCCCTTCATACACGATCATTGATTAACAGTATACAGTATGTACAGTAGTCACATCTTATTGTGGACTCGCTAAACTAAAAATGCCATATGTTCAAGATCTGTAAAATATTTGTCAAAATTTGGTCTGAGATTTGCGACCAAACCTGCAGGACAGCGCACATAAGTCCCTACTGCAGGTAAGCTCTATAGACAAACTGGTGCAAAGGGAAAGTGGTTTAAGTTGCCAAGAGCAACCAATCAGATTTCACATTTTATTTTGCACAGGAGTTCTCCCCCATGGAGCCTAATATATGCTGGTCACTGGATGCTAATTGACAGACATAAACAGCATGATCAGCAGTCAGTACTTTTTGTACAGCACATTTGCTTTTACAGATCCGGCATTACCGGACGCTGAAGTAGTGCCGCCCGGCCCCATCAACTATAATGGGGTCCGTCGGATATCTGGCCGAAACCTGGCAAATATGCCGAGAATCGGCCGGACAAACACCACTGGGGGAACAGCCTGAAATCCAAGGTCTCATGCACACAGTAACACTGCCTCATAGTGCATCAGTGGGCACCGTAAATCAGAGATATCAGATTTACTAACACTGGTACAAATAAAGACATCTAATTTTGAGAAAAACTGTTTCTAATTGTGCTGGATACATGTTGATGTCGCACGTGTGGTCATAAATGTGTCACAGTTGCATTCTATTGCGACACGACGCTGGAGGACAGAATGCCAAAATTCTGTTTGAAGCTTCCAACTTTAAATGCTGATAAATATGACGTTTGATCGCAAACAACCACCAAATCCAATATGTAGTGGCCCTCTAGAATTCAAAACTTTATTCAGCTGGGTTCACACCAAAGAAAAAAAAACTTATCTCACATAGCTATCAAGAAAAAAACACCATTAAAAAAGTCAGAAAAATGCATGCATTTTTAGCACCTGCAGTTTTTGCGACCAGGAATGCTGAGTTGCGGTGATACTATAGAAATGAATAGGATCATACGGGACCGTGCCTCCATGTTGCAATCCTGTCCTATCTTTCGCCGTATCTTGCAGAACGCAGACCCATTAAGGTCAATGGGTCCACACCGCGATGCAGAGTTCACACGGCCTGTGCCTGTGTTTTGCCGACCTGCGGTTTCTAGTCTGCAATACGGGCGCGGCAGCACCACGGTGCATGTGAATGTAGCCTCAATGACTCTCCTATTGCACAACACAGATCCAAAGTATGGTTTTATGCAGAATGTCTAATACTGATAGAAAAAAATAAGAATGGGTTTACACAACACTTGGTCATATGGTTGACAGTAATGTATATGGGAATTTAAAAAAAAATATCCAAATGTATACCGTACGTACTGTACAGCATCCAGAGCCATCTATGGAGCAGATGTATGGCAAGAAAGTGTTCTGTTGGTAAATGTGTCCAGGTTTACATCTACTGTAGATACCATTATTGTACAGTAATAAAATGTATAGGCCATAAACGAATTATGTTCAGGTGAACAGTTATGGCGGAAGCATGTAATTACTTGTAGGTATGTCTGGATCCGATTAGACATTGTACTTCATGTAGCACTAAAACAGTGTGGGAATCCCTGCAGTGCGAACTATTTAAAAAAAAAAAAAACATTTGCTACATTGTAAGGAATACGGATTGCTGCATGTGAATACACCCCTAGTGTGTCCCGCACACTAAAAACATCATGGCACCGTCGAGATTAATATTCCTGTGATTACAACAGGCAATAAATAGCTTGGGAGGGACAGCTCAATGAATAATATTAGAACATTATATCTGGAGTTATGTACCATATTTTCCTCATACTCAGGCCTCGTTCACATTTCCATGTCAGTGTCAAATCCGTGAAAAAAAGCGTACGTGTGTCATATGTTAAACTGTCTGTGAAGAATCCGTGGTTAGTCAGTGTGTCCGTTTTTACTATCTGTGTGTCATCCGTAATTCACTGACGTTGCTCAGCTGAAAATTAATTTCCAAAGAATCTGGACCATGGACCCATAGACTTCAATGGGAGTGCTTGGTCCGCATCACGGATCAAAGTAGTGCCTGTACCTGTGATTTTTTTACCTGACCCACGGTCAGTAAAAAAATACTGAAATGTGAACAGACACATTTAAATCAATGCATACACGTCAGCACACGTCAGTTAAACTGAAATGTGAATGAGGCCTCATCCGGATAAAGTAGGTCAATATCAGTATACATTTTATATGGATTGTACTAATTCCTACCTGTTGAATGTAACAATGTATATTTAATGCCCCTTGTAAGTTTTTCTATACATTGTCACCATGTTTATTGAGAAGGCTGCTGTGCATGTCTTCTATCAGCACACTCTTGTCACACCTGTATTTGTAAAGAGCATGGGCCCAAGGAGAGATTCTCCCATGGGTATATATACACATTTGTAAAACCCTCTATCATACATTTCATCATATTCAAAATACATTTTCTTTTTAACCCCGTCAGGACCCTAACATTTTTCACCTTAAGGCCACATGCACACGATAGTATTTTTTCACGGTCCGCAAAACGGGGTTCCGTTGTTCCGTGATCCATTTCCGTTTTTGTTTCCGTGTGTCTTCCTTGATTTTTGGAGGATCACCAGACATGAAAAGTGAAAAAAAAATCTAAGTCAAGTTTGCCTTGCAAATGATAGGAAAAAAACGGACACGGATCACGGACGCGGATGACAATCTTGTGTGCCTCCGTGTTTTTTCACGGACCCATTGACTTGAATGGGTCCGCGAACCATTGTCCGTGAAAAAAATTCAATGGGTCTGCAGAAAATCACGGAAAACGGAACAACGGACACGGAACACAACAACGGTCTTGTGGTGATAACTTTAAAACGCTTTTATTTATCCAAGCCATTCTGAGATTGTTTTCTCGTCACATATTGTACCTCATGACACTGGTAAATTTGAGTCAAAATATTTCATTTTTAATTATAAAAAAAAATACCAAATACCAAAATTCGCAATTTTAAACATTTCAATTTCTCTGCTTTTAAAACAGATAGTGATACCTCCTAAAATAGTTATTACTTTACATTTACCATGTCTACTTCATGTTTGGATCATTTTGTAAATTACATTTTCTTTTTTGGGGACGTTAGAAGGCTTAGAAGTTTAGAAGCAAATCTTGAAATTTTTCAGAACATTTCTAAAAGACATCACAGAGAAAAATGACTTTTCATATAAAACATAACTTTTACTGCTGTTGGTTAAAATAATACCCCATCTTAGTATATATCTTAGGCTATGTCAAATGAATAGACAAGGCCTTACTTGGACGTATCAGGATAATGAAGTCCGATGTATAGAAAAATTTGCGGCAACTTACAGTTAGATGACTGTGGACCTGGCCAAACGGTAGATAGAGAGGTGGTGGATAAGGGGAAGGGAACAATATCCCTAATACAACCCTCAATGTACCCCTGCCTACAGGCGGAGCACCCGCCCCGAAAAGGGCGACCCCACCTCTCGGTGGCTAAACCCTCACTGTCGCCTATTGATACCCTGCCTAAAAGGATCAATGATGTTCGTCCCTTCTTGGCAAATTGTCCCGACGCGTTTCCCCAGACGTAGTAAAGGCTGGTTCATCAGGGGACTCAGGATAGATGATAGGTTCTTGCAGGTTTCAATAAAAAATAGATGCCCAACTGATAGTAGTGGGCAAAAAACTCTGATAATTGCATAGCAGACCTCCTGGTATAGTAAGGTGCATAGGTATTGCTCGATAGGTGATTCAAATACCTGGTTTTGGCGCCTAGATTTGAGCCCCGCCTCCTGGATTACCCTATTAGTGCCATAGAATCGAGAAAAACTCCACTTCCGGTCTTTGGAACGCACGCGGCGCTTGGTGGAACGCACATGTGATTCCGAAACCGGAAGTGAGCCGGCATTCACTCACAACATCATATCCTGCCTGTGAACCGCATGCAGGGAGGTGGGAGGAGAATCAGGATGGCAGATAAATACTGTCACCATGATTAGAAAGGGGGAGGGGAGTAATAATAGATATATAGGTTCTTGGGCCACATATTATAGAACTGTGCATCTTAAAAACGATTATCCCACATGTATATTAAAGGGGGTGTGTAGAGAGGCTGGATATAAACTGTATTAACATAAAATTATGTCAAAGATACAGGCCCCCCATATTGATATATCTATCTAACTGGACCAATTGCGGTCCGATATAAGGCTGATTAACATTTGTAAAGGATAACCATAGTGTTGGCTAATGCATGAATAAAGTGAAGGAGACTAAATAAAACACCCAAAGGAAATCTGTTAATTTAGTCCCATTGGAAACACTGTTTTGAGGCGGTATATCCACTGAGCTTCCTTGCGGAGAATCCTATTATCCCAGTCGCCACCCCTTGGAGACTGTCGTATAACTTCAATGACCTGGAATTTTAGTGTACTCACGTCGCCATCATGTACCTCAAGCACATGACGTGCGATCGGTTTGTCTCTACGGTTCCTGACATCACCTAAGTGTTCCCCAACCCGTCTCCTGAGTTCACGTTTGGTTTTTCCCACATAACTCAAAGGGCAACTACAGGTACATAGGTAGACCACCCGTTGGGTGCGACAGTTGGCAAAGTCCCGTATGGTATATGTTATTCCAGTGCTGACACTAGTAAACACTTTGGATTTTAAGATGAATGGGCAGCAAACACAGTTTCCACCACACTTAAAAGTACCCGTTGGTTTGGGATTAAGCCATGTGGTGATTCCTGTTGGTCTTTGGTAGTGACTGTGTACCAATCTGTCCTTTAAGGAGCGTCCACGTCTATATGTGATCGCTGGTCTTGGGGGGAGCACATCCTTAATATCTGGATCGGTCAGGAGAACATCCCAAAATCTACTTAGGATACCCCTAACTTTCTGATTTTGGTGATCAAAAGTGCCGATAATTCTGATGGTGTTATCTCCTTTTTTAGCATTCCGGGTCTTGTTTACTAATAGGGCTTGGCGTTACGTTTTACTGGAGTGTAAAAATGCATCCCTTAAGACTCGATTGGGATATCCCCGTTGTTGGAATCTCTTGCACATGTCTGCTGCCTGGTGATGGAACGATTCAAATGAGGAACAGTTTCGTCTGACTCTGAGGTACTGTCCTTTTGGGATACTGCGTCTAAGACTCTCAGGGTGATAGCTATCCCACCGCAAAAGGCTATTGGTGGCCGTCGGTTTCCTATAAGTTTCGGTATGCAGTTCACCCTGACGCTTAGTAATGCGTATATCCAAAAAGGCAATGCTGTCTCTGTTGCTTTCAAAGGTGAACCTGAGACCTATATTGTTGATGTTGAGGTAAGTAACAAAATCGGAGAAGGACTCACTGGTGCCATCCCATATGATAAACACGTCGTCAATGTATCTCCCCCAGAATAGGATATTCTGGGCCCATTGACGACATGGCTCATTAAACACGATGGTGTCCTCCCACCAGCCCAGGAATAGATTGGCATAACTGGGCTCACATGGGCTACCCATTGCCGTACCCCTGAGCTGGTGGAGGAAACGCGTCCCAAACACAAAATAATTGTGCGTCAGTATGAATTTGAGTGACTGGATAACAAAATCAGAGTGAGACTTATACTGAGTTCCTCTTGTGCTGAGGAAATATTCAACGGCTGTAATCCCCCAGTTATGAGGGATGCTGGTGTACAAAGCCTCCACATCAATGGACGCCAACAGAACCCTATCATCTACTTGTATGTTGTCGATCTTGAGTAGAAGGTCTGTTGTGTCTCTAATATAAGAGGGTAGTGCTGATACAAAGGGACGCAGAATGTTATCTACATATGTGCTGAGACTGTGAGTAATTGATCCTACCCCGGATACAATGGGGCGGCCCTTCAGGGGAGGGTACCCCTTATGAATTTTGGGAAGTGAGTAAAAAGTGGGAATCTGAGGGTGCAATGGTACCAAAAACGTCATCTCATCCTTGGAAATCAGACCCTTATCAAGGGCCTCTATAAGGATAGACTCCAAGTGGTCAGAGAACTCAGCTGTAGGGTTTGACGGCAGAATGGAATAACATGTTCTATCATCTAGTAGTTTAAGGCACATATTGTAATAGGTAGGATGGTCCATGATTACGATATTTCCCCCTTTGTCAGATGTCTATCAATTGGTAGGGGAAGGTGTTTGTCCCCCACTTATTTCTAAAAAAGTGCCTGTAGAGGATGTTGGAGTTGGTAAGGAGACTAAAGATGGTAATGTAGAGGAGGATGCCTGCAGTGTGGGTTCTCGTGTTGTATTTTGTGAGAAACTCTGATAGTTGGCCGTGGGATTCGTGCCCCTGTATCCTCGTTGTCCTTGTGGCCATCGTCTCCTCCCTCTTCCTCTGGCTCTATTTCTACCCCTAAAATAAGTTGTACCTCTCTCTGTGTCTGAAGACTCAGGGTCAGTAGAAAATGTCCGTTCCGGGATTACTTTGAGGTTTAGTATTGAGAAACTGAAAGGCGTGTTTTTCACGGAAATCTGACAGATCCCGTACAAACTGTCTGTGTTTTCTTTCTTTAAGAACTGTTTGGTACCTTTCTACGTTTGTACGTAAGATATTCTCTCTCCTGCTGAAGTCAGAATCAGATTTCAGTTTTAAGGCTAACTCTATAAGGGTATTGAGAACATTTGTAAAACCCACTTTTTAAGGACCAGTTCAGGTCTCAAGTCACTTTGTGAGGCTTACATAATAGAAACCACCCATAAATGGCCCCATTTTAGAAACTACACCCCTCAAGGTATTCAAAACATATTTTTACCAACTTTGTTAACCCTTTAGGTGTTCCACAAGAATGAAAGGAAAATGTAGATGAAATTTCAGAATTTCCCTTTTTTGCAGGTTTTCAATTTTAATCCATTTTTTACAGTAACAAAGCAAGGGTTAACAGCCAAACAAAACTCAATATTTATTGCTCTGATTCTTTAGTTTACAGAAACATCCCATATGTGGTGGTAAACTGCTGTACCGGCACACAGCGGAGCACAGAAGGAAAGGAACGCCATATGATTTTTGGAAGGCAGATTTCAGTGGGATCATTTTAAGTTGCCATGTCACATTTGAAGACCCCCTGATGCACCCCTAGAGTAGAAACTCCAAAAAAGTGACCCCATTTTGGAAAATACACCGCTCAAGGTATTCAAAATTTATATTACAAACTTTGGTGTTCCACATAAATTAAAGGAAAATGTAGATGACATTTCAGAATTTCACTTTTTTGGCAGATTTTCCATTTTTATCCATTTTTTTCCAGTAACAAAGCAAGGGTTAACAGCCATTCAAAACTAGTAAATATTTATTGCCCTGATTCTGTAGTTTACTGAAACACCCCATATGTGGTTGTAAACTGCTGTATGGGTACACGTCACAGCGCAGAAGAAAAGGAACACCATATGGTTTTTGGAGGGCAGATTTCATTGGGATAATTTTAAGTTGCCATGTCACATTTGAAGACCCCCTGATGCACCCCTAGAGTAGAAACTCCAAAAAAGTGACCCCATTTTGGAAAATACACCGCTCAAGGTATTCAAAATTTATATTACAAACTTTGGTGTTCCACATAAATTAAAGGAAAATGTAGATGACATTTCAGAATTTCACTTTTTTGGCAGATTTTCCATTTTTATCCATTTTTTTCCAGTAACAAAGCAAGGGTTAACAGCCATTCAAAACTAGTAAATATTTATTGCCCTGATTCTGTAGTTTACTGAAACACCCCATATGTGGTTGTAAACTGCTGTATGGGTACACGTCACAGCGCAGAAGAAAAGGAACACCATATGGTTTTTGGAGGGCAGATTTCATTGGGATAATTTTAAGTTGCCATGTCACATTTGAAGACCTCCTGATACACCCCTACAGCAGAAACTCCAAAAAAAAAAACATTTTGAAACTATGGGATAAGGTGGCAGTTTTGTTGGTACTATTTTATGGTACATAGGATTTTTGGTTGCTCTATATTACACTTTTTGGGAGGCAAAGTAACAAAAAATAGCTGTTTTGGCACTGTTTTTATTTTATGTTATTTACAATGTTCATCTGACAGGTTAGATCATGTGGTATTTTTATAGAGCAGGTTCTTGCAGATGCGATAATACCAAATATGACTACTGTTTGTTTCAGTTTCACATAATAAAGCATTTTTGAAAAAAATCAATTTTTACTGTCTTTATATTCTGAAAGCCATTTTTTTAATGGCTTTTTTGACACACTTTTTATTTTTATTTTTTTACAGTGTTCATCTGGGGTTAGGTCATGTGATATTTTTATACTGCAGGTTCTTACAGACACGGCAATACCAAATTTTTCTACTTTTTTATTTATTTAAGTTTTACACAATAATACAATTTTTGAAACAAAAAAAAAATCATGTTTTAGTGTCTCCATAGTCTGACAGCCATATTTTTTTTTTTTTGGCATATGAATTTTTGATCGCTTGCTATTACACTATTTGTGATGTAAGGTGACAAAAAATGGCTTTTTTGACACCGTTTTTATTTTATTGATTTTACGGTGTTCACCTGAGGGGTTAGGTCATGTGATATTTTTATAGAGCAGGTCCTTATGGACGTGGAAATTCCTAATCTGTATACTTTTTTTGTTTATTTAAGTTTTACACAATAATATCATTTTTGAAACAAAAAAAAATCATGTTTTAGTGTCTCCATAGTCTGAGAGCCATAGTTTTTTATTTTTTGGTTGATTGACTTAAGTAGGGGCTCATTTTTTGCGGGATGAGGTGACAAGATTGGTACTATTTTGGGGGGCATACGCTTTTTTGATCGCTTGGTGTTGCACTTCTAGTGATGTAAGGTGACAAAAAAAAAGGTTTTTTTAGCACAGTTTTTAATTTTTTTATAATTTACGATGTTTACCTGAAGCGCTAGGTCATGTGATATTTTCATAGAGCCGGTCTACTTTTGTTTTTTTCCCTATTTTAAAAAAAAAATAAAAAAATTATTTCACTTTTTTTTTTTCACTTTCATTTTTGTCCCACTCTGATCCCCTTTACAATGCATTACAATACTTCTGTATTGTAATGCATTGGCTGTAAGTCTATACACTTACAGCCTGCTTCCTGTGAGATCCAGGGGGCTGGATCTCACAGGCTTGTCACGGAAGGCAGCCACGATGCCTAAGGAAGGTATCGGGCTGCCTTTCCTGCCATTGGGTACCCGTCGCAGCAGAGCGGGGACCTGATGGCCACCCCGCACCCCCTGCACCCACCCTATCAGCCCGCCGTACATGTAAGTCACGTCCACCAGCGTCCTTAAGGGATTAAACTGTCTTGGACTTTAGTACAGCTAAAGGGAAAGAATGTCTGCATAGGAATATATTATGAAAAATGAGTATGTGTTTTCTGGTGAACTCATGGTATGTTCACAGTATACTGGGGCACACAGTTGTGGTAGCCAATTACCCCCCCCCCCCCCCCTTCCCGTATGTAGAAGAAACATGTAAGGATTATGTAGCCCGGGTCTGTGGTACTGATTATTATTTAGTTACTCCCTGGGTGGATAATATGGCAGGATGGACAGAGGGGATGAAGAGTATAATTTCGTTCCCTCAGGAAGGGGCTAATGACACCTAAAAGGGTTATGTTTGGGTGACGCTGAAGCTTACCCAAATTATGGTCCAGACATGCAGTATATGAAGTTGGGAGGGGAAAATTGGCTTACTTATGCACCATATTGGTATGATAGACCAAATAAAAAGGTTAAGAAACAGAAGGCAGAGAACCAGGAGGGATATAAAAAGAAACATGAGTTAGAAAAAGAATTGACAAGGGGTTCACCTCAGAAGCCCCCTCCTCCCTATTTAGGAAATATCCCACAGATATATCCATCCCTTTCAAAAGATGACTTAGATTTACTGGCTGGATATACTGCTACCAATATCCAACCACCTACAGCTCCCACAAACCACTATAAGGAATCACCACTGATTGTGTTAACCATAGAGGGACGTCCTTTCCCTTTTCTTGTGGATTCTGGTGCTACTAGTAGTACTATATGTGAGGATTATTATAGTGGTCCAAGAGAGAATGCTGAGCCCTCTGCGGGAATTAATGGGATACTGACCGGATCTTATAAAACTCCTCCCCTCTCGATCCAACATCCATACAAGCACCAGTCAATGTTCACACACAGTTTTAGGATCATTTCAAATTGTCCGGTGAAATTATTAGGGAGAGATTTGTTTGTTCTGTTGAAGTTGCAGTTGGGGATTAGCAAGACGGGACATCTACATGTCACATCCTCAGTTATGCCCATTCTTGTACCAAAGGATAATTGTTTTTTATATTTGGAATGCCAACCTCAGGATCCGCTACTTGATCCGCTACCTCCTGAGGTTTGGGCAAATACTGACCAAGATGTTGACCTTATCTCTTGCACACCATATAAGGCAATGCTTAAGCCCGGCGCTGCACCTGTTTACATTAAACAATATCCCCTTTCACCAGAAAAAGAAAAGGGGATTGAGTCTATGTTGATGGAATTCCTAGAGGCAGGGGTTATTGAGGAAATTATCTCCTCCCTATAATACACCTATCAAACTAGTGAGAAAGGCAGATAATACCTTTAGGTTTGTCCAGGATCTTAGAGCGGTAAATGCACAGATCATACCCATAGCCCCTGTTGTTCCAGACGTACCATCTCTGCTATCAGCTATTCCTGCCCATGCAGAGTTTTTCTCTGTTATTGATTTAAAAAATGATTTTTTTTCTGTCCCAGTTGAAGAGGAGACACGGCCACTTTTTGCTTTTATATTAAAATTTCGCCAGTATACCTGGTGTAGAATGCCTCAGGGTTATGTAGACTCCCCAGTAGTCTACTCCATTGTCCTCCAAGTTACACTGCGCCCTTGGACTGCTACAAGGGAGAGCAGGATGATTTGCCTCCTCCCCATGCATGTACTGAACTTATACATGAACATACCTCACCTAGGCCTGACTTACAGTCCACACCCATTGAAGGAGCACCTGCTATTTTTGTGGATGGATCCTGTTCCCGCCCTAATGACAACACTTATCATGCAGGATACGCTGTGGTTCAACTCCCTGATGTTATACTGGAATCGAATCCTATACCTTTTCAGTCAGCCCAAGCAGCTGAACTGATTGCCCTCACTAGAGCTTGTTATCTTTTTGAGGGGAGAGATGTAAATGTTTACACCAATTCCAAGTATGCCTTTGGGGTTGTACATGATCATGGGGTAATCTGGCAGAGGAGAGGCTTCATAGCTGCAGATGGGAGACAAATTTCACATTCCACCCTAGTACATGATCTCCTGGATGCCATCCACTTACCAAGGAAAGTTGCTGTTATTCATTGTAAGGCACATACTGGTCTCCAAACACACATAGCTAAAGGGAATGCCCTAGTTAATCAGGCAGCAAAAGAGGCTGCTATTAGAACAGAAGCAACAATTCAAATGCCCTCCCTAGTTCCAGACATTGCCCTTACTGACAATCTATTGCTCAGCCTCCAGGATTTGGCTACCAGTAGTGACAAAATAGAATGGCAGTCGGTAGGTGCAGTACAAGACGCTAATACGGGTCTTATCTGCAAAGAAGGGAAATCATATATCCCAGTTGCAAGCGCCCCGATTTTAATTGCACAATATCATGGTCTTGGCCATAGGGGGACACAGGCAACCACTGACCTCATTCAGAGAGATTTTTTTATACCAGGTCTTAGATCAAAGGTACAATCTAATGTTTCACGGTGTATTATATGTCTCAGAAACAACCCAAATAATTCAAAGAAGGCCCAACACCAGCATCTGAATTACCCAACTTCGCCATTCACTCACTTACAAATTTACTTCACCCATGTCCCAAAGACAGGAAGAAAGCAGGAGTATGCCCTTGTAATTGTGGATATGTTCTCTAGATGGCCGGAGGTCTTTCCTACCACCAATGAAACCACACAAATTGTGGTAAAAATTTTGTTACAAGAGATCATCCCCAGATGGGGGTGTCCTGTTCAAATTGACTCAGATAATGGCCCAGCTTTTGCGTCCAGGGTATGTAAGGAGCTTTCCAAAGCCCTTAGGATTGACTGGAAGTTTCATCTTCCTTATCACCTGCAGAGTTCAGGGGTAGTAGAAAGAATGAATAGAACAATTAAAGAGAAAATAAGGAAAATTACTGGAGGCACATTCAGTAATTGAAAAAAGTTCTTGCCTATAGCCCTAGCAGAAATTAGGATGCAGCCTAATAAGAATACTGGTTACTCACCATTTGAGATCCTAATGGGAAGACCCAAAGGCCCCTGTGATAGAAAAAGGGGATCTAGAAGTAGTAAAGGCAGAATATGTGAGGAAACTTGTAGAAACTTTAGATCAAATTGAACGAGATATTGCTCATGCCTCTCCTTTCTCTCCACAGGAACCTACGCATCCTTTCCAACCAGGAGACGTGGTGATAGTCCAGTGCCTGCCAAAAGGATGAAAACAGACTGAGTTCCCGTTTGAACCACCCACCCGAGTGGTAGCAGTCACCAGAACAGCGATTCTCACAGAAGAGGCTCCAATCTGGATTCACGCTAGCAGAGTGAAAAAGGTCCCTGAGGCTTCTTCTCCGGTGACGGACAAAGATAAAGAGGGTGAAGCAGGTGTGAATTCCCTGAACAAAGAGGGGAACTCAGAAGAAGTTTCCCTGAAAAGTGCCTTGCCACAGGCTGAAGATGATGACCCACAATATTCTGAGAGATTTATTTGTCTGCTGATAATTATTAATCTTTGTGTTTTCTTGCCAGTCTGGCTTATTACAACATGTATTTGTCACCCAGAGGAGATGAGTTTCTTCTGCGGTGCACCAAATAATCAGTCAGTAAATAAAAGAACTCAGGAGCAAGATCCCTTTGTTCCCGTCCCCTTTTATTATGAACGGAATAGTATAGTCAGGATGGCAAATGCCCTAAATGTTAGTTCATTGTGCCTTAAAGACTTACAGAGCTCATGGGATCTTATACAAACATGTGTTATTGCTGTGCCTACACCCGATGAATCCCTCCTTGAAGTCTGGTCGATGGCTAACAATACACAATCTTTTATTCCCTTGTATGACTTCTGTGGGGAGTGTCAGAAATTAGCAAATAGCAGGGATAATATTAGAATAAATACTATTAATGTGACTGCAGCAGAGACTTGTTTTACCTTTTCCCAGGATATGACTTTATATTGTGATGGAAAGTGGATTACCTAAGAATAGTGTATATGAGTATATTGACGACACTTGTAAAAAGAATAGTAAACTTGCTAGCTCGCTGAATAATTCCATGAGTTATAATAAGACCATTGTGACTCCCAGTTTTATCTATAATATAATGCTCCCTAAGGGATGGTTTTTGTCTTGTGGTAACAGCACCTACAATTACATTCCTGCTAATGCTATTGGAGGTCCCTGTGCGTTATCTAGGCTGACTTTGGCTCTTCCCAGTCAACCCCCTATCAGGAGAGCTTACAGATCGGTTACCAAGACTTTATCAGAAGACTGTGACTCTACTTTACCCCTTCTCAGCCGTACAAAATATACAAGTTTGGGCGCCTTTATATTAGGAGTGCCTGGACTGGCTATATATAATACTCGTACTATAAATTTTATTGCATGTGACTTAGCTAAATCTCTGAATCATACCTCTATCGCCTTATCAGATATGCTTTTAGATATACAAGGCGTAAGAGGAGCAGTGCTAGAAACTAGATTTGCTGTGGATTATTTGTTACTTAACCACCTCCGGACCGCTGTACGCACAGACGCGTCCTGGAGGTGGTTGATTCATTCCTCCTGGACGCGCCGGCGCGTCATCTCGCGAGACGCGAGATTTCGGTCACAGCCGGCCCGCGCATGCGCATCGCGGGCCGGCAAAAGTTAGAGGAGTATTTCATCAGCAACCTGCCAGCCAATGATCGTCGCTGGCAGGTTGCTGATTTTTAAAAAATCGAATCACAAGCCAGATAACAGATCATATTAGTAAATATGATCTGTTATATGGCTTCTCTGCTTCTCTGCTGGTCCTTTTCGTCGGTTGGATCCAGCAGAGAAGCAGACATCACTGTGAGTACACACCAAACACTGCCCTTAGCCCCTGATCACCATCCATCACCCCCATCATCCAAATTAACCCCTTGATCGCCCCCTGTCAATCACTTAGTGAAAGACAAAAAGTGATCAGTGTAAACTGACACTTTTTTTTTTCACTAGTATTGGCTGTTAGGTTTTAGGGATAGTTTAGGCCCCTTGGTTAGGTAGTTAGCGTCAGTTAGCGCCCACCCCACCGCACCGCAGTCACTTTTATTCGCTGTTTAGCGTATCGCTAATCAGCATTTGTACTTTTATAGTATCTGTAAGTGATCAAAACTGATCACGGTCAGATCTATAATAGTATTAGTGTCACTTTAGTTCGCCCTCCACCCAAAACGCAGTGTTTGCCCGATCAGGCCTGATCGGTCGCCCACACGTGCGTTCACCCACGCCCGCCCCACCGCAGTGACAAAAAAATATTTTTTTTTGATCACTGCACATTCACTTTACACGCTCTGCGGCGATAAAAAAATCAGTTTTGATATTTTTTATCAACCGCAGCGGCCTCCGGTACTTCGCTAGCCTCCCCTTTGTAAGACAGGCTTGCTTTTTTTCTTGGGTAGTCTCAGGGAATACCCCTAAATTTAGTAGTCCAAATGTCAAACAGGGGGTATTCTTCTGAAGAGGCCTACAGGATTCTGACCCAGTCGGATGAGGAGTGGGAACCCTCATCTGATGAATCTAGCGGGTCAGAATATGAACCTGTAGAAAGCAGTGGCTCTCTGACCCAAAGTTCGGACGAGGAGGTTGAGGTCCCTGGCAGCACCAGGCGTACCCGGCCCCGTGTCGCTAGACCACAGGTTATGCAGGATCCGCTTCAAGAGCAGCAGAGTGGGGCTGTCGCTGCCGGATCACGTGGTGAGGCATACACCAGCAGCGCAGCCCTTCCTGGACCTAGTACCAGCACTGCCGTACAACATGGTGAAGTAGCGAGCACCAGAAGGGCAGTTGAAGCTGGTACGGTGGCACGTGCACTAGTTACCCCGTCGCAGCCACCGCACAGACAGGCCCGTAGAGCCCCTAGAATCCCTGAGGTGCTGGCAAACCCTGATTGGCAGTCACCAACTTCAGCCGCACCAGTAGTTCCCCCTTTCACCGCCCAGTCTGGAGTTCGGGTTGAGACGGCTCAGATCAGTACGGCCCTGGGATTTTTTGAGCTGTTCTTGACTGCGGAGCTCTTGGACTTAGTCGTGGCAGAGACCAACCAATATGCCACACAATTTATAACCGCAAACCCGGGAAGCTTTTATGCCCAGCCTTTCCGGTGGAAACCAGTCCAAGTTTCCGAACTTAAAATTTTTCTGGGCCTTCTCCTCAACATGGGCCTGACAAAAAAGCATGAATTGCGGTCATATTGGTCAACGCACCCAATTCATCACATGCCCATGTTCTCTGCTGCTATGTCCAGGACACGATTTGAGGCCATCCTGCGTTTCCTGCACTTTAGCGACAACACCACCTCCCGTCCCAGAGGCCACCCAGCTTTTGACCGGCTCCACAAAATTCGGCCCCTCATAGACCATTTCAACCAGAAATTTGCAGATTTGTATACCCCTGAGCAAAACATCTGCGTAGACGAGTCCCTAATACATTTTACCGGGCGCCTTGGCTTCAAACAGTACATCCCAAGCAAGCGTGCCCGGTATGGGGTCAAATTGTATAAGCTCTGTGAAAGGGCCACAGGCTATACCCACAAATTTCGGATCTATGAGGGAAAAGATCAGACCCTGGAGCCGGTCGGTTGCCCTGACTACCTGGGGAGCAGTGGGAAGACAGTCTGGGACTTGGTGTCACCCTTATTCGGCAAGGGGTACCATCTTTATGTGGACAATTTTTACACAAGTGTGGCCCTCTTTAGGCATTTGTTTCTAGAACGGATTTGCGCCTGTGGCACCGCGCGAACTAGTCGCGTGGGCTTCCCCCAACGGCTTGTAACCACCCGTCTTGCAAGGGGGGAGAGGGCTGCCTTGTGTAACGAAGAACTGCTCGCGGTGAAATGGAGAGACAAGCGTGACGTTTACATGCTCTCCTCCATTCACGCAGACACGACAATACAAATTCAAAGGGCAACCCGTGTCATTGAAAAGCCCCTCTCAGTCCACGACTATAATGCGCTCATGGGAGGGGTGGACTTCAATGACCAGATGTTGGCTCCCTATTTAGTTTCCCGCAGAACCAGACGCTGGTATAAGAAGGTGTCTGTATATTTAATTCAATTGGCGCTCTACAATAGTTTTGTTCTCTACAGTAAGGCTGGGAGAACACGATCCTTCCTCAAATTCCAGGAAGAGATCATCGAGAACCTCCTTTACCCAGGAGGTTCCGTGGCCCCATCCACCAGTGTAGTTAGCCGTCTACACGAGCGACATTTCCCCAGTGTCGTTGCTGGTACCTCAACCCAACCGCCACCCCGAAAAAAATGTCGTGTCTGTAGCAGGAGTGGAATAAGGCGTGACACCCGCTATTTCTGTCCTGACTGTCCGGACCACCCTGCCCTATGCTTAGGAGAGTGTTTCCGGAAGTACCACACACAGGTACACCTAGCATAGGGATCACATCTCACCAGGACAGGCACACAGGGCTATTAGGGCCCTTTCTCTCACAGCTGCTGCAAACCTCTCCTTTCACCTGGGATAAAGTGCATAACGTACTTCGCCACATCTTTGGGCGATTTGCGCTTTGCACATTGTCCCATGGGGAAGGAGAGGTTTGTTCTATAAAGGTAAAAAAAACAAAACAAAAAAAAAATTACCGGTGAGTAAAAAAGTTAAAAAAGTTTAAAAAAGTTAATATGTTCTGTTCTAAAGTTAATAAAGTTATTGCTTTGCGGCCTGGTTTTTTCTTTTTTGTTTTGTTTTTTTTACCTTCCAGGTGGACCATCCGATCGACCAGCTGCAGCACTGATGTGCATTCGGACAGAAGCATTGCGCTGCTGTCAGATTACACGCAAGTCGGTGTATGCGGCGCTGCAAGACGAGATTTCTCCTCTGCAGTAAAAGATATGTTTGCCAAGGCATATGAGCTGAGGAGGTGGCGGTGTTCATATACTTTGGCAAACACTTTGTATATATAAAAAAAAAAATCCCGGCAATGATTTATTCATCCACATCGATTGATGTGAATGGAGAAATCTGGTTTGCCAGGGCATACGAGCTGAAGTGGGTATGGATGTTGGGCGGAGCTCCTATGTCCTGGCAGACGCCTTTCCCCTCCTTTTTTCTTTTTTTGGCCGAGATTTTTTCATCCACATTGATCGATGCGAATGAAGAAATCTGTGCCGTTCATTTTTTTCTTTCAGCCCAGAGGCTGAACGGAAAAAAAAAATCTCATTACCCGTATGCTCAATATAAGGAGAATAGCAGAAACTCCTAATGCTGGGCATACATGTAATGATTGCGGAGACCCTCAAATGCCAGGGCAGTACAAACACCCCACAAATAACACCATTTTGGAAAGAAGACACCCCAAGGTATTCGCTGAGGGGCATATTGAGTCCATGAAAGATTGAAATTTTTGTCCCAAGTTAGCGGAAAGGGAGACTTTGTGAGAACAAAATCCAAAAAATCAATTTCCGCTAACTTGTGCCAAAATTTTTTTTTTTCAATGAACTCGCCATGCCCCTCATTGAATACCTTGGGGTGTCTTCTTTCCAAAATGGGGTCACATGTGGGGTATTTATACTGCCCTGGCATTTTAGGGGCCCCAAAGCGTGAGAAGAAGTCTGGTATCCAAATGTCTAAAAATGCCCTGCTAAAAGGAATTTGGGCCCCTTTGCCCACCTAGGCTGCAAAAAAGTGTCACACATCTGGTATCTCCGTACTCAGGAGAAGTTGAGGAATGTGTTTTGGGGTGTCTTTTTACATATACCCATGCTGGGTGAGATAAATATCTTGGTCAAATGCAAACTTTGTATAAAAAAAATGGGAAAAGTTGTCTTTGCCAAGATATTTCTCTCACCCAGCATGGGTATATGTAAAATGACACCCCAAAACACATTCCCCACCTTCTCCTGAGTACGGAGATACCAGATGTGTGACACTTTTTTGCAGCCTAGGTGGGCAAAGGGGCCCACATTCCAAAGAGCACCTTTCGGATTTCACAGGTCATTTACCTACTTACCACACATTAGGGCCCCTGTAAAATGCCAGGGCAGTATAACTACCCCACAAGTGACCCCATTTTGGAAAGAAGACACCCCAAGGTATTCCATGAGGGGCATGGCAAGTTCCTAGAATTTTTAATTTTTAGTCACAAGTTAGTGAAAAATGATGATTTATTTTTTTTTTTTTTTTTTCATACAAAGTCTCATATTCCACTAACTTGTGACAAAAAATAAAAACTTCCATGAACTCACTATGCCCATCAGCGAATACCTTGGGGTCTCTTCTTTCCAAAATGGGGTCACTTGTGGGGTAGTTATACTGCCCTGGCATTCTAGGGGCCCAAATGTGTGGTAAGGAGTTTGAAATCAAATTCAGTAAAAAATGACCTGTGAAATCCGAAAGGTGCTCTTTGGAATGTGGGCCCCTTTGCCCACCTAGGCTGCAAAAAAGTGTCACACATCTGGTATCTCCGTACTCAGGAGAAGTTGAGGAATGTGTTTTGTGGTGTCTTTTTACATATACCCATGCTGGGTGAGATAAATATCTTGGTCAAATGCCAACTTTGTATAAAAAAATGGGAAAAGTTGTCTTTTGCCAAGATATTTCTCTCACCCAGCATGGGTATATATAAAATGACACCCCAAAACACATTCCCCACCTTCTCCTGAGTACGGAGATACCAGATGTGTGACACTTTTTTGCAGCCTAGGTGGGCAAAGGGGCCCATATTCCAAAGAGCACCTTTCGGATTTCACAGGTCAATTTTTACAGAATTTGATTTCAAACTCCTTACCACACATTTGGGCCCCTAGAATGCCAGGGCAGTATAACTACCCCACAAGTGACCCCATTTTGGAAAGAAGACACCCCAAGGTATTCCGTGAGGGGCATGGCGAGTTCCTAGAATTTTTTATTTTTTGTCACAAGTTAGTGGAAAATGATGATTTTTTTTTTTTTTCATACAAAGTCTCATATTCCACTAACTTGTGACAAAAAATAAAAACTTCCATGAACTCACTATGCCCATCAGCGAATACCTTGGGGTCTCTTCTTTCCAAAATGGGGTCACTTGTGGGGTAGTTATACTGCCCTGGCATTCTAGGGGCCCAAATGTGTGGTAAGGAGTTTGAAATCAAATTCTGTAAAAATTGACCTGTGAAATCCGAAAGGTGCTCTTTGGAATATGGGCCCCTTTGCCCACCTAGGCTGCAAAAAAGTGTCACACATCTGGTATCTCCGTACTCAGGAGAAGGTGGGGAATGTGTTTTGGGGTGTCATTTTATATATACCCATGCTGGGTGAGAGAAATATCTTGGCAAAAGACAACTTTTCCCATTTTTTTATACAAAGTTGGCATTTGACCAAGATATTTATCTCACCCAGCATGGGTATATGTAAAAAGACACCCCAAAACACATTCCTCAACTTCTCCTGAGTACGGAGATACCAGATGTGTGACACTTTTTTGCAGCCTAGGTGGGCAAAGGGGCCCACATTCCAAAGAGCACCTTTCGGATTTCACAGGTCATTTTTTACTGAATTTGATTTCAAACTCCTTACCACACATTTGGGCCCCTAGAATGCCAGGGCAGTATAACTACCCCACAAGTGACCCCATTTTGGAAAGAAGACACCCCAAGGTATTCCGTGAGGGGCATGGCGAGTTCCTAGAATTTTTTATTTTTTGTCACAAGTTAGTGGAAAATGATGATTTTTTTTTTTTTTTTTTTTTCATACAAAGTCTCATATTCCACTAACTTGTGACAAAAAATAAAAAGTTCTATGAACTCACTATGCCCATCAGCGAATACCTTGGGGTCTCTTCTTTCCAAAATGGGGTCACTTGTGGGGTAGTTATACTGCCCTGGCATTCTAGGGGCCCAAATGTGTGGTAAGGAGTTTGAAATCAAATTCTGTAAAAATTGACCTGTGAAATCCGAAAGGTGCTCTTTGGAATATGGGCCCCTTTGCCCACCTAGGCTGCAAAAAAGTGTCACACATCTGGTATCTCCGTACTCAGGAGAAGTTGAGGAATGTGTCTTTTTACATATACCCATGCTGGGTGAGATAAATATCTTGGTCAAATGCCAACTTTGTATAAAAAAATGGGAAAAGTTGTCTTTTGCCAAGATATTTCTCTCACCCAGCATGGGTATATATAAAATGACACCCCAAAACACATTCCCCACCTTCTCCTGAGTACGGAGATACCAGATGTGTGACACTTTTTTGCAGCCTAGGTGGGCAAAGGGGCCCATATTCCAAAGAGCACCTTTCTGATTTCACAGGTCAATTTTTACAGAATTTGATTTCAAACTCCTTACCACACATTTGGGCCCCTAGAATGCCAGGGCAGTATAACTACCCCACAAGTGACCCCATTTTGGAAAGAAGAGACCCCAAGGTATTTCGTGATGGGCATAGTGAGTTCATAGAACTTTTTATTTTTTGTCACAAGTTAGTGGAATATGAGACTTTGTAAGAAAAAAAAAAAAAAAAAAAAAAAATCATCATTTTCCGCTAACTTGTGACAAAAAATAAAAAGTTCTATGAACTCACTATGCCCATCAGCGAATACCTTAGGGTGTGTACTTTCAGAAATGGGGTCATTTGTGGGGTGTTTGTACTGTCTGGGCATTGTAGAACCTCAGGAAACATGACAGGTGCTCAGAAAGTCAGAGCTGCTTCAAAAAGCGGAAATTCACATTTTTGTACCATAGTTTGTAAACGCTATAACTTTTACCCAAACCATTTTTTTTTTACCCAAACATTTTTTTTTTATCAAAGACATGTAGAACTATAAATTTAGAGCAAAATTTCTATATGGATGTCGTTTTTTTTGCAAAATTTTACACCTGAAAGTGAAAAATGTCATTTTTTTGCAAAAAAATCGTTAAATTTCGATTAATAACAAAAAAAGTAAAAATGTCAGCAGCAAAGAAATACCACCAAATGAAAGCTCTATTAGTGAGAAGAAAAGGAGGTAAAATTCATTTGGGTGGTAAGTTGCATGACCGAGCAATAAACGGTGAAAGTAGTGTAGGTCAGAAGTGTAAAAAGTGGCCTGGTCTTTCAGGGTGTTTAAGCACTGGGGGCTGAGGTGGTTAAAGTATAACTGTCGTATTTTTTTCTTTTTTGGAGTATTGGATTGTGGTGATTAATATCTCCTTGGTGGCCCTATTTCAACTTTTCACTGTGTATTCAATTACCCCTTAATTCCACATTTTTGTTCCCTGTACTGCCTACTTTTACCTGTGCTTAAAATAGGGTTGCTAGGCATGGTCCGTCTATCTGTTGAAGGACGGAGGACGCAGAAGCAGGCTGCGTGCAAGGTCACATTACAGATAGCCAGGGACTGTAAGTAAATGATTAAAGCCAGGTCCTCCCCATCAGCTGATAACAGTGCCTGGGCTGTGTGCACTTCTCCCTGTCCCTGCGCTTGGCAGACGCTCCCTCACTCAGCAGAGCTGGAGAAGGCAGAGTTGAATCAGCGCAGAGCAGGGAAGGGAGATCTGCCATCTGCTCAGTGTATAAATGATAGCAACATGTGGTAAGAGGACCCCTTTGTGATGCAGGAGATTAACCCTTTAGGGGGAGGGCTCTGGTTACTGACACTTTTTGGGGGGCTATTGTTACTGGCTAGTGAGGGCAGGCGGGATTAGCCTCAGGGTGAGGGCAGTGGCGGCCATCTTAACTGAATAGTGAAATTGCAGTTTTATGCAGACTGGTTGCTAAGGGCTGAATCTTATTAAATATGGGGTAAGTCGGTCTAATAGTAACTGATTCTGCAATATCATGTTATTAGTAACCACATATATGAAAATTGAAATTAGGGTCTAAGTGTGACAGTTATCCTTTAAACATAATATAGGAGGTCAAGATTTTAAAGGAATGTGCTGCTTTAATATATCTGATCATTCCAGATCAATCCAGTCCCATATTCAAGCGTTACATGAAATTGCTAATAATATCAAGAAGGATGTGGATTCATCCTCTTGGTGGGACTGGTTATTGAGCTGGCTGCTGGCTGCTGGATTTGAGTTGGTTGAGAACAGTTGGTTGATTATTTATCAGTATTATAATTATTATTGCTTCCTTGATTGTTATATGTTATTGTATCCAATGTATCCCTTCCCTCATACAGATGTTTTGTGTAATGTGTCCAAAACCCACAGACCCTGGACAATCATATGCTACTTACCTCTCTATGAGAGAAAGAAGATAAGTCATATTCATGACTTAAGAGGGGATTGAAGGGTTAAATAGAATAAGCTATATGATCTGTATGCAGGACAGGATGCTGGGTGACATCATACTAGAGGGAGAATATGTTTACATTAGCCTTATGTCCATATAGGGAATGGATTCTGCCCAGCAACAGTGAATATGTGAATCACATCTGTTTCCAATATGTGTGGATGAATGTCTATAAAGATGCTGGATTCTTGGAATTAAAGCAGAACTGTTTCAGAAACACGTCTGTGTGTATCTGATTGAGATAGTTCTCAGGTACCTGTCTGTGGAGACAAAGGAAGAACCAGGGTTCATTAAGAAGCAGATTTCTTTCAGGGACTGGAAAACTGGTCAGGATTAATGGACAGCAGTAAATACAGGACATTTCTTAAGGAAAACCTGGTTCATTCTGCCAAACATTTCACTGGTTTATTCTGCCAGACACTGGGGCAGAGGTCTTTCTAGCAGGACAATGACCCTAAACATACTACTAAAGCTACAACAAAGGGGTTTAATGGAGAACATTTAAATAGAGTCTTGTCAAAGCCCAGGTCTAAATTCAATGTAGAATCTGTGGCATGAGTTGAAGACTCTTGTACACCAACACAACTTACCCTAATGGAGCAAAAAATTCCAGCATGAAGGTAACTGCAAATAGAAGATCAATTAATTTGTTTAAGTACTTTATAGGGACCAAATAAACATGAAGAAATTCTGTTGCAAGTGTTTTTAGGTGAATGTTTTTGATAGAGAGCTCCTTGAATGGAATGGAGATGATGAGAAGACATGAGGCTGAGGTGTGGCTAATGAGCAGCAGCACTTGTCTCCATTACCACAGCAACACATTACCACAGCCTGTCCTCCTGTCTATCCTCTCTGCTCTTCATGTGTCCTCATGAAATCAATTCCCCAGAGATTCAGGTAAAGTTCTTATCAGCTGTATTTAGGATCATAACCCCTGACAAGTAGGAGAGGAGGAGGATGAGGCAGCTTTTTACCTCAGTGTTGTAAAGTAACTTGTCTTCATGTGTGATCAGGACAGGTTTTGTGTGAACTAATGGGACAGCTGCCATTTTGTTTCCCCCTGATGATTTCTCCCCAGACAAAATGAGCAATTATAAATAATGAAAAGTATTTGAGAATATATTTATAATAATATTATCCCCTTGTATGAATGGGTTATGAGTTCCTTCCTCGTCCCCATCGGGTCCCCGTGCTACAGTGACGGTGATCCGATGGATGAGAAGGCAGCCCAATGCTTTCCATAGGCATTGAGGCTTGCCTTCTATGGGAGCCTGTGAGATCCAGCCAATTAGGCTGGGTCTCATAAGCTCTATGTTAGTGTAAAAGCTGACAGGCAATGTATTACAATATAGATGTATTGTAATGCATTGAAGAGGGCATCAGAACCCCAGAGGTTGCAGAGTGGGACAAAAAAAAAAAAAGTTTCAAGTAAAAAAAAGGCCCTTTCCCATAATAAAACACATATAAAATTGTAAAAAATATATAGAAAAAAGACATATTGGGTATTGCGGTGTCTGTAATGACTGGCTCTATAAAAATATCACATGATGCGCCCCCTCACCTGAATATTGTGCCAAAACAACCATTTTTTGTCACCTTACATCACAAAAAGTGTAATAACTATTGAGGATCGAGCATGCTCGGCTGAACATCAGTTCGGCTCGAGCATCTCGATGCTTGGCAAATGGCGGTATTCGGCCGAATACCGCATGTGCTCGAGGGCCATGCTCGAGTCTCCACCCCGTATGTTTCTTGGTTGCTCCGCAGCCAGTAAACGTGCGGGTAAGTACTGCCCTCACTGTAATGCAGTAGCCATGTTGGCTGCTAGCATTACAGTGATTGGCTGTCCGGAACACGTCAATGGGTGCTATATACAGGGAGTGCAGAATTATTAGGCAAGTTGTATTTTTGAGGATTAATTTTATTATTGAACAACATCCATGTTCTCAATGAACCCAAAAAACTCATTAATATCAAAGCTGAATATTTTTGGAAGTAGTTTTTAGTTTGTTTTTAGCTTTAGCTATTTTAGGGGGATATCTGTGTGTGCAGGTGACTATTACTGTGCATAATTATTAGGCAACTTAACAAAAAACAAATATATACCCATTTCAATTATTTATTTTTACCAGTGAAACCAATATAACATCTCAACATTCACAAATATACATTTCTGACATTCAAAAACAAAACAAAAACAAATCAGTGACCAATATAGCCACCTTTCTTTGCAAGGACACTCAAAAGCCTGCCATCCATGGATTCTGTCAGTGTTTTGATCTGTTCACCATCAACATTGCGTGCAGCAGCAACCACAGCCTCCCAGACACTGTTCAGAGAGGTGTACTGTTTTCCCTCCTTGTAAATCTCACATTTGATGATGGACCACAGGTTCTCAATGGGGTTCAGATCAGGTGAACAAGGAGGCCATGTCATTAGATTTTCTTCTTTTATACCCTTTCTTGCCAGCCACGCTGTGGAGTACTTGGACGCGTGTGATGGAGCATTGTCCTGCATGAAAATCATGTTTTTCTTGAAGGATGCAGACTTCTTCCTGTACCACTGCTTGAAGAAGGTGTCTTCCAGAAACTGGCAGTAGGACTGGGAGTTGAGCTTGACTCCATCCTCAACCCGAAAAGGCCCCACAAGCTCATCTTTGATGATACCAGCCCAAACCAGTACTCCACCTCCACCTTGCTGGCGTCTGAGTCGGACTGGAGCTCTCTGCCCTTTACCAATCCAGCCACGGGCCCATCCATCTGGCCCATCAAGACTCACTCTCATTTCATCAGTCCATAAAACCTTAGAAAAATCAGTCTTGAGATATTTCTTGGCCCAGTCTTGACGTTTCAGCTTGTGTGTCTTGTTCAGTGGTGGTCGTCTTTCAGCCTTTCCTTACCTTGGCTATGTCTCTGAGTATTGCACACCTTGTGCTTTTGGGCACTCCAGTGATGTTGCAGCTCTGAAAAATGGCCAAACTGGTGGCAAGTGGCATCTTGGCAGCTGCAAGCTTGACTTTTCTCAGCAAGCTTGACTTTTCTCAGTTCATGGGCAGTTATTTTGCGCCTTGGTTTTTCCACACGCTTCTTGCGACCCTGTTGACTATTTTGAATGAAACGCTTGATTGTTCGATGATCACGCTTCAGAAGCTTTGCAATTTTAAGAGTGCTGCATCCCTCTGCAAGATATCTCACTATTTTTGACTTTTCTGAGCCTGTCAAGTCCTTCTTTTGACCCATTTTGCCAAAGGAAAGGAAGTTGCCTAATAATTATGCACACCTAATATAGGGTGTTGATGTCATTAGACCACACCCCTTCTCATTACAGAGATGCACATCACCTAATATGCTTAATTGGTAGTAGGCTTTCGAGCCTATACAGCTTGGAGTAAGACAACATGCATAAAGAGGATGATGTGGTCAAAATACTCATTTGCCTAATAATTCTGCACGCAGTGTAGGACCCCATGAAGCGTGTTCGGCTCATTAGAGCTGTGTTGAGGAAGGGACAGACAGTGTAGGTAGTGATTTCACCACCAAAACTTTTCAGAGACCCAAAAGTCCTTTTAAGGACTATTGTGTGTGGCAGCAATATCTATTTTTAGGGCACCCTGCGCTAAATAGCTTACAATAGTTAGGCCGCTGCAGACAGCAACATTAGCTGCGCCACATCTCCAGTGTAAATTTTGCACATCCCAAAAAAAAAACTTTGACATCCAGTGTACTTTTTCAATAGACGGTGTCCGCTCCGGACAGTGACATTAGCTGCGCCACATCTCCAGTGTAAAGTGTGAGCATCCAAAAAATATCTGTGACATACAGTGTACTTTTTCAATAGACGGTGTCTGATTCTTACAGTGACATTAGCTGGGAAGGTGGAAAGCCGAGTGAGGACAGCAGTATAGAGGGGGAGGGATCTGCTGCACAGGCTGGAAGAGGCCGTGGTGTGGCAAAAGGGAGAAGGTGGGCCACACCAAACAGGCCCGTCATGGTTCCCCGAAGCACACCCTTACTGAAATCTCCCTTGCCAAGGGGTAGGTGTTTTTTGAGGAAAGTGAGGACTACAAAAGAATTGTAATTTGTGCCATACAAAAATAAGCAGGGACGTGAACACTAGCAACCTCACCACCACCAGCATGATCCGCCACATGGCATCAAATCCCCGTAATAGGTGGGCCGAACGCCTGGGTCCACAATCTGTGTCTGCGGGTCACACCTCCTCTTCCCCTGTGTTACGTGCTGGCCAATCCCCTGTCCAAGACGCAGGCCCAGATGCCTCCCGCCCTGCAACTGGACCTTCGCAAGCACCATCAGCGACCACATCCACTTACGTGTCCCAGCACAGCGTACAAATGTCCTTACCCCAGGCCTTTGAATGCAAGAGCAAATACCCAGCCACCCACCCACAGGCCATAGCACTAAATGCGCAGCTTTCCAAATTACTGACCCTGGAAATGTTGCCATTTAGGCTTGTGGACACTGAGGCCTTCCACAGCCTGATGTCGGCGGCCGTCCCCCATTACGCAGTCCCCAGCCACCACTATTTTTCAAGGTGTGCCCGCCTTACACCAACATGTGTCCCGTAACATCACACGTGCCCTGACAACACAGTTACTGAGAAGGTCCACTTATCCACGGACACATGGACAAGTGCATTTGGCAAAGGACGCTACATTTCCAGCACACTGTGTGAACGTTGTGGAGGCCGGGAGCGAGTCGTCCCCTGGGATGGCACAGGTGCTACTGATGCCAAGGATTGCGGGCCCGACGTCGATCAGGGTTTCCTCCAGCACCTAACTTAGTGGCTTCAACCCCCACTTCTACTCCTCCGCCTCTTCCACTTCCACCTCCGAATTATCCACGTGCAGCAGCAGTCATCCATCAGCTGGTAGCTGGAAGCAGTGTAGCACTGCAGTATGGTAGCGGCAACAGGCCGTGCTGAAGCTGATATGCTTAGGGGACAAACAGCACACCACTGCAGAGCTGTGGCAGTGGATAAGAGACCAGACTGAGCTGTGGCTCTCGCCACTCAACCTACTATCAGGCATGATTGTGTCTGATAATGGAAGTAACTTGGTGGCGGCTTTGGAGCTCGGCAAGCTCACACACATCCTATGTCTAGCCTACGTCTTAAACTTAGTGGTTCAGCGGTTTCTCAAAACCTACCCCAATTTGCATAATCTACTGCACTGGTGAAGGTGCGCCGCGTGTGTGCATATTTCCACAAGTCATCAACAGCTTCAGCCAGTCTTTCAACGCTGCAGCAGCGCTTTAAGTTGAACTCGATGTTCCACATGTTGGCCAGGCTTTGTGAGCAGCAGAGGGCAGTAGTGAAATACCAGCTGCAACATGGTCGTCGCCTTTCCAGTCAGCTTCCGCTATTCACAAGCGAGGAGTGGGCATGGATGTCTGACCTCTGTGAGGTTTTAAGAAACTTTAAGGAATCAACACAGATGGTGAGCGGCGATAACGCTATTATCAGCGTAACCATCCCACTTCTGTGTGTACTCAAACGCTCGCTGCTCACAATTAAGGAAGAGGTGGAAATGGGGGAAGACATTACACAGGGTGATAGCCAGACCACCCTCAGTTCGTCTTCTCAGCACGGATTGGACGATGAAGAGGGGGAGGAGGAGCAGGAGACGGTTGCCTCTGCTACAGAGGGTAGTACCCATGGAAGTTTAATTCCATCTGTTATGTGTGGGTGGGCAGAAGAGGAGGAAGAGGATGAGGAGATTGAAAGTCATCCTCCTGATGACCACAGCGAAGTCTTGCCTGTTGGTACTCTGGCACACATGGCTGACTTCATGTTAGGCTGCCTTTCCAGTGACCCGCGCGTTATACGCATTTTAGACAACACGAATTACTGGTTGTTCACCCTTCTCGACCCCCGCTACAAAGAGAACTTCTCATCTCTCATTCCTCTGGTGGAAAGGACGAGTAAAACGGTGCAATACCAGAAGATGCTTGTTGAAAAATTGCTCCAATTATTTCCATGTGACAACGCTGGCGGCAGAGTCCGTAGTTCCTTGGCCAACCAAGGAGGGGAGACAAGGGGAACACACAGCAGTTCCAACAGAGGCAGGACAACACTCTCCAAAGCCTGGGACAGTTTCATGACACCCCGCCAGCACCCTCACCCTGATGTGCAGCCTAGTGTCACAAGAAGGGAAAAATTTTGGAAGATGGTGAAGGAGTACATAGCAGACCGTGCCAGCATCCTCAATGATCCCTCAGTGCCTTTCAACTACCGGGTGTCCAAGCTGGACAGGTGGCATGAACTGGCGCTCTACGCCTTGGAGGTGCTGGCCTGCCCTGCCGCCAGCGTTTTGTCTGAGTGGGTATTTAGTGCTGCTGGTGGCATTATAACAGATAAGTGTATCCGCCTGTCAACTGAAAATGTTGACAGGTTGACTCTTATAAAAATGAACAAGGCCTGGATTGACCATGACTTCTCGACTTCACCACAGGAAAGCTGATGAACATAAAGGCACTTTAATTGTGTTGTTTATAATGTACTGAATACAATGTATTACCATGCATCCCTTCGACCACAAACAAGGGTATATGGTTGAATCTTCCTTTTCTCATCCTCCTCCTCCTCTTCCATCATATATATGCCCTCGCATATATGCCCTTCACATATAATGTTTTACAGGGTCAGCTCACCAGCAGGCCCTCGCATATAATTTTTTTACAGGGTCAACTCACCAGCAGGCCTTCACCTACAATCTTTTTCAGGGTCAGCTCACCTGAAGGCCCTTGCATATAATTTTTTAGAGGGTCAGCTCACCTGCAGGCCCTCACCTACAACCTTTTAGAGGGTCAGCTCACCAGCAGGCCCTCACCTACAATCTTTTACTTGGTCAGCTCACCAGCAGGCCCTCACCTACAATCTTTTACAGGGTCAGCTAACCAGCAGGCCCGCACCGTAAATCTTTTACTGGGTCAGCTCACCTGCAGGCCCGCACCTAAAATCTTTTACAGGGTCAACTCACCTGCAGGCCTTCCCCTAATTATACTTAATAGGTAATTTGCGCGCATGCTGCCTTGCTTGGATGTGGTAGACGTAGCTGTTTCTCAGGCTCCCTCTCCGGAATCGAACCCTGATTCCCCCTTACCCGTGGTCACCGTGGTTGGCGCGGAAAATAACATCGAAAGTTGATAGGGCAGACATCCTAATGGATCGTCGCCGTCATGGGTATGTGCGATCGGCCCCAGGTTATCTAGAGTCACCAAAGCAGCAGTAGGCCCTTGCCCATAATGTTTTAGATGGTCAGATTAGCAGGCGCTTGCTCCAAATGTTTTTGAGGGTCACCAGCAGGCCATCAATCATAATTTTTCAAGACTGTGTATGATGCCCTCTTTTATTTGTAACAAAGGGTGTATTGGAGTGCCGGTTCCTTGTAATTTTTGCCAGCCCTTTCACTTAGTGCATAGGTTTTATGAGTGTAGGAATCCCACTACATGAACAATTATACCACAATGTGAATGAGGCCATCCATTATGGGATATACAGGTTATATTGGAGTGCCTCTTCCTTGTAATTTTTGGCAACACTTGCACTTTATATACAAGAAAATATACAGGATAGAATGTTTCCTAACAATTTTTCCTCTAAAATCGATTTTATCTTTGGTTTTGTGCGTATTATTGTCAGTCTGTAAAAGTGGAGTACTACTCGGACAACATCGTTCCCAGCAGCGACCTGGCAGTCCAAGATACATTCAGACATCCTCCCCATGCTGTTCCCGAACCATTTCTGTGGTGTTTCCATCATTTCTGACCTTCTCCTATGAACCAGGCACCCTCCCCTCTTCAGAGCAAGGGGTGCCTGGTTTAAAGCTTGGGTTCTCCCATTGACTTCCATTGTGCATCCCAATGTGTTCGGCCCGAGCACCCGAGCATTATGGTGCTCGATCAACACTAGCAATAACAAGTGATCAATTAGTCATATGTACCCCAAAATAATACCAATCAAACCATCACTTCATCCCGTAAAAATTTAGCCCCTACATAAGACAATCACCCGAAAGATTAAAAAAACATGGCTTTCAGTATAAAATAAAAACTGTGCTAAAACAACCATTTTTTGTCATTTTACATCACAATAATCGTAATACCAAGTGATCAAATAGTCATATGTACCCCAAAATAGCACCAATTAAACCATCACCTCATCCCACAAAAATTGAGCCCCTATATAGGACAATCACAAAAAAAAAGGCTTTCTGAATATGGAGACACTAAAACATGATTTTTCTCTTTTCAAAAATGCTTTTATTGTGTAAAAAAAAATAATTGCATTACTGCATCCGTAATGATCTACCCCCTAAGGTGAGTGGCAAAAAAAAAAAACTGTGCCAAAACAAACTTTTTTTTGGTTACCTTACCCCAAAGGGTAATGGGCCCCTCCACGTCTGCCATTGACTGCTCCCTCCTGACACCAGATGCTTTCATCCGTGTACAGGGAGATGCAGCAGCGGCGGTGCGAGGAGTGGGGTAAGCATATTACCTGTGAGGGGCCTGGCACATAGTGGGGTTGTTTGTGAAATTGGATAACCCCTTTAACCTTTGCTGTGTTACAAGAAAAATGGATTAAAATGGAAAATCTGCCAATAAAGTGAATTTCTGAAATTTCATCTACAGTACATTTTCCTTTAACCCTTAGAGGACCCTGCGATTTTTGCATTTTCGTTTCTCACTTACCTAAGTCCTAACTTTTTTATTTTTCCATTCACATAGCCTTATGAAGGCTTATTTTTTGCAGGACAAGTTGTACTTTCTAATGGCGTCATTTACGGTTGCATACAATATAGTGGGAAGTGGAATTTTTTTTCAAAATGAGGTGAAATTGGGAAAAAACACAATTCTGTGAAAGGTTTCCTGTTACCTTCATTCTTCGGATCAGTACGGTTACAACGATACCACACTTGTATAATTTTTCTTGCGTTTTAATAATGAAAAATTTCGTTTTTAACCCTTGAGAAAAAAAAGCACCATAATCTGACCCCTATAACTTCTTGGTAGTTATTTGTACGGGGATGTGTGAGGGCTCACTTTTTGCCGGGCGATCTGCACTTTTCAGTGATATCAATTTGAAGACTTTTTGATCACTTTAAAAAAAAAAATTATTGGGGAATTGAAGTGACAAAAAATGGTGAATTGGCTGTTTTTATATTTTTTTTCCATTGCGCCATTTGCCATACGCCATTAATATTGTTATATTTTAATTGTATGGGCATTTTTATTTTTATTTCAAGGAAAGGGGGTGATTTGAGCTTTTATATTTTTTACTTTTTATATTTGTAAAAACTTTTTTTACTTTTATTTTTACTTTTTTTAACCACTTTAGGACCACAGGTTTATACCCCCCCTAGTGACCAGGCCCTTTTTTACAAATCGGCACTTCACAACTTTAACGGTTTATTGCTCGGTCATGCAACTTGGCACCCAAATGAATTTTACCTCCTTTTCTTCTCACAAATACAGCTTTCTTTTGGTGGTATTTGATTGCTGCTGACATTTTTCGTTTTTCTGATATTAATCAAAATAGACCGCAATTTTCTCAAAAAAAGTGTATTTTTAACTTTCTCTGGTTAAATTGTTCAAATATAATTACATTTCTATACAAGTTTGTGTCAGAATTTATTGTGCTACATGTCTTTGATAAAAAAAATTCAATAAGTGTATATTTATTGGTTTGCGCAAAAGTTATAGCGCTTACAAACTATGGTACAAAAATGTGAATTTCCGCATTTTAAAGCAGCTCTGACTTTCTGAGCACCTGTCATGTTTCTTAAAGTGCTAGAATGCCAGGATAGTATAAATACCCCCCAAATAACCCCATTTTAGAAAGAAGATACCCCAATGTATTCGCGGAGGGGCATGGTGAGTTTATGTATGATTACATTTTGTTTCACAAGTTAGCGGAAAATGACACTTTCTGAGAAAAAATAAAATCAAATAAAGTTTCCATTTCTGCTAACTTCTGGCAAAAAATAAATAAATCTCCCACGGACTCATTATGCCCCTCAGTGAATACCTTGGGGTGTCTACTTTCCGAAATGGGGTCATTTGTGTGGTGTGTTTACTGTTCTGGCATTTTGGGCGGGGCTAAATTGTGAGCAACCCTGTAAAGCCTAAAGGTACTCGTTGGACCTTCAGCCCCTTTACGCACCTAGGCTGCAAAAAAGTGTCACACATGTGGTATCGCCGTACTCAGAAGAAGTAGGGCAATGTGTTTTGGGGTGTATTTTTACATATACCCATACTGTGTGTTAGAAATATCTCTGTAAATGACAACTTTTCCCATTTTTTTATACAAAGTTGTCAATTTACAGAGATATTTCTCTCACCCAGCATGGGTATATGTAAAAATACACCCCAAAACACATTGCCCTACTTCTCCTGAGTACGGCGATACCACATGTGTGACACTTTTTTGCAGCCTAGGTGCGCAAAGGGGTCCAAATTCCAATGAGTACCTTTTAGGGGGGCATTTTTAGACATTTGGATTCCAGACTTTAGGGCCCCTTTAGGGCCCCTAAAAGGCCAGGGCAGTATAAATACCCCACATGTGACCCCATTTTGGAAAGAAGACACCCCAAGGTATTCCGTGAGGGGAATGGCGAGTTCATAGAAGATTATTATTTTTTGGCACAAGTTAGCAGAAATTGATTTGTTTAGTTTTTTCCAACAAAGTTTCCCTTTCCACTAACGTGGGACAAAAAAAGTTCAATCTTTCATGGACTCAATATGCCCCTCAGCGAATACCTTGGGGTGTCTTCTTTCCAAAATGGGGTCATTTGTGGGAGTGTTTGTACTGCCCTGGCATTTGAGGGTCTCCACAATCATTACATGTATGGCCAGCATTAGGAGTTCCTGCTATTCTCCTTATATTGAGCATACGGGTAATGAGATTTTTTTTTCCGTTCAGCCTCTGGGCTGAAAGAAAAAATGAACGGCACAGATTTCTTCATTCAAATCTCTGCCAAAAAATATGCAAAAATAAAAAAGAGAGGAAAGGCGTCTGCCAGGACATAGGAGCTCCGCCCAACATCCAAACCCACTCAGCTCGTATGCCCTGGCAAACCCGATTTCTCCATTCACATCAATCGATGTGGATGAATAAATCATTGCCAGAATTTTTTTATAATTTTTTTTATACAAAGTGTTTGCCAAAGCATATGAACACCGCCCCTCAGCTCATATGCCTCGGCAAACGTATCTTTTTTACTGCAGAGGAGAAATCTCGTCTTGCAGCTCCGCATACACCGACTTTTGTGTAATCTGACAGCAGCGCAATGCTTCTGTCAGAATGCACATCAGTGCTGCAGCTGGTTGATCGCTTGGTCCACCTAGAAGGTAAAAAAAAAACAAAAAAAAAACAGGCAGCAACGCAATAAATTTATTAACATTAACTTTATATAACATTTGAAACAGAACATTAACTTTTATAAACTTTATTGAACTTTTGAAACAGAACATTAACTTTTTTGCTTACCTGTGATTTTTTTTTTTTTTTTTTATCTTTAGAGGATAAACCTCTCCTTCCCCATGGGACAATGTGCAAAGAGCAAATCGCCCAGAGATGTGGCGAAATACATTATGCACTTTGTCCCAGGTGAAAGGAGATGTTTGTGGCAGCTCTGTGTGCCTGTCCTGTGTCACGCAATCCCTACACTAATAGTGTACCTGTGTGTGGAACTTGCGGAAACACTCCCCTATGCATAGGGCAGGCTGGTCAGGACAGTCAGGACAAAAAAAGGTGGTGTCATGCCTTATTCCACCCCTGCTACAGACACAACATGTTTTTCTTGGGGAACGTTGAGTTGGGGTACCAGGATAGACAGACGGGAAGTGTCTGCCATGTAGCTGGCTAACTACATCAGGGACTTGGGGCACGGACCCTCCTGGATACAGGAGTTCCGAAATGATCTCTTCCTGGAATTTTAGGAAGGATCCCGTTCTCCCAGCCTTACTGTAGAGAACAAAACTATTATAGGCAGCCAATTGAATTAAATAAACAGACACCTTCTTATACCAGCGTCTGGTGCGGCGGGACACTAAATAGGGAGCCAACATCTGGTCATTGAAGTCCACCCCTCCCATGTGAAGGTTATAGTCGTGGACAGAGAGGGGTTTCACAATGACTCCAGTTGCCCTTTCAATTTGGACAGTCGTGTCTGCGTGAATGGTGGACAGAAGGTAAACGTCCCTCTTGTCCCTCCACTTCACCATGAGCAGTTCTTGGTCACACAAGGCAGCCCTCTCCCCCCGTGCAAGTCGGGTATTAACGAGCCGTTGGGAGAAGCCCTGGCGACTAGGTCGCGCGGTGCCACAGCATTGAATTCCGACTAGATGTAAGTGCCGAAAGAGGGCCACACTTGTGTAAAAATTGTCCACATAACATTAACTTTACATATAACATTTGAAACAGAACATTAACTTTTATAAACTTTATTGAACTTTTAAAACAGAACATTAACTTTTTTGCTTACCTGTGATTTTTTATTTTATTTTTTTATCTTTAGAGGATAAACCTCTCCTTCCCCATGGGACAATGTGCAAAGAGCAAATCGCCCAGAGATGTGGCGAAGTACATTATGCACTTTGTCCCAGGTGAAAGGAGAGGTTTGTGGCAGCTCTGTGTGAAAGGGCCCTAAGACCCCTGTGTGCCTGTCCTGGGTCACGCAATCCCTACACTAATAGTGTACCTGTGTGTGGTACTTGCGGAAACACTCCCCTATGCATAGGGCAGGCTGGTCAGGACAGTCAGGACAAAAAAAGGTGGTGTCACGCCTTATTCCAGCCCTGCTACAGACACGACATCTTTTTCTTGGGGAACGCTGAGTTGGGGTACCAGGATAGACACTCGGGAAGTAAGGGTGACACCAAGTCCCAGACAATCTTGCTACTGCTCCCCAGGTAGTCAGGACATCCGACCGGCTCCAGTTTTGAGTCTTTTCCCTCATAGACCCTAAAACGATATGTATAGCCTGTGGCCCTTTCACAGAGCTTATACAGTTTGACCCCATACCGGGCGCGCTTGCTGGGGATGTACTGTTTGATGTCAAGGCGCCCGGTAAAATGTACTAGGGACTCGTCTATGCAGATGTTCTGATTGGGGGTATACGCATCTGCAAATCTGGATGACAAATGGTCTATGAGGGGCCGAATTTTGTGGAGCCGGTCATAAGCAGGGTGGCCTCTTGGATGACAGGTTTTATTGTCAGCGAAATGCATAAAACGCATGATGACCTCAAAACGTGCCCTGGACATTGCAGCAGAGAACATGGGCATGTAATGTATTAAGTCTTTAGACCAATAGGACCGCAATACATTTTTTTTAGTTAGACCCATGCTGAGGATGAGGCCCCAAAAAAAATTTAATTCGGAAACTGTGACTGGTTTCCACGGGAAAGGCTGGGCATAGAAGCTTTCCGGATTGGCGGGTATATAGTCTGTGGCGTAGCGGTTGGTTTCTGCCACAACTAAGTCAGGAGATCCGCGGTGAAAAACAGCTCAAAAAAAAAGGGCCGATCCTAAATGAGCTTTCTCCATGCAAACTCCAGACTGGGCGGTGAAAGGGGGCAATACGGGTGCGGCGGAAGCAGGGGATTGCCAATTAGGGTTTGCCAGCACCTCTGGGATACTAAGGGCTCTACGGGCCTGTGAATGTGGTGGCTGCGACGGGGGAGTTAATGCACGTGCCACCGTACCAGCTTGAACTGCCCTTCTGCTGCTCGCCACTTCACCAGGGAATACGGCAGTGCTGGTAGAAGGTCCAGGATGTGCTGCGCTGCTGGTGTATGCCGCACCATAAAAAAGATCAGCATTAGCTCCACTCTGCTGCAAATGAGGCTCATCATGCGGGGTATGCAGAACACTGACATGGGATCGGGTATGCCTGACCGTAGCAGGGACCTCAACCTCGTCATCATCACTAGCGGTTAGAGTGCCACTGCTGTCTACAGGTTCATATTCTGAACCACTGGATTCAGCGGGTGAGGCGTTCCCATCGCTTTCATCCATCACGGCCAGAATCCTGTAGGCCTCTTCAGCGGAATACCCCTTGTTTGACATTTTGGACTAACTAAATTTAGGGGGTATTCCTCTGAGACTACCCAGGAAAAAGAGCAAACCTGCCTAGTAAAAAGGTGTGCTTGCGAAGTAAAGCTGCGATCGCTAATAAAGATCCAAAAAGCTCAAAAGTGATCTTTATAGCGGCACAGCGATTTTACAGTGTTTTTGCAGTGATCAGAAAAAAATAATTCTGTCACTGCGGTGGGGCGGACTGAACGCAAGGCCTGATCGGGCGAACACTGCGTTTTTTGTAGAGCCTAAGGTGACCCTAATGTACTTATATAGATCTGATTGCGATCAGTCTTGATCACTTACAGATACTATATAGTACTAGTGCTGATTAGCGACAGCGATGACGCTAATCAGCGACTAATAAGTGACTGCGGTGCGGTGGGCTGGGCGCTAACTACCTAACAAGTAGCTAACTACCTGGCGGTGATGAGGGACCCTTACAGGGGGGTGATCAATGACAGGTGGGTGACAGGGGGGTGATCAGGGAGTCTATATGGGGTGATCAGGGGTTAATAAGGGGTTAATAAGTGACAGGGGGAGGGTGTAGTGTATGTGTGGTGATTGGTGCTACTTACAGAGCTGCCTGTGTCCTCTGGTGGTCAATCCAAGCAAAAGGGACCACCAGAGGACCAGGTAGCAGGTATATCAGACGCTATTTTGTAAATAGCGTCTGACATACCCATTTCATTGGATCTTTTAAAAATCTACAGCCTGCCAGCCACTGATCGCTGCCGGCAGGCTGTAGATGAACTTCTGAACTGCGCGATCCTGTGAACGCGCGCTCCTGTGAGTGCGCGTTCACAGGAAATCTCTGGTCTCACGAGATGACGCCTATTGGCGTCGCTGAGACCTGAGAGAGCCGCCGCACTGACGCCTATCGGCGTTAGTGTGACGGGAGGAGGTTAAGTCACCCTGGGTGACAATAACTGGCAATCATTAGATTGCCCATTGTGTTCATTGATGGCTATATAGCCATCATTGAACACTTAATTTTCAATATAACAATACAGTGCTGCCACCTAGTGGCCTGTATTTGTATATTCCTCTAATAGACTCCGAAGACTGCTTGAGGTTTCGGGCTATTAGAGCAATATAACAGTTTCCCCGATCTCAGTTGAGGAACACTGTTACCGGAGTGGATGCGCTCGGCTTCCGGACTGCTCTGATGCCGTGGTCACATTTGACACAGGTCTCTGCTATTTTAAACAGCACGTGCGAACAGGCGCCATATTTAAAGATCGGACTTGTACAGCGGAGGTCTTGAATGGGTTAATTCTTGTGGAACACCTAAAGTGTTAACAAAGGTTGTAATACCTTGTTTTGAATACCTTGAGGGGTGTAGTTTCTAAAATGGGGCCATTTATGGGTGTTTTCTATTATGTAAGCCAAACTGTGACTTCATAACTGAATTGGTCCTTAACCCCTTCAAGACCAAGACAGTTTTCACCATAAGGACGAAGCCACATTTTGCACTTTATGTGGTAATAACTCTGGAACGCTTTTACTTATATAAGCGATTGTTAGATTGTTTTCTTTTGACGTATTGAACTTCATGTTAGTGGTAAATTTGAGTCAATATGTTTCACCTTTATTTATAAAAAAAAATTGAATGTCTGTGCTTTTAAAGCAGATTGTAATAACTCATAAAATAGTTGTTAATGTACATTTCCCATATGTCTACTTCATGTTGGCATCATTTTGAAAATGTCAGTTTATTTTTCAGGAAGTTAGAAGGCTTAGAATTTTAGAAGCAATTCTTAAAATTTTTAAGAAAATTTCCAAAACCCACTTTTTAAGGACCAGTACAGTTATGAAGTCACTTTGTGGGGCTTACATAGTAAAAACCACCCATAAATGACCTCATTTTAGAAACTAAACCCTTCAAGTTATTCAAAACTGATTTTACAAACTTTGTTAACCCTTTAGGTGTTCCACAAGAATGAAAGGAAAATGGAGGTGAAATTTCAAAATGTCACTTTTTTTGCAGATTTTCAATTTTTATAAATTTTTCCCTGTAACACAGCAATGGTTAACTCAATATTTATTACACTGATTCTGCAGTTTACAGAAGCACTACACATTAACGGCACATGATGGGGGACTCTATGGGGGCATTACTGACACATCATGGGGGACACTATGTGGGCATTACTGGCACATCATGGGGGACACTATGGGGGCATCTACTGACACATCCTGGTGGACACTATGGGGGCATCTACTGGCACATCATGGGAGACACTATGGGAGCATTACTGGCACATCATGGGGGAACCTATGGGGGCATCTACTGGGGGCATTACTGGCACATCATGGGGGACACTATGGGGGCATCTACTAGCACATTATGGGGGACACTATAGGGAAATAACTGGCACATCATGGGGGACACTATGGGGGCATTTATACTGGAACATCATAGGGGACACTATGGGGGCATCTACTGGGGGAGTTTACACTGGCACATCATGGGGGCAATTATACTGGCACATTATGGGGGCAATTATACTGGCACATAATAGGGAACTATGGTGGCATCTACTGGGGGCATTTATACTGGCACATCATGGAGGCATCTACTGGGGGCATTTATACTGGCACATCTGGGCTATCTACTCAGGGGAATTTATACAGGCAAATTATGGGGGACTATGGAGGCACCTACTGGGGGCATTTACACTGGGACATCATGGGGGACACTATGGGGGCATTTACTGGGGGGGCATTTATACTGGCACATCATGGGTGATACTATGGGGGTATCTACTGGGGGTATTTATACTGGCACATCATGTGGGACACTATAGGAGCATCTGCTGGGGCATTTATACTGGCACATCATTGGGGACACTATGGGGGAATCTTATACTGGAACATTATGGAAGCACTATGGGGTTGGAAGGGGGGAGAACACTATGGGGGAATATTATATAGGCACATTATGGGGGCACTATGGGGAAAGGGAAGGAGCGCTATGGTGGCATCTACTTGGGGCACTATATCGGGGCATTTTCTACTGGCACATTATGGGGGACACTATGGGTAAGGGGAGAGGAGCACTATGTAAGCATTATATAGGGTTATTTTATACTTGTACACATTATGGGGGCACTATAGGGATATTAGCTCAACAGGGGGCACTAAGAGGGGGAATTTTTTGTACTGGCACACAGGACGGGAGCATTAGCGAACTAGTGCACATTATTAGGGGGCATTTTTTGTACTGGGGCACATTACAAGGGACATTCTTTGTACTGGTGCTCATTTTAAGTGCCCCCACCCACTGTAATACTGCTCCAAATAGTAAAAATTATCTGCCAGAGTGCACTTAGTAGTAATAATGTCCCCACTGTGCCCCAGAAGTAATGCTCCCATAGTACCCATAATAGTAACCATGTTCCCCATAGTAGTAACAGGGGGACATAATGTATTACACTTTTAGTGTCAGGGGCACAATTTGCTGGGCGCAGTTATTTGCAGGGCAGTGTCTGCCAATAATTATTGAAGGGCACTCTCTGTGTGGTACTAGTGTTATCAGGGGGTTTATCTGTTTCTGCTGGTTAGTATTGGGGAGCACAGCAGTCACAGTACTGGGTGCACTATCTGTGTGGTAATGGCATTTTCAGGTGTACAGTTTATGTAGTATAGTATTGGGAAGCACAGCGGGCACAGTATTAAATGTGGCAGGATGAGTTGTTCAGAAGGTAGGAGGATGGAAAAGTAGTAACCTAAGATGTCTTTTTGTCAAACTACAGAGACGAGAGATGGGTGAAAAATTATCATGGCGGTCTGGCCTGAAAGGAGAAGATGAGGAAAGAGAACATCTACATCAGAGGAGTCTAAGTCACTGGATGTAAGAGGTATGTGCGCTGTATTCTGGATAGCACTAAATACACTGCTCAAAAAAATAAAGAGAACACAAAAATAAAACATCCTAGATATGAATTAATTAAATATTCTTCTGAAATACTTTGTTCTTTACATAGTTGAATGTGCTGACAACAAAATCACACAAAAATAAAAAAATGGAAATTACATTTTTCCACCCATGGAGGTCTGGATTTGGAGTCACACTCAAAATTAAAGTGGAAAAACACATTACAGGCTGATCCAACTTTGATATAATGTCCTTAAAACAAGTCAAAATGAGGCTCAGTAGTGTGTGTGGCCTCCACGTGCCTGTATGTCCTCCCTACAATGCCTGTGCATGCTCCTGATGAGGTGGCGGACGGTCTCCTGAGGGATCTCCTCCCAGACCTGGACTAAAGCATCTGCCAACTCCTGGACAGTCTGTGGTGCAACGTGACGTTGGTGGATAGAGCGAGACATGATGTCCCAGATGTGCTCAATTGGATTCAGGTCTGGGGAACGGGCGGGCCAGTCCATAGCATCAATGCCTTCGTCTTGCAGGAACTGCTGACACACTCCAGCCACATGAGGTCTAGCATTGTCTTGCATTAGGAGGAACCCAGGGCCAACCGCACCAGCATATGGTCTCACAAGGGGTCTGAGGATCTCATCTCGGTACCTAATGGCAGTCAGGCTACCTCTGGCGAGCACATGGAGGGCTGTGCGGCCCTCCAAAGAAATGCCACCCCACACCATTACTGACCCAATGCCAAACCGGTCATGCTGGAGGATGTTGCAGGCAGCAGAACGTTCTCCACGGCGTCTCCAGACTCTGTCACGTCTGTCACATGTGCTCAGTGTGAACCTGCTTTCATCTGTGAAGAGCACAGGGCGCCAGTGACTAATTTGCCAATCTTAGTGTTCTCTGGCAAATGCCAAACGTCCTGCACGGTGTTTGGCTGTAAGCACAACCCCCACATGTGGACGTCGGGCCCTCATATCACCCTCATGGAGTCTGTTTCTGACCGTTTGAGCAGACACATGCACATTTGTGGCCTGCTAGAGGTCATTTTGCAGGGCTCTGGCAGTGCTCCTCCTGTTCCTCCTTGCACAAAGGCGGAGGTAGCGGTCCTGCTGCTGGGTTGTTGCCCTCCTACGGCCTCCTCCACGTCTCCTGATGTACTGGCCTGTCTCCTGGTAGCGCCTCCATGCTCTGGACACTACGCTGACAGACACAGAAAACCTTCTTGCCACAGCTCGCATTGATGTGCCATCCTGGATAAGCTGCACTACCTGAGCCACTTGTGTGGGTTGTAGACTCCGTCTCATGCTACCACTAGAGTGAAAGCACCGCCAGCATTCAAAAGTGACCAAAACATCAGCCAGGAAGCATAGGAACTGAGAAGTGTTCTGTGTTCACCACCTGCAGAACCACTCTTTTATTGGGGGTGTCTTGCTAATTGCCTATAATTTCCACCTGTTGTCTATCCCATTTGCACAACAGCATGTGAAATTGATTGTCACTCAGTGTTGCTTCCTAAGTGGACAGTTTGATTTCACAGAAGTGTGATTGACTTGGAGTTACATTGTGTTGTTTAAGTGTTCCCTTTATTTTTTTGAGCAGTGTATAATGTGCATGCAAATGTCTGCTAGGTACAAATGTGTATGAAATGTATATGGAGTAGGTAAATCTACTGTAAGTGCACCCTATATGGGTGTATATTGTATATGTGATTATGTAAGTGTAGTGTTTATATAGTTTGTTTAGATATGCATACCTCCCAACCCTCCCAGATCTAGCATAACTACTGTGTGGGGGGCACAATGGAGACTAGGCAGATAGACATTATGTGGAGTTAGAGGTGTGCGCCAGCGCTTTAAAAAACTTGTTGTGACGAGCTTTGCACGCCTCTGATAGTTTAGCTCCCCGGGGATTTTGAAAGTTGGGTGGTATGTGTGTGTAGTGTATATATGGTGCATTTATATATGTGTACCATTTATATGGTGTATTTATGTGTATGTAACATAGTAACATAGTAACATAGTACATAAGGCCGAAAAAAGACATTTGTCCATCCAGTTCGACCTGTTATCCTGCAAGTTGATCCAGAGGAAGGCAAAAAACCCTGTGAGGTAGAAGCCAATTTTCTCCACTTTAGGGGAATAAAAAATTCCTTCCCGACTCCAATCAGGCAATCAGAATAACTCCCTGGATCAACGGACCCCTCTCTAGTAGCTATAGCCTGTAATATTATTAATCTCCAGAAATACGTCCAGGCCCCTATTGAATTCCTTTATTGTACTCACCATCACCACCTCCTCAGGCAGAGAGTTCCATAGTCTCACTGCGCTTACCGTAAAGAATCCTCTTCTATGTTTGTGTACAAACATTCTTTCCTCCAGACGCAGAGGATGTCCCCTCGTCACAGTCACAGTCCTGGGGATAAATAGCTGATGGGATAGATCTCTGTACTGACCCCTGATATATTTATACATATTATTTAGATCTCCCCTCAGTCGTCTTTTTTCTAAAGTGAATAACCCTAATTTTGATAATCTTTCAGGGTACTGTAGTTGCCCCATTCCAGTTATTACTTTAGTTGCCCTCCTCTGAACCCTCTCCAGCTCTGCTATGTCTGCCTTGTTTACAGGAGCCCAGAACTGTACACAGTACTCTATGTGAGGTCTGACTAGCGATTTGTAAAGTGGTAGGACTATGTTCATATCACGGGAATCTATGCCCCTTCTGATGCAACCCATTATCTTGTTGGCCTTGGCAGCAGCTGCCTGACACTGGTTTTTGCTGCTTAGTTTGCTGTTTATTAAAATTCCTAGATCCTTTTCCATGTCAGTGTTACCGAGTGTTTTACCATTTAGTATGTACGGGTGACTTGCATTTTTCCTTCCCATGTGCATAACTTTACATTTATCAGTGTTAAACCTCATCTGCCACTTCTCTGCCCAAGCCTCCAATCTATCCAGATCCCTCTGTAGTAGTATACTGTCCTCTTCAGTGTAAATTACTTTACACAGTTTAGTGTCATCTGCGAAAATTGATACTTTACTATGCAAGCCTTCTACAAGATCATTAATAATTATATATTGAAGAGAATAGGGCCCAATACTGACCCTTGAGGTACTCCACTAGTGACAGTGACCCAATCTGAGTGTGTACCGTTAATAACCACCCTCTGTTTTCTATCACTCAGCCAGTTACTTACCCACATACAGATGTTTTCTCCCAGTCCGAGCATTCTCATTTTATATACTAACCTTTTATGTGGTACAGTGTCAAATGCTTTGGAGAAGTCCAGATATACGACATCCATTGATTCGCCGCTGTCAAGTCTAGAACTTACCTCCTCATAGAAACTGATTAAATTAGTCTGACATGACCGATCCCTCACGAAGCCATGCTGATATGGCGTTATTTGCTTATTTCCGTTGAGATGCTCTAATATAGCATCTCTCAGAAAACCTTCAAACAGTTTACCCACAACAGATGTTAAACTTACCGGCCTATAGTTTCCAGGCTCTGTTTTTGGCCCCTTTTTGAATATTGGCACCACATATGCCACGCGCCAATCCTGTGGGACATTCCCTGTCAGTATAGAGTCTTCAAATATCAGAAATAAGGGTCTGGCTATGACATTACTTAATTCCTTTAGGATACGGGGGTGTATGTTATCCGGTCCTGGCGATTTGTCTATTTTAATCTTTTTAAGTCGCTGATGTACTTCTTCCTGGGTCAGACAGGACACTTTTAATGGGGAATTTATTTTTGCATTCTGCATGTCATCTGACAATTTATTTTCCTCAGTGAATACATTGGAGAAAAAAATATTTAACAGCTTTGCTTTCTCCTCGTCGTTCTCTGCGACTCCCCCCTCATTACTCTTTAAAGGGCCAACACCTTCAGATTTATACTTCTTAACATTTATATAATTGAAGAACATTTTAGGGTTAGTTTTACTCTCTTTGGCAATTAATCTCTCGGTCTCTAGTTTGGCCGCTTTTATTTGTTTTTTACATGTTCTATTTTTTTCCTTATAGTTTTTCAGTGCTTCCGTGCTACCCTCCTGTTTTAGTGTTTCATATGCTTTCTTTTTGTCATTTATTGCTTTCTTTACAGTTCTATTTATCCACATTGGTTTCTTTTTGTTCCTTAACCTTTTATTACCATACGGTATGTACCTCTCACAATAAGATTTTAGGATGTTTTTAAAGATATCCCATTTTGTGTCTGTATTTGTAAGGACTTTGTCCCAGTTAGTTTGGCCTATGGCCTCTCTCTTAGTAGGCTAAATTTAGCTTTTTTGAAGTTTGGTATTTTTGTTCCTCCCTGTAGAAACGCTCTTTTGAATGATAATTGGAAGGTTATTACTTTATGGTCACTATTTCCCAGGTGTCCCCCAACCTGCACGTCTGTTGTTCTGTCAGGTCTATTGGTTAATACTAAGTCCAGTATGGCCGTCCCTCTAGTCGGGTCCTGAACCAGTTGGGAGAGGTAATTGTCTTTGGTTATTGCCACAAACCTGTTTCCCTTATGAGATATACAAGTTTCAGTTTCCCAGTCTATATCTGGGTAGTTGAAGTCCCCCATAATAACCACCTCATTATGATTTGCCGCCTCGTCTATCTCGTTTAGTAGTAGATTTTCTGTGGACTCTGGTGTATTAGGTGGTTTATAGTAAACTCCTATTAGTAATTTATTGTTGTTTTTAGCTCCATGTATCTCTACCCACAGTGACTCCACATGTTCATGTCCCTCACTTATATCTTCTCGGACTGTGGGCTTTAGACAGGACTTTATATAAAGGCAGACCCCTCCCCCTCTCCGGTTTTGACGATCCTTTCTAAACAGACTGTAACCTTGTACATTAACTGCCCAGTCATAGCTATCATCCAGCCATGTCTCAGTTATTCCCACTATGTCATAGTCCTCCTCACACATCACTAATTCCAGTTCACCAGTTTTATTAGTCAGGCTTCTGGCATTAGTATACATACATTTAAGAGGTTTATGTATATTTTTTACCCTACACCTTTCCTTCTGAACTGTTCTAGTCCCTCCTTCCATTCCTCCCCCATTCTTATTACCTTGCCCCCGGTCTCTATCTGCACTATCTTCCCCTCCTATAACATAATTACCCTCCCCCCCAGTCCCTAGTTTAAACACTCCTCCAACCTTCTAGCCATCTTTCTCCCCAGCACAGCTGCCCCTTCCCCATTGAGGTGCAGCCCGTCCCTACGATAGAGCCTGTAGCCGATAGAAAAATCGGCCCAGTTCTCCAGGAACCCAAACCCCTCCTTCCTACACCAGTTCTTGAGCCACTTGTTAATCTCCCTAATCTCCCATTGCCTTTCTTGTGTGGCTCGTGGTACAGGCAGTATTTCGGAAAATACTACCTTTGAGGTCCTTGCCCTCAGCTTTTGACCTAAATCCCTGAAATCATTTTTAAGGACTCTCCACCTACCTCTAACTTTGTCATTGGTTCCGATATGGACCATGACCGCTGGATCGTCTCCAGCCCCTCCCAGTAATCTGTCAACCCGATCCGCGATGTGTCGAACTCTAGCGCCAGGAAGACAGCACACTGTTCGGCGATCACGGTCTTTGTGACAGATTTCCCTATCTGTTCCCCTAATAATGGAGTCTCCCACTACCAGCACCTGTCTGGCCTGCCCTGCTCTCCTGGTCCCCTGCTTACCGGAGCTGACATTCCCCTGACTGGCAGAGGAAGTGTCTGGCTGCAGCAGTGCCATTCCCGGACTGACATCCCCCTCATCTGCCAAACGTGCAAACTTGTTGGGGTGTGTCAGATCAGGGCTAGCCTCCCTGGCACTCTTCCCTCTACCCCGCTTTCTAACTTTTACCCAGCTAGCTACCTCACTTTCCTCAGCCCCCTCTCTGTCACCCTCCCCCTCATCTACCCCAAAGAGTGCTTGCTCGGTGAGAAGCAAACTCTTTTGCAAATTATTAATGCCTCTCAGTGTTGCAACTTGCCCATTTAGAGGCTCGATCTGCGATTCCAAACGGGTAATTTGCTCACATCTAGAACAAAGATATACAGCCTTGAACTCCTGTTCCAGGACTGCATACATCAGGCAAGATGTGCACTGGACTGCGTTGTAAATTGTGCAACACATACTAAATGGGGATTACAACAGTAAAAAAGTAAAACAGTATAAATGATTTAGATTTAGACCCTGTCTGCTGTAGTCGAAGGACCACATAAAATTAAGCCAATAACACACAAGGAAATTATATCCAACCTTAGTTTCCAAACTCCTTTTCTTGAACTCCTTGTTTTTTAACTCCACTTAATAAGAAGCCACTTAGTAGAGCAAGCCTCAGGAAGAGCAGGCTCTGAAGAGTGTAAGTGGGTCAATTTATAGCACCTGGTTGCCCCGGGCACTCGCCTTAATTAAGCAGAGAAAATGTGTGTTGCATATACAGTATATTGTGTATGTATATGTCAACTTGTGTCGTGACGCCGCATGACTGCGTTGAGTAGGGAACCTGTTGTTAAAAATTTGAATCCGACCCCTGACTACATAGCTTAGTTTCATCTGCAAAAATAGAAATTGCGCTATTAATCACGTCTTCGATATCATTCATAAATTAAATAATAGAGGGCCCAGCACTGAACCTTGGGGTACACCACTTATAACCAGGTACCATTCTGAATAGGAATCATTGACCACAACTCTCTGGACACTGTCCTTCAGCCAGTTTTCAATCCAATTACAAACTATAATTTACAAGCCTATGGACCTTATTTTACCTATTAAATGTCTAAGAGGGGCAGTATCAAAAGCCTTTGCAAAATCCACAAACACTACATCCACAGCCGCCCCTCTGTCCAGGCTTCTACTCACCTCCTCATAAAAAGAAATCAGGATAGTCTGACAACTTCTGTCCTTGGTAAACCCATGTTGGTTATCACTTATAATATTATTTACAGTCACATACTCCTGTATATAGTCTGTAGTGCCGTGGGCTCTTATAACCAGTTTTGAAGAAAGGCAGGGACACAACAATGCCTCTTCAACACGGTTTATTGCTTGTTCCAGCCAACTTACAGTTACCTTACAGCCGGATCGCAGTTGGATCAGGTAATCAGTCCACAGGCCAGTGTTTGCCTCACATGTGCCTTGCAGTGTGTGATCTGTAGCCTCTCACTCAACAGACATACCCTGCTTCATACTGCTGACTTTTAATCCACAATCGTGGACACGAGCCACATATAAAACCCAGAGTGGATCGTGGAGATTAAGAACCCACCCAGCTCTTTGCTTATTCCCAGTAAAAGCCAGGCCCAGATTAGCTGATACCAGCTATACTAGGTAGAAACAGCGTCCACTATCTAACTTAGTGGACACTTTAGCTACTGGCTTCCACTCCACCAAGGCCAGGTACCTTGGTGGTACGTCTCAGATGAACCACAGCAAACCACGATATGCATCCCCTCTAATAGTTTTCCTGCACCATTCTCAGACATACATACCGTCCTTCATATATGAGGCCTGTCACTGCCTCACATACCCCCCTCCCTGTTCAAACCTGTGGGGGTGAACACCTGTACCAAAACATGATGCTCGTGACAGGGCATCCGTATTACTCTGCAGCTTTCCCGCTCAATGTTATACTGTTCTGAAATCATCACAGAAATGGGAGCATGGTTTGACCATGTGATTATTCCTATTTCGGAGCTTGTGATGTTTGAAAGGGAGGTTCTGTCTACTAACACCAAGTCTATGCGAGTCTATGCGAGAATATGTGAGGTGAGAAGGGGAGAAATACGTATAGTCTCGTTCCATGGCATGATGTAAACGCCAAATGTCATATAGGGACATTTTGGATAAAAGGCTCATCAATGTGTGGGGATTCCGTCTCATAAGAGAGGAGGAGTCAATAGATGCATCGGGAACCATATTGAAATCACCACACATGAGGACCCTTCCTTGTTGCACAGACTGGACTTTATTATTTATAGGTTTTGCAGGAAGCGCTGGGAATGCGCATTAGGTGCATATAGACCTACTAAAGTGTAGAGAATGTTGTTTAAATAGCAGATGTGTATAATGTACCGGCCTCCGGAGTCGACAATGGATGACACAGCAGAGTAGGCTACAGTATTCTTAATTGCCAACAATACCCCCCGTTTCTTTTTAGTACAGTGGGCCTGAATAACAACTGGAAAACATCTATGCTTGATGCGGTCAGCATCTGTGGCTATTATATGCGTCTCCTGAGCACAAAAAATGTCACACTGTAGGGAGAGGGCCTCCCTCCACATCAAGTTGCGCTTGTAAGGGCTATTAAGCCCCCTAACGTTTAGAGAGCTAAGCTTTAGTACCATAAGTATTCTGTATTGCTATAGACGCAAAAGAAGTAATGAAGTGGAGGGAGGCGCAGATCCAACCACAGTGAACACACATAATGCAAATGCAATTAAACATAATGCTCTGCCAAAAATAAATAGAAATAGAAAACCAGAACTGGAAAGCAAAAAATATGAATAGTGACCGAGGGGTCACAACAAACATTGCCCTAGTGGAAGGACAAAACGGGGAAAGGGATGTAGATAAGGCACATATATGCGCCTCGGCATCAGTAGGGGGAAGAGTCCTGCCAAATGCCATAGTGGAGAACTTGAGACTGTTGCTCCATGGGGATAATAACAGATTCAACCCCTTTATTGCATTTTCTTCCTTCGCCTATTTTTCACCAGCTGCCACTCTCCAGATGAATGGTGACGTCTAGGAGCATCAGAGTCCTGTGAGGATTCCACTGTAATGTTCCAAGATGCAAGGGTCGCTTTGCCTTCAGCAACTGACCGGATCACCACAAAGGAGCCATCCCTATGAATCAGGAGCTTGACAGGGAAACCCCATCTGTAAGCAATGGAGTGTGCTCTCGGAGTTGCAGTGTCGCCGCAAAAAGGTCCACAAAGAGCTTTACCTCAGCATATGGAGTAGGTAGGACTTCCAATTTCCTCGCTGCGGTGAGGACCTGTTCCTTAATGTGGAAAAAGTGTACCCTGGGCAGTACATCTCTTGGGATATCATCCGGCAGGTGTTTGGGCTTAACAATTCTGTGCGCCCTATCAATTATAAGGTCACGATCAGCACATTTGGGTAGGAGCATTTTTATCATCTTCTGAATATATGCTGTCAGCTCAGATGCAGTAACCTCTTCTGGGACCCCCCGCAGCTTGAGGTTGTTCCGGCGGGAGCGGTCCTCCATGTCTGCAATCTTCGCTTTAAGCTGAGTGACCTCATCAGAGAGGAGTTCATGGGAGTCTATCAGAGTGTTATGGGAGGAAGCAAATTCTCCCATTTTCGTTTCTACATGCTCCATTTTATCCCCCAGCTCCCTGACAGTGGTCTGAATCGGTACAATCGACTGCGATATTTGTGCTGTTATGGAGTGGTGAAACGCCAGAAACATGTCCTTTATTAGGGTTCCTGAAGCTAGTTGGTCTGTTGTTTGCAGGCCCTGTACCGCTTCATGTATAGAGGGCATGCCTGGCTGGCCCTTGGGGCAAGATGTGCACTCACCGAAGTCACTGGGACCATGGTGTCTCGGTCTCTGTTTGTCCGGACTAGCTGTCGGTGATGCTTGTGCGTCTGTATTTCCAGGGCGCGCGGGAAGCGTCTCCTCCGTCCGCTGTTGAGAACTAGGTGAGGTTGCTGCAGGGAGAGACTCCGCTGGAGAGGATCCGGAGGGATACTCGGTCTGCAAGATGTATGCAGGTGAGCGCGGGCCCGCTGATGATAAAGGGCTGGAGCCAGGCGTGCTCCGTGTGCCGTCACCTCCGGCGCCATCTTTGATTTTTTCATGCGCAAAGAAAAAGTCAAATTTTCCTTGTTGCTTCACACTTTTCCTGCCTCTAGTCATCATGGAGGCTTAGGGTAAGCTTCTAGGTATGAATCGATACCGATTAGGTGGATATTGGAGGGGTTTAGCAGGTCTGAAACGCTTCGGTGGAGCAGGAGCTCAGATTCAGGCTGCCATCTCACTCGGCTGCTTGGCCACGCCCCCTTTATATGGACTTTACTGGTTATTTCAGAGTTAATGCATACAGGCTGCTGTTTTATGTTTGAATCCTTCATACAGCATCCAGTGGAACATGATACAGAATCACAAGGAGTTATCTGCATTATAGAGCTACGTGGGATTAAATGTGCTACCATGGAGCCTCCAGCACACATCATCACCCTTGCCCTGATGCCTCAGAACTTTTTCTTGTGAGAGAATTATATGGGGGCAGAGAGTATGCATGTGCAAATCGAACTTCAGATCATAGATCTGGTTGATTCGTTAAAAAACTTTGTTTGTAATGCTGTTTCCATACAGCATTAAAATGTATGGGCTCCGTGTAGCTAAACTTCGTCTCGGCCGAAGTTGCATAATACTTCGGTAAATGACTTTGATACCGAGGTAACGTTCAGTACTGAAGCTGACTTTGGATTCATATTAATAAAATGTTTTTAAATACGCATATAGGATTACTAAGTCATTCACCAAAGTCTTGCGCAACTTCAGCCGAGATGAAGTTTAGCTACACGGAGCCCATACATTTTAATGCTGTATAGAAACAGTATTACAAACAAAGTTTTTTAATGAATCGATTTTGGATCTATGATCCGAAGCTTGATTCGCTCAGGCCTAGCAAAGAGGATTAATCCCATGATGACATCCTCTGAAATATACAGTGAATGTCGGGGCTTCAAATATAGCACCTGCTCAGGAGCTGAGTGGACTTCATAGCTGGTGGGTGACTGCTGTGTTATACAGAAGACACCTGCAGACAGTGCCCGGGCCGTGACCAGAGGCAACTCGGATCTTGGACATTTAACGTCTGAGATGACCTGGACAATTGCTGCATCTGAGCAGTCATTTGGAGCGAGGGGACTTCCTCCAGTGACCAAACAGTCTCTCCATGTCGAGATTGCAGGAGCTGTTCAGTTGATATGTTGGGGCATTCTGAAGGCTCTCAGGCCTGCAATAGTAAAGTTTTTATTAAGCCCTGATGAAAAACCTCTCAAACAATAATATAAAGTGATCAAAAAGTCATACATACCCCAAAATGGTGTTAATAAAAACTACAGCTCACCCTGTAAAAACAGAGTACTCATACAGCTCCATAAGCAGAGAAAAAAATGGATGTCAGAAAATGGCAATGCAAAGAAATGTATTAAAGTTGTTTTTATTATTTTTCTATTATTAACAACAAAAACCAAATAAATTTTACATCGCTGTAGTCGTACTGACCTGAACAATATAAGTGATGTCATTTTTAACACCCAGTGAATACCATACATACAAAACCCATAAAACATTGACAGAGACTTCCGGTTCCGGCGCGGGCATGTAGAGACGCGTGAGACAGTTGCTCCGCTTCACCGCCGTATAATATCTGCTTGTCCTGCTTCTCTGAGCACAGCCGGAGTGTCATCACTGTTACAGGGTGGTGTAGGAGCCTTGTATGGAGCGTTATCTCTTGAGAAGCGGGCAGAAAACTACGACCCAGGCAGCTGCTGATACCGCAAGTAAAGACGGGCCCTGTCCTATGATGGCGCCTTTTCCTCCCCCCTCGCCAAAGCATGCGCCAGCAGATGAGCAGGATGCCCCGGCTATTAACACACAGCTGGACTTATTTGAAACGTCGGGCAAAACGATAGATGTTAAGACACTGGCCATTGAGGTGGCGAAACAGTTGGCGCCTGATATTATAGCCTCTTTGTCCACAACCCTGCATGCAGCGCTTAACAAACTACAAGAGGAGGTGGAGTTGCAGGATCACAGAGTGTCTGAAGTGGAGCAGCGGGTAGCCTGTATTGAGGAGGAGGCTACGGACACAACACAGAAAATGCGGGAACTATTTCAGCTGGCTGAGAAGCTTAATGATCGGGTCGAGGACCTGGAAAACCGGTCCCGGCGAAGTAATTTACGTTTGGTGGGCATACCTGAGTCAGTGTCGGCAGCGGAATTGCGCCATGTGTTCGAAGTGGTCCTGCCGCAGGCCCTGGGTCTCCAAGGAGGAAGAAGGAAAGTGGAGAGAGCTCACAGAGTGGGGCCATGGAGAGATCAGAAAACATCTAATAACGGCAGAGCGGATCAGAGACCGAGGCAGGCGATCTGTAAGTACCTGGATTACTCGGATAAGGAGGACATTTTGCGGGCTTACCGTGCAAGAAGGGAGCTGCTGATTCTGAACGGCGTTAAGGCCCTGCTATTTGCCGATTATTCAGCGGAAGTAGCGCGGAAACGGAGAGCTTTCGGGACAGTCTGCACTACCCTCTTTAAGGCTGGAAACAGGTTTCAGCTGGCATACCCGCGATATTGAGGATACAGCTTCCGGATGGAGGTTCCAAGCATTTCACCGATCCTATGGAGGCGGAGGAGTTCGTGCGGCTTCAGATGGGTAACAGGCAGGAGTCTGTGGAAGTGGAGGAGAATCGAAGAGGAGCTGAAGCAAGAGATGGCGGCAATGGATGGAATAGGGTGTCTCAGAACTCTTTATCTTTTCCGCAGAGGATGTCCAAATTCCAAAAGTCTTCGGGATCCAAATTTGTGAGAAAAACAGGAGGACTGTGATTTCTCTGTCAGGTGTAGTCATGGTTCATTAGATCATTAGATCTGTCCTGATAATGTTATGTTACTACAGTCTGTTATGAAGGTTTGCAGGGACATTACGTGATTCCTGGGGACTATATGCTATAAACACCTAATCGGCGGTGTTGGGACGCGTCTATTGCCTGAAAAAAGGAAGTTCTTAACCAAATTGTGGTGTTACATGACTGGTTAGGAAAACTTTTTTGTTAGAGTTAAAGGTTTCCATCGGTCATGATGTTATTATGGCTGGGTTTTTTCTTCATAGTTTTTTATTTTTATTTTGGGGCATCATATAAGCGATTAATGTGTAATGATAACCAGAGTGCTGTCGGGCTGGGAGGCAGTGCTTTGATAGATACAGCTTATGCAATGACGGAAAGGTGGGGAGGGGTCTTCTGTCGACAGGTGGGTCTTAGGCTGCAGATAAATTCATGAGAATAATCTCATGGAACGTGAAAGGTCTGAGGTCTCCCAACAAACGCATGAAGGTCCTGAGACAATTACGTAGGTTGAAGGCGGATATTGCCTTGTTGCAGGAGACACACCTGTCGACAGCGGACTTTCAAAGGATGAAGAAGTTATGGGTGGGAGAAGTATATGGGTCCGCAGCTGCAAATAGGAAGGCAGGAGTCTTGGTTCTTATAGGTCGCCATGTATCTCATACTGTTCATGTAGAAGAGGCAGACGATGAGGGGAGGATGTTACATCTTCACATCTCGGGTCCTTTTGGGGACTTCAGTCTATATAATCTATACGCCCCGAATGAAGGGCAAAAAGCTTTCTTTGACTCAATGGGAGCCAAAATTTTGCAAGATACGCATAGTGCAAAAATAGTGGGGGGGGATTTTAACACAGTGATGAATCAGAATGAGGATAGGAAGTCAGCTGGGGGGAGTTGTCATCAATACTCCCTGGGAGGCTTTGCCGAGTCGTTGTCTCTCAGGGACGTCTGGAGGTACTCTAACCCTCAGGGGAGGGAATTTACTCACTACTCGCATGCGCACAAAAGTTGGTCTAGGATTGATTATCTATTCTTGTCCTCAACATTAGTGCATAGAGTGGCGGACATTGTCATAGGGGACATGGTAATCTCTGATCACTCTCCAATTTTTATGGATATTAGAGAAAAATATACTGGGGGAAGTGATTTCATCTGGCGATTTCCCAATTATCTGGTAAAGGATGAGGAGTTTGTAAAATTAATGAGGGGGTGGTGGATGGAATTTGTGGAAGACAATAGGGAGCATGTAAATGATCCGGTATTATTTTGGGAAACAGGGAAAGTGGTCTTGAGAGGTAGGTTGTTAGCCTATGTATCTGCTATTAAGAAGGTTGCGAGGACACAATATGATAAAGCAAGCGTATGTTTACGAGAAGCATATAGTAACTTTCTCTTAACTCAGACCCAGACTGCCAAGGATCGTTGGGTTTCAGCTAAGAGAGACTTTGAAGATTGGGCAGAGAAATTAGAGGTATCAAAAAAGTCTCAATTGGAGGCTAGTTTGCACAGGTTTGGCAATAAATCTGGGAAGCTGTTGGCCTCATTGGCCAAAGGAAGGCGCTCATTAAACCATATCCAGGTGGTAAGAAATAGGGATGGGACCAGGGAGCACAGACCACAGCAGATTAACAAGTTATTCTGAAGTTTTATGGAAGAGTTTTATCAGAATGCGGGGGATAGGGTGGAGGAGGGGAAGGCCTTTTTGGAAAGGATATCTCTGCCAAGTCTGACAGATGAGCAACTGGAGGTCTTGAACGCTCCCTTGACGGCAGTGGAAATACAAGCTACTATTAAATCTTTTCCTTCAGGGAAAGCACCAGGCCCAGATGGGTTTACGTCTGATTTTTACAAAGTAATGGATACTCAGGTAGTTCCGTACTTGACTTCGCTTTATTCCCATTTAGTTGAGGGGGGGTAGTGCCGGAGCGTATGAATACGGCCCACATAATATTACTTCATAAATCTGGAAAAGACCCGGAGAGTATGACGTCGTATAGGCCAATATCCTTAATAAATCATGATCTTAAAATTCTGTCGAAACTACTTGCCAATAGGCTAGCAGGGGTCCTCCCGTTCTTGATATCTCCTGCGCAGGTAGGGTTTGTTAAGGGTAGGGCGGCCGTCACCAACTTAAGGAAAGTGCTGCTGGCTCAATCAGTGGCAGGAAAGGCGGAGTATCTTGGGCGGGACCCAGCCATTCTTACTTTGGATGCAGAAAAAGCTTTCGATAGTATCAATTGGAAATGGTTGGGTCTCACCCTAGATTCAGTAGGCGTTAGGGGAATGTTTCGCACGCTCTTAGATAGGTTGTACTTAGGCCCTAGGGCGAGGGTATGTACTGGAGGGTATCTGTCGGATTTGTTTCAGTTACAGAGAGGAACCAGACAGGGTTGCCCTTTATCTCCCCTCTTGTTTGATCTGGCGATAGAGCCACTATCGAGATGGCTGAACTCAGAGGAGTTGTTTGAGGGTTTGAGGGTAGGTAGACGGCAGATGAGCTCGGCCTTGTTTGCCGATGACATTTTGCTTTTTCTGTCTGATCCTGTTAGGGATATTGGGAGGGTTATCGATGCGCTGGAGGAATTTGGCTCTCTTTCCGGGTTACAAATTAATAAAGCAAAGAGCGAGTTCCTTTTTTTGAAGGGCGGGGGGAGGCGGGAGGGGGGGGGGTGACTTGAGAGGTGTACCAATTGCACGTTCCCATATAACTTATTTGGGTATTAAGGTGGGGGCCACTCCCGAGTCCATATATAGACTAAATTATGACCCATTAATACATAAAATAGTTAAAGAATTACAAAGATGGCATGATCTCCCGTTGTCGTTACTGGGGCGAAATCATTTAATCAAGATGATGTCGGTTTCTAAGCTGCTGTATCCCATGCAGACTATCCCTATTCTGTTAAAACATAAAGATATATCAAGAATTATAAAAGCGTTTAAGAATTTCTTATGGCATGGCAAGAGGCCGCGGATTCCAATGAGTTCCTTGACGAAGGAGATTGAACAGGGAGGGATTGCCTTTCCTGATATTAGGAGATACAACTTGGCTTGTATGGCAAGGCATATTAGTGACTGGATAAATGGGTCTGATTTTTACTCTGCACTATCGTTGGAGAAGGAATTCTGTGCTCCCTGGTCTCTGGTGGCGTTGCTGCATGCGAGGTTACCGGTGATTCCGGGGTGGATAAAACAGTCTTTACTATTTAAAGATACGATAGCCACATGGAGGACTCTCCGGAAAAAATATTGGTTATCCTATAGGATTTCCAAACACCTTCCCCTATGGAATAATCCTGAATTTGTACAAGGAAAGGAGAATAAATTATTTGAGGAATGGAGGAGAAAAGGGATTGTGACTGTAAAACATCTATTGCATGACACTGAATCTCGATGGTTAACATGTGTAGAATTGATTGCAAAGTTCTCACTATCGCCTTTTCAAACCATTCAATGGTCCCAGGTAAGGGAAGCGGTGATAAATCAGTTAGGTTTGGTACAGAAGGAGTGTCATAGGAACATATTAGATAAAATCCTAGATCTGGGCGGAGGGAAGGTCTCGATTTCCACAATTTATGCTGACATGAGGAAGGAAGAGGGAGTCGTAGATAGGAGTATGAGGTTTGGGAAATGGGCCGAGCAACTAGAGGACGAAGATGTGGCACAAAAGATATTGAAAGGCTGGGAAGTGGTTAGGAGACATGTGATTAACGAGTCATGGAGGGATACGCAGTTTAGGCTAATGTATCGTGCTATTTATGGCTTTAATATTCCCCCTCATCCGGCAAAACCGGATAGGATAACTTTTTGGACGTGCCCACAAAGTAAGAAGGTATGGGAGGAGGTAGGGAATTTAGTTAAGGGAATTTGGGGAAGAGAGTTTCCATTATCCCCCCAATTATATTTGTTTCATTATGAGGAGGGAGGGGGGGGGTCAAAGGGGATTACCTTGTTTGTTTCACACGATATGCATGGTGGTTAAGCGGAGTATTTTACAAACATGGCTGCAAGCTGACGCACCGGGGGTACAAAGTATAATAGAACAGTTAAAAAGGGTGTTTTATTTGGAAAGATTGAATTCCCTTGCAGGAAAAGAGCGACAGGCAAAGGGATTATTCCAGAAATGGAATCCATTTATTGCCCACTGTATGTCTGATGAGGAGATCAAACTAATAATGAGCCCGTTTACACTAACGGAATGGTACCTTGTGGGTCAACTGAAGGGAACCCTGGGTCGTTTATTGCTCCAATCTGCCAATACGTCCTAGATTCATGAAAATGAGAAAAATAAGTGTCATCACTATTGATTGCTTGTACTGAGTATATCGCGTCCATAACTTTTGAATGCCCCAATGTATGTTGTTCAATGTTTTGTGTCCAGGACCAAATTTCTGGATATATTGTTTGTCTTGTTGATAAAATAATAAAGAATTAAAAAAAAAAAAAAAAAAAAACATTGACAGAATTGAGTTGTTTTTTTCTAATTACACCCCATGTATAACTTTTCCCAGCTTCCCAATACATTGTATGGAACATTAAATGGTGATATTCGAAAGTACAACTTGTCTCTCAAAAAAGAAACCCTCATACAGCTATGTATCTTGGAAGACAGGGATTTAAAAAATAAAAATTTAAATTGTTTATGGTGTAAAGAGGTTAGAGGATTTGTTCATCAGTACAGCCTCTTTCTTAAATGATCAAGAAATGCGTTGGAAACATGAACAATCATGTAATACATGTACAAGTGCCCAGTCCTTTAGAAGTGGACTCCCTCTGTGAATTTTATGTCTTAGGGGAAGTTCACATTACTGTTATTTTTCAGTTTTTCTGATCCGTCAGAAGAACAGGAAAATAAAGAGAAAAAACCATCCTGTGCATCAATACACATTTGGCATCCGTTTGAGCCATTTCTATCAGAGATCTGTTTTTAGATGGAAAAAAGTACTGCATGCAGATGTCTTGGCTGGTTGCTTTTGATTTTCCCAAGCAAAGAGGTAAGTATGTCTTAATAGTAGGCCTTAAAATACTGCCACAGGAACACCTCCAATTAACTCAATTGATGTCAATTAGTCAGAAGCTTCTAAAACCATGACTTCGTTTTCTAGAATTTTCCAAGCTATTTAACCCATACAATACCAGCGCCTTACATGTACAGTGCTGGCTACTGTGTTTAAAATACCAGCGTTGTAGTACTACGGCGCTCTGATCGGGTGGATGCAGGAGCTGCGCCCGCCTGATCAGCTGCAGGGATCCAGCAGTGACTCATAGCTGGACCCCTGCTGTATTGATAAAAACCCACGGTCAGTGCTGTCAGGGAAGGAGCTGTCACAGCAGCGCGGGGACCCGATAGCTTGGACGGCAGCCCGATGCCTTCCTTAGGCATCGTGGCTGCCTTCCTGCAAGCCTGTGAGATCTAGCCCCCTGGATCTCACAGGAAGCAGGCTGTAAGTGTATTACTCAGTGTAATACAGATGTATTGTAATGCATTGTACAGGGGATCAGACTCCTAAAAGTTGAAGTCCCAGAGTGGGACAAAAAATTAAGTAAAAAAATAAAGTTAGGTAAAAAAGAAAAGTAGACATATTAGGTATCCGTATCGACTGGCTCTATAAAAATATCACATGATCCACCCCATCAGGTGAACGCCGTAAAAAAATAACAAAAAAAAACAGTGCCAAAACAGCCATTTTCTGGTCACCTTGCCTCACAAAAAGTGTAATACCAAGCGATCAAAAAGCCGTATGTATCCCCAAATGGTACCAATCAAACCGTCATCTCTTCCCGCAAAAAATGAGCCCCTACCTAAGACAATTGCCCAAAAAATTAATAAAAAAGGCTCTCAGAAAATGGCAACACAAAAACAAGATTTTATTCTGTTTAAAAAGGCTTTCACTGTGTAAAACTTAATAAATAATAATTTATTCAGATAAATAAATCGCTATAGTGCGATAATTCATGCACTACTATGCATTATAGCGATTTATTTATTTGAATAAAAGGACTGAAAAATACAAGCAAAGTTTCAAAAGAGTGAGTATTATTCATACCTCTCGAATAACCTTTTTGAGTGGATTATGTGGATATAATTTTGGAGCCTGAGTGAGGTTCTGAGTCAGGTCATGGTATATTACAGATGGAGCAACAGTTGATGATTGAAGTACTAGAATTACATGTCAGGATTATGAGTTTCAATGAATGTGGCTAAGATGTATGCAAATTTATGACTTTAGCTATAAATCTATTTTGCTTTAAAACTTGCATCTAATTCTAAAGACTAATAGTAAATTTGACCCAAAGCTTGCATACAAGCCTGGGACATGGAGAAATGTCCACGTAGCTACAACATCATGGCAGTGTCCAGCCTTAATGCCAATAATAGTACTGACCTTAGCAATTTCTGGTGTGCACTAGTAATCTACTCATGTAGGACTTCACAGCCTCTTTAATTTCTTTGTTTCGTAGGCAATAAATAATTGGGTTCATCATAGGAATTATCATAGTATAGAATACAGATACTATCTTGTTTTGTGTAACAGAATAGCTGGAAGCCGGACGGAGGTACATGAAGAAAACCGTTCCATAAAATAAGGAAACGCAAAATAGATGAGAGGAACATGTTGAAAACGCTTTGTGTCTACCTTCTGATGAGTGAATTGTCAATATAGTGAAAAAAATATATGCATATGAAGCTAATACGACGATTGCTGAAAAAAGTCCAAGGCAAAAGACTACACCAAATATAATCATTTTGCTCGTATATGTATCTGCACAAGAGAGCTCCATTAGTGGAGGAATGTCACAATAGAAATGGTTAATTACATTAGGACCACAAAACGGTAATACAAATGTGCACGAAGTATGGATCGCCGCAGTAAATAAACCTCCAATATAGACAATAACTGTGAGAATCACACATTTCCTTCTGTTCATTATTAATACATACAGAAGAGGGTGACATATTGCAACATAGCGATCATAGGCCATGGTAGACAACATATAGCCATCAATAGTGGCAAACAAACTAAAGAAATATAACTGAAGCACACAGCCAATAAATGAGATCAATTTTCTTTCCAGAAAGAAATCAAACAGCATTTTAGGAGAAATTACTGAAGAATAGCACAGATCTGAGAAGGACAGATTGCTGAGAAAATAATACATTGGACTGTGAAGGTCGTTAATAACGAGGATTGTTATCATGATGCTTGTATTGCTAATAAGACTTAAAAGGTAAATCAATAGAAACAAAGTAAATAGGATATGTTGCAAGTCTGGGTCGGTGGTAATTCCCATTATTTCAAACTCTCTTACAAAAGACTTGTTAACTAGAGTCATGGATTGGATAGACTCTGCCACACCTGCGAAGAAGGACATAGTAAGATGGTGAAAATAAGAGTAGTTATTACAATGATTGAATTTACATGGTAAGTCATAGATGTCAAAATATGTTAAAGTAGTATGGTATATGTAACCACATATAGAAGCTGCAGATGAATCACACCTTTCATTATGTCTTCCGCAGATGTTCCACTTTCGATCTTCTTGCACTGCTTTAATAACAATTGGGTTATAATTAACTGTAGGTCATTAGGGAATAAATCACAAGAGCACTTTTTAAAATGGTAATTGTGTTACAATTATTGTTCATTATGGGGAATAATAAGCCATTTGTTTTGTTCTTTTGAGACCCGATTAAAAAATGATGTTCCAATTACGGAAGTAGCTTGAGTAGAAATAAACATATTTCTTATTCATTTCTTTATTTGGACATGTTTTCATTAGATCCAAAACAATAATTGGACTAGATTTTATTTACTGGTGTTCTTTTGGTGTTTCAGACTAGGGATCACCATGGGCAAATATGTATGGAGCTGGAACTAGGGGGAAGAATTCCTAGTAATTATGCACCCCCCGCCCCCTCTGAGCAGTTTATTAGAAAACATTGAGTTAAATCTAATACTATTAACCACTAGACCTCCACAGATATTAAATATTAATTTTGAACTGGCATGGACTCAATGGATATCAATATTAACCTTTTATCAGTCTGTATTAATTGCTAAGCCACTCTAGACCCCTAGATGCACCTTTAAAAATCCTGCATTTTTGTTTGGGTTGTTACATGTTGAATATCAGCTTGCACCAGTGACCTATTCTTTTGAACAGCTAAAGAGATCATTGTGTTCTATGACATCAAAAAGCATTATTCATGGAGTAGAGTGAAGAAAACAGGTGATGGGTGCTGAGGTTGACAGCATTTAATTAAAACTATCAAAACACAACAAAAAAAAAGGGGTGAAAGGAGCAACACATTTTGAGGGAGGGCCTCCCTCTTTGTCAGGTACATTGCTGAAATGAGGACTTCATTCACTCAAGTTTTGAGTAAGTTTTGAGTCCCTATATATTGCATAGTCCCCTCACTTTCTCAATAGAGAATTTTAGTGCATTGGAGATCAAGTGAATTTATTTAAAAATAAATTAAAGATATTAAATAATAAATATCTAACAATGATAATTCAAGGCATGTGATGCATTTCAGACACCATTTTGCCAATAACATAATCCATTACTCCAAATTCATAATGAGCAGTGGGTGAAGAACCATGCGCTAACCAACAGGTTTGACTTTTTTATTATTCAAAAGTGCATTATCTTGGCAGTCCCTTAGTTTTCACCCTTATCCCCAATTCCCGGATCTGGTCTTTGCTGGAGAGCCACTAAGCCACTACAATGGGGATGAAGAGGGAGGGGGGAAGTCACCTTTGTGTGGCACCAAGGCAGAATCCTTATCAGGGACAAACCAAGGTTAGGGCAGGCAGAGTATGTGCAAATCCATGAAACAAGTCTGAGGTCAGGCAGCAAAGGGTCGGCTCAGGCAGAGGAGGGTCAGAGTCATGAAAAAGGCAGAGTTTGGTATAGGAGCAGACGAACAGAACAATATACTTTCTAGCAAGCTAGATAGACAATTTTCTCAGGCATATATAGCAGAAGCTGATTAGCACATTAGAAATAGCCTAGCAGCTGCACACAGAACCAAAGAGAAGTAAACCCTTGCAATACTGCAGAATGAGGTGAGGTTCAGTGAAGAATATCAGGATACATTTTCCCCAAAAGACACAAAGGACATCAGAGCCTGGGCCAGCTGCCAGAGCAATGTATCTGCAATTTTTCTTTTGTCATGGCACAGAAGAACAAGCCTATGAATTTGTGAACACTCTTAATTTTGCAGAAAATACTATTGAATTTGTGAATCTAATGGTCTTTAAAATAGGAGAAAATCGTTACAATTTTTTTTTTTTATAGTGAAATAGTTTATAAGGCTGAAAAAAGACATCTGTCCATCCAAATCGGCCTGTTATCCTGCAAGTTGTTCCAGAGGAAGGCAAAAAAAAAAAAAGTCAATACAGTTACCTCGATTATTGTAGCAGCCATTTTATTAAATGGCAGAATAACATTTCATATGGGCAGTACAGAAGGATAAGGAAAAACTGTACCCTACCTGTACACTTTAAAGCACAATACAAAATCTTTCAACATTAATTCCATGAGAGGCTACCCTAAATCTTTAGTCAGAACTATATATAAAAAGACAAAAGATCTACAGCCCTACTTAATACATTCGTCAGTGCATGTGTTCTGGCAATTGGACACATTAACATCCTCCTATTGATCTGAATATTCACTACTTACCATTTTTATATATCATATCTATGTATCAGAGCATTTCTTACTTATAGATATTTTCATGTATGTCTTGTTATATATATGTATGAATCATTTCCTGGGTTTCCCCTATATTCAATGAGTTTTCCCTACAGTATATTCTTTTTTATCAAATATGTTTTTATTGTTTTCAGACAATTCACTTGATATATATGCTTTGTCTGTACAGGGTGGGCCATTATATGGATACACCTTAATAAAATGGGAATGGTTGGTGATATTAACTTCCTGTTTGTGGCACATTAGTATATTTGAGGGGGGAAACTTTTCAAGATGGGTGGTGACCATGGTGGCCATTTTGAAGTCGGCCATTTTGAATCCAACTTTTGTTTTTTCAATAGGAAGAGGGTCATGTGACACATCAAACTTTTTGGGGATTTCACAAGAAAAACAATGGTGTGCTTGGTTTTAACGTAACTTTATTCTTTCATGAGTTATTTACAAGTTTCTGACCACTTATAAAATGTGTTCAATGTGCTGCCCATTGTGTTGGATTGTCAATGCAACCCTCTTCTCCCACTCTTCACACACGGATAGCAACACCGCAGGAGAAATGCTAGCACAGGCTTCCAGTATCCGTAATTTCAGGTGCTGCACATCTCGTATCTTCACAGCATAGACGATTGCCTTCAGATGATACGAGATGTGCAGCACCTGAAACTACGGATACTGGAAGCCTGTGCTAGCAATTCTCCTGTGGTGTTGCTATCAGTGTGTGAAGAGCGGGAGAAAAGGGTTGCATTGACAATCCAACACAATGGGCAGCACATTGAACACATTTTGTAAGTGGTCAGAAACTTGTAAATAACTCGTATAGTGCATAAAATCCCAGGCGACCCTGTCAAACACCTTCTCCGCGTCAGTGCCTACAAGCACAAGGGGATGTTTTTTTGTTTTTGCCAGATATATTGGGCCAGATTTATCATGACTCTGACAGCTCACTCCACTTTCACATATGGCTAAAGTCAGTTTTAGCCAAGTCAGATTTATGATCGGCCCTTTAAGACTGTAATAAATGTGGTTTGACGGTAGCAGTTTATCCGTCAGTAAGCAGCTTTACAAAAGTCGCACGTCTTTATGAAAAAGTCGCATGTTCTATTAAAAAGTCTCATAAGATAAGCATGGTCCTCACTGGAGTGAAATTGTGCATTTTTTTGCGACTTTTTAAATAGTCGCAATAGTAAATCTGTCTAGAGATTCATTTACATAAGAAAACATGCCCACTTTCAGAAAACTGGCGAGCATAGTGCAGAACAGAAAAAGTCGCAAATTTTTGCGCAGTTTTAGCGATTGCGCAAAAATTTGCGACTTTTTCACTCCAATATTCTGACTTGAGCAAATGTTAAATCTGGCCCATTGAGTTTAGCAGGCGTATAACCTTATGTCTCCCTTCTCTACTTTTGACGAAACCCATCTGGTTAGGCTTAATTATATTAGGTAAAATACTAGTCAGGCGTCTAGCTAGTAATTTAGCCCAGATTTTAATGTCAATGTTTAATAATGATATGGGCCTGTAGCTGGAACATAGGTTTGGGTCCTTCCCTTCCTTAGGCAAGATTGTTATGTGTGCTTCCAGTGCTTGTCTTGGGAGATGACCCCCATAAAGTAGATTGTTACATAATAATGTGAGACGTGGCAGAAGGATGTCTTGAATTTTTTTATAGTATCTTAGTGTGGGCCCATCTGGGCCTGGGCTTTTTCCCATTGAGAAAGAGAGCATCGTGTCTTTTACTTCCTGTATTGTAATTGGTTGGGTGAGTGTTAACCTGTCAGTTTCTGAGACTGTAGAGAGGTCCAAGCCTTCAAAGAAAGCTGATATATTTGTTTGTTTGTTGAGGGAGATTGATGAGGATTCTTGGTTCGCTAAGTTGTATAAGGAAGAGTAGTATTCTTTAAATGCTGTTGCTATGTCAGAGGTGCGAGTGACTACACTACTTGACTGAGTGTTGATTGATGTTATAAAAGTTTTTTCTTTGCACTTCTTGATTAAGGCTGACATCAATTTGCCTCCTTTGTCTCCATGGGCATACATTTTTTGTTGATAGTATAACATATTTTTTGCCATTTTTGTGTTCAATAGTAATTTTAGTTGTTCTAGATATAGGCGTTTTTTATGGCTTTTCTCTATGTCTCTGATCTGTAGCAAAAGAGTTGTTATTAATTTATCCCGTTTCTTTTTTACTCGTGTACCAAGTGCTATTAATAACCCTCTTATATATGTCTTTTGCTTTTCCCATATTATAGGTTCTGGCATGCCCGGTGTCGTGTATGTGTCAAAAAAGAACTGAAGTTGCTTCGTCAAGCATTCTAACTCCTCCTTGTCGTCTAGCAATGTTTCATTTAGACGCCATTACAAGTCCCTTTTAGGCAGGTCTTTGACGGTTAGGTGTAATAATACAGGTGCATGGTTTGAAATAGTGGTTGGGCCTATTATGGTTTTTCTCAGAGCTGGTAAAATACTGTCATGTATAAAGAGGTAGTCAATTCGCTGATGTGTTTTGTGCGTTTTAGAGAAAAATGTGTAGTCTAGATCTGTAGTGTGTAACGTTGTCCAAGCATCCGAAAGACCCATCATACGCATGCAGTTGTTCAGTCTATTGAGGGTGTTTTTTGATTGTGCTGTGTGTTTCGAGGAGGAGTCTAAATTGGCGTTTAGGGCTAGGTTAAAATCTCCCTCTATTATAATAGGACCTTCTGCAAATGCTTGTAATTAGAGTTAAGTGGACACCTGGATGTTCGGGTTCAACGGGTTCGGCCGAACTTGAGAAAAAAGTTTGAGTTCAGGACCCGAACTTGACCCTGAACCCGAACCCCATTGAAGTTAATGGGGACCCGAACTTTTGAGCACTAAAATGGCTGTAAAAATGTCATGGAAAGGGCTAGAGGGCTGCAAATGGCATCAAAATGTGGTTAAGAGCATGGCAAGTGCTCTGCAAACAAATGTGGATAGCGAAATGACTTTAAATAACATAAAATAGGTAAAAATAAAAAATTATAATCTTGATCTAGGAGGACGAGGTCCATATGGAGTAGGAGGTTGAGGAGGCAGTGGATGTGGCGGTGTAGGTGGAAGTGGCGGGGGAGGAGGAGGTAGCCTACACTGCTTTTTGGTTTTAAATGTTATTTTTAAAATTATGGTACACCCCAAAACATTGGGAAATATAACCTGTGATAACCCCCTCCAGTGATGCTAAACACACGTTCAGACAATACACTGGCTGCAGGGCAGGCCAGCACCTCCAAGTGGTAAAGGGCAAGCTCAGGCCATGTGCCCAATTTGGAGACCCAGAAGTTGCAGGGGCTGACCCCTGTCAGTCAGTTTGTGTAGGCGTGTGCACACTTACTGCCCCACCATGTCGCACGTCCCCGTGATGTTCACGATCCAATTTGATATCTGCTCTATCAACTTTCGATGTTCTTTTATGCGCCTACCATGGTGATTACGGGTGGCGGGGAATCAGGGTTCCAGGCCGGAGAGGGAGCGTGAGAAAGAGAGACCACATCCAAGGGGGAATTAATTTTTTCCAATTTAAAATTATAGAGTTGAAATATGGGAGAAATTATTAAAGCATAAAAGTGTCACAACTTTTCAAAGTTTAAGCATTGAATGAAAGGATGCGGTGCGCATTAATTACTGAATAATTTATTACATTTTATTCCCTGTCACCAGTGGCATAACTACCAGGGAAGCAGGGGAAGCGGCTGCTTCAAGGCCCGGGCTGACAAGGGGCCCGGGAGCAGTGTCTCACACACACACTTACTGTGTGTACATAATTTTATGTTTTCAGGCCGGCCCCACCCCCGAAAACAACACCTCCAAATCCCCTCCCCTTTACATTTGGTGCGGTCACATAGGGGCCGGGCCCGCCCCCCTCCCATCCATCCTACTTCCCCATTCATTAACACAGGGCCTGCTTCGGCGGGCGACTCCGTCCATGATTATCTGCTGACTCGCTGCCTCTTCTGCCTGCATAGCGTGACACTTGCCAGAGAACAAGTCGGCAGCACACTATGCAAATGAATCTCTTCAGGCAGCACAGTGGCAGCCCGCCCCCAAATGAAGTCCTCCTCAAGGGGCGGGGAGGCTGGGAGAAGCAGCGCATCATGGCAGAGAGCGAAGGGAGGCACAACAAGCATGCACAGAACTCATTCTTTGCCTGCTGCAGCTGCACTAGTGCACAGTGGTTCTGGGGCCTCTCTGGGCATGAGGAAAGAGGAGGGCAGGGCAGAGTCAAAGTAGTTAACCCTTTCCTCCTCTCCCAGTCTGTCAAGTTCACAGACTGGGAGAGGAGGGGAGGTAAGACCAGGTACAGCAGCAGGCAAAGTTCTGAGTGTGCAGCCATGGCAGGCTGCAGCATGTAGCTGCCACAGGCTGCCATCCCAGTCCCACCAGCCTCCTATATAATAAAATGCATGCATCTGCTTCTGTTATAGTACAGGAGGCTGGCAGATGCTCGGATCGCCACCTGGCAGCTGCATGCTGAAGCCTTCAGCATGTAGCTGCCAGGTAGCCAGATCACAACCTCTGCCCACGCTTCCTCTGTCAGCCTCCTGTACTATAGCATGCGGTACGTGGCAGCCTCCCCTCTCTGCTTGCTGTTGCGCCATCTACTAGTGCTTATTATGGCACTCTTTTAAGTTACATATACACAAATGTGATGCCAGGATGGTTCTGGGCTGGCATCGGGTGCATGCATATGTGTGTCATAATAAGCACTAGTACATGGCAGAGCAGCGGAGGCAGAGAGGGGAGGCTGCCACGTACCGCATGCTATAGTACAGGAGGCTGGCAGAGGAAGGAGTGGGCAGAGGTTGGGATGAAAGTTCCAATCACCCCCTTTCACAGTGTTTTAAATATAGGTAAATAAACATTAAAAAAAAAGCATTGCCATGTCCAAAAATGTCTTCACTATTAAAAAATATAAATAATTTTAATTCAAAAAGGGTACCAATAAAAACTACAATTCATCCACCTGAAAAAAAGCTTCAGCTCTTTAGGCAGAAATCAAAAAAAAAGTTTTAGCTGTCAAAAAATGGTGATACAAAGACAAAGAGGTTTTTTGAAAGGTTTTATTTTAGGTAAGGGTCCATTCACACGTCCGTTGTTCTGGGTCCGCATCCGTCCCACAATTTTGCGGAACAGGTGCAAACCCATTCATTTCAATAGGGCCGCAAAAGATGCGGACAGCACACCGTGTGCTGTCCGCATCCGTAGTTCCATTCCGCGGCCCCCGCAATATAAGATGGAACATGGCCTATTCTTGTCTGCAATTGTGGACAAGAATAGGCATTTCTATCATAGGGAACTATCAAAATGCGAAACGCACGCAGCTGGTATCCATGTTTTGCGGATCCACATTTTGTGGACCGCAAAACACTTGCGGACGTCTGAATGGACCCTAAGGGAGGGGGCCCTGTAAAAAATTTGCTGTGGGGCCCAGTCAGTTCTAGTTACGCCCCTGCCTGTCACCTATGCAGAACAGGTGTTTATTCACATCTAAAATTGTATAATGTCAACCCAAGAATGTAACAGAAAAATTATAGAAATTTATTAAGCTGTCAAGTAGGTAGAGGAGGGGTATATTACACCCAAAAATTGGTGAATTTCACCAGAAAATGTAACTGACAATTTTTAATTTTTTTTTCGGTCTACTAGGTATAGGAGTGGTACATCACACCCAAAAATTGGTGAATTTCACCAGAATATATAACTGACAATTTTTATTTTTTTTAACGGTCTACTAGGTATAGCAGTGGTACTATACACACAAAAATTGGTGAATTTCACCCAAAAATGTAAATGACAATTTATATTTTTTTTAACCGGCCTACTAGGTATAGCAGTGGTACTATACACCCAAAAATTGGTGAATTTCACCCGAAAATGTAAATGACAATTATTTTTTTTGTTTAACCTGTCTACTAGGTATAGCAGTGGTACTATACACCCAAAAATTTGTTAATTTCACCAAAAAAATGTAACTGACAATTTTTTTTATTTTTTTTTACCGGTCTACTAGGTATAGCAGTGGTACTATACACACCAAAATTAGTGAATTTCACCCGAAAATGTAAATAACAATTTTTTTTATTTTTTAAACCTGTCTACTTGGTATAGCAGTGGTACTATACATCCAAAAATTGCTGAATTTCACCAGAAAATGTAACTGACAAAGTAGTGAAATTATATAAAATAAAATACGTACAAATAAAATAAAAAATTTGATTTATGAGGTGGAGTTCCATATGGAGTCAGAGTTTAAGGAGGCGGTGGACGTAGCGGTGTAGGTGGAAGCGGCGGTGGAGGAGGACGAGGTAGCCAACACAGGTTTTTGGTTTTAATATATATTTTTTTAATTAGGGTACACTCTAAAAGTGTGTGAAATATCCAAAATACAAGAATGAGCAATTGCGCTGTAGTATACAGTCAGGTCCATAAATATTGGGACATGGACATAATTCTAACATTTGTGGCTCTATACAACACCACAATGGATTTGAAAGGAAACAAACAAGATGTGCTTTAACTGCAGACTGTCAGCTTTAATTTGAGGGTATTTACATCCAAATCAGGTGAACGGTGTAGGAATTACAACAGTTTGCATATGTGCCTCCCACTTGTTAAGGGACCAAAAGTAATGGGACAATCGGCTTCTCAGCTGTTCCATGGCCAGGTGTGTGTTCTTCCCAAATTATCCCAACTACAATGAGCAGATAAAATGTCCAGAGTTCATTTCAAGTGTGCTATTTGCTATTTGCAAGATGAGATCCAAAGAGCTGTCACTATCAGTGAAGCAAGCCATCATTAGGCTGAAAAAAGCAAAACAAACCTATCAGAAAGATAGCAGAAACATTAGGCGTGGCCAAAACAACTGTTTGGAACATTTTTAAAAAGAAGGAACACACCGGTGAGCTCAGCAACACCAAAAGACCCGTAGGACCACGGAAAACAACTGTGGTGGATGACCGAAGAATTATTTCCCTGGTGAAGAAAAAACCCTTCACAACAGTTAGCCAGATCATGAACACTCCCCAGGAGGTAGGTGTATGTGTGTCAAAGTCAACAATCAAGAGAAGACTTCACCAGAGTGAATATAGAGGATTCACCACAAGATGTAAACCATTGGTGAGCCTCAAAAACAGGAAGGCCAGATTAGAGTTTGCCAAATGACATCTAAAAAAGTCTTCAGTTCTGGAACAACATCCTATGGACAGATGAGACCAAGGTCAACTTGTACCAGAGTGATGGGAAGAGAAGAGTATGGAGAAGGAAAGCAACTGCTCATGATCCTAAGCATACACCTCATCAGTGAAGCATGGTGGTGGTAGTGTCATGGCGTGGGCATGTATGGCTGCCAATGGAACTGGTTCTCTTGTATTTATTGATGATGTGACTGCTGACAAAAGCAGCAGGATGAATTCTGAAGTGTTTCGGGCAATATTATCTGCTCATATTCAGCCAAATGCTTCAAAACTCATTGGACGGCATTTCACAGTGCAGATGGACAGCGACTCAAAGCATACTGCAAAAGCAACCAAAGAGTTTTTTTAAGGGAAAGAAGTGGAAGGTTATGCAATGGCCAAGTCAATCACCTGACCTGAATCCGATTGAGCATGCATTTCACTTTCTGAAGACAAAACTGAAGGGAAAATGCCCCAAGAACAAGCAGGAACTGAAGACAGTTGCAGTAGAGGCCTGGCAGAGCATCACCAGGGATGAAACCCAGCATCTGGTGATGTCTATGCGTTCCAGACTTCAGGCTGTAATTGACTGCAAAGGATTTGCAACCAAGTATTAAAAAGCGATTTATGGTTTTTATTCTGTCCCATTACTTTTGGTCCCTTAACAAGTGGGAGGCACATATGCAAACTGTTGTAATAATGTCACGGCTGTATGTGAGCAACAATAGTATACACAGTAAAAGAGCTACTGACCGGACCCAAACTAGGGAGGATAAAGGGTGACCCCTGTCAGACCCTCAAAGCTCTCCCTATGCTGCTAAAGCACATGCCCGGATCCAAATGGCGGAACGAGGCATGCCCACGTGCCTAAGACTGATGACCACTGTAACCCCTACAATAGTGGAAGGGGCACGGCCACCGGTGCCCTACTCAGTATATGGAGGGAACCGTGGCCACCTCAGATCCAGTCAGAAAATAATCAGGTACACAACAATGTCTGTACACTTAGCTGAAGGTGTTGAAGCCGCAGAGAAGACGGATCCAAGGACAGCTGGCAATATCCGGAGTGCTTGCTACAGCAGAACACAGGTCCAGTGAACTGATAGCTACAAGTGAAGATACTAAAGCAAGAGCTACAACTGAAATGAGAACTATAATCCACGCCCTACAATAGGAGGAGGGGTGATATAAAGAGAGGGAAATCAAATGCATGAGGAACAGCTGGGAGGAAGGAAACCAAAAGTAAACAGAGCAGTGAGAACTCCTCCCAGCTCTAGTAGTGACATCATCAGAGGGGTGGAGAAACAGAGCTGTGAGAACGTCCCAAAGCTCTGGTAGTGACAGTACCCCCCCCCCCTCTACGGGTGGACTCCGGACACCCAGGACCCACCTTCTCAGGATGAGCCCTATGAAATGCCCTGATGAGGCGAGTGGCTTTAATGTCCGACACCGGAACCCACATCCTCTCCTCAGGACCATAACCCTTCCAATGAACGAGGTACTGAAGAGAACCTCTGACAATGCGAGAGTCCACAATTCTGGAAACCTCAAACTCCAGATTGCCATCAACCAAAATCGGAGGAGGAGGCAAAGAGGAGGGTACCGTGGGCTGGACATATGGTTTTAAGAGAGATCTGTGAAATACATTATGTATCTTCCAAACCCGTGGAAGATCAAGACGGAAGGCAACAGGATTGATGACTGACAAGATTTTATAAGGCCCAATAAACTTGGGACCCAATTTCGAGGAGGGAACCTTCAGTTTAATATTTCTTGTAGACAACCACACCAGATCACCCACATTCAGGTCCGGACCAGGCACACGTCTCTTATCAGCCACACGCCTATACCTCTCACTCATCTTTTTAAGATTACTCTGAATCTTTTGCCAAATGGTAGACAAAGACGAGGAAAATCTCTCCTCCTCAGGTAAACCAGAAAGAGCCCCTCCCGAGAATGTCCCAAACTGTGGATGGAACCCATATGCACCAAAGAATGGTGACTTATCAGAAGATTCCTGACGACGGTTGTTCAGAGCAAACTCAGCAAGAGGGAGAAATGAACACCAATCCTCCTGGTTCTCTGCCACAAAACAGCGCAAATATGTCTCCAGATTCTGATTGAGGCGCTCAGTCTGACCATTCGACTGCGGGTGAAAAGCAGAAGAGAAGGACAGCCGAACCCCCAGGCGAGAACAGAAAGCCTTCCAGAACCTGGACACAAACTGCGTGCCTCTATCGGAAACAATATCAGAGGGAATGCCGTGCAATTTAACAATTTGGTCGACAAAAGCTTGCGCCAACGTTTTAGCATTGGGTAAACCAGGGAAAGGTACGAAATGAGCCATCTTGCTAAAACGGTCCATCACCACCAGGATCACCGACTTCCCCAAGGAACGAGGAAGATCCGTGATAAAGTCCATGGACAGGTGTGTCCAAGGACGGGAAGGTATGGGTAACAGGAGAAGGGAACCTGAAGGCCGTGAACGAGGGACCTTAGAGCGAGCGCACGTCTCACAAGCAGCCACAAAACCCTCCACCGACTTACGAAGAGCCGGCCACCAAAATCTCCGAGCAATGAGATCTACCGTGGCTCTACTCCCGGGGTGACCAGCAAGAACCGTATCATGATGCTCCTTAAAGAGTTTGTGACGTAGCTCAGGAGGCACGAACAACTTCCCAGAAGGACAACGGGCAGGTGCCTCAGTCTGGGCAGCCTGGACCTCGGCCTCCAAATCGGAATATAGAGCAGAAACAACTACCCCTCCGCCAAAATGGGACCCGGGTCCTCGGAGTTTCCTCCTCCCGGAAAACAGCGAGAGAGAGCATCAGCCTTCACATTTTTTATCCCAGGTCGGAATGTAACAACAAAATTGAATCTGGAGAAGAACAGAGACCATCTGGCCTGTCTCGGATTCATACGCCTGGCCGACTCCAAGTATGCCAGATTCTTATGGTCGGTAAAAACGGTGATAGGGTGCCTGGCCCCCTCCAACCAATGGCGCTATTCCTCGAAAGCCAACTTGATGGCCAACAACTCCCTATCTCCCACATCATAGTTTCTCTCTGCCGGGGAGAGTTTTTTAGAGAAAAAGGCACAGGGTCGCCATTTGGCAGGAGAAGGGCCCTGGGACAAAACCGCACCCACACCCACCTCGGAAGCATCCACCTCAACAATAAAAGGTAAGGAAACATCGGGATGCACCAAGACGGGAGCAGACGCAAAACTCTCTTTAATATTAGAAAAGGCTGCAAGCGCCTCCTCCGACCAAGAGGAAAAATCCGCCCCCTTTTTTGTCATGTCAGTAAGGGGTTTGACAACAGAGGAATAATTCAAAATGAACTTTCTGTAATAGTTCGCAAAACCCAGAAAGCGCATCAATGCCTTCTGATTCTCAGGAAGCTCCCACTCAAGTACAGCACGGACCTTCTCCGGATCCATGCGAAAACCAGAAGCAGAGAGGAGAAAACCCAGAAATTAAATCTCCGATACCATAAAAAGACATTTCTCCAGCTTGGCGTACAATTTATTTTCCCGCAGAATCTGCAGAACCTGAAAAAGATGATCCTGATGGGTCTGAACATCAGGGGAAAAAATCAAAATATCATCAAGATACACCAATACAAATTTCCCCATTAAATGGTAGAAAATACTATTAACAAAATGCTCAAAGACGGCCGGAGCATTTATCAGGCCGAAAGGCATAACGAGATTCTCTAAATGCCCGTTAGGGGTATTAAAGGCCGTTTTCCATTCATCCCCCTCTCTGACCCTGACCAGGTTGTAAGCGCCTCTCAAATCCAATTTGGAAAACACCTTGGCCCCAACAATTTGGTTGAAGAGGTCCGGGATCAGAGGAAGGGGATAGGGATCGCGAATCGTGATACGGTTCAGCTCCCTAAAATCTAGGCAAGGTCTCAGAGAGCCATCTATTTTTTTAACAAAAAAAAAACCCGCTGCCACAGGTGACTTTGAGGGACGAATATGCCCCTTCTCGAGACTCTCGGAGATATAAGTTCGCATTGCGATTCTTTCCGGTTGTGAGAGATTGTAGAGGCGTGCTTTTGGCAGCTTGGAGCCGGGAATGAGGTTAATGGGACAGTCAAACTCCCGGTGAGGAGGTAGCTCCTGAACACCGCTCTTGGAAAACACGTCCGAGAAATCAGAGAGAAATGATGGCACAGTTTTAGTAGACACCTCTGCAAAAGTTGCTGTGAGACAATTCTCTCTACAAAAGTCACTCCACTCATTTATTTGCCTTCCTTGCCAATCAATAGTGGGGTTATGTCTAGTGAGCCAGGGTAACCCCAAAACTAGGGGAGAAGGCAATCCGTTAAGGACAAAACAAGATATATCCTCCACATGAGTGTCACCTACAGCTAGCCGGATATGGTGAACAATGCCCTTCAGAGATCTCTGTGAGAGTGGAGCAGAGTCAATAGCAAAAACAGGTATATCCTTTTCTAATGTGCAAACCTGAAAACCATGCATGGCTACAAATTGAGTGTCAATAAGATTGACGGCCGCTCCACTATCGACAAAAATCTCACAAGAAATGACCTAGCTCTCTAGCGCCACCCTGGCAGACAGGAGAAAACGGGAACTGCAGGTCAGAGGAAAAGCATCAATTCCTACATCAACTTTGCCCAAAGTAGCAGAATTTGATGATTTACCTTTTGAGGTTTTTCTCTTATTATCGCTCTTAGTACAGTTCAAGAATCTCCTAGACGGACAAACATTTGCCAAATGACCTATGCCCCCACAACAAAAACACACCATACTCTGAGGACTAAATCCTCTTTTATCAGGGGCAAGTCGACCTAGCTGCATGGGCTCCTCCTCAGAGGGGAGCGAGACAGGATGAGGCCCCTGCACACTGAATGAGTCCGCACCACTGCCCCTAGACTGACAATGGCTGGACAGAGAGGTCTCGTTTCTTTCTCTTAGACGCCTGTCAAGGCGTACCGCCAATGACATGGCAGACTCTAAGGATGTTGGTCTCTCATGGAAAGCAAACGCATCTTTCAATCTCTCTGAGAGACCATGACAGAACTGACTCCGGAGTGCAGCATCATTCCAACACGAATCAGCTGCCCATCTCCGAAATTCAGAACAATAAAGCTCCGCAGACAGTTTGTTCTGGCATAAAACACGTAAGTTAGATTCGGCCAGAGCAACACGATCCGGGTCATCATAAATCTGCCCCAGGGCCACAAAAAATCTTTCCACGGATCGAAGGGAGGGATCCCCTGATGGCAGCGAAAAAGCCCAAGTCTCAGCATTACCCCTGAGCAGGGAGATGACAATCCTCACCCTCTGCTCCTCCTTACCAGAGGAGTGGGGACACAAGCAAAAATGGAGTTTGCATGCCTCTCTGAAGCGAACAAAATTCTCACTGCCCCCGGAGAACGTTTCCGGAAGTGAGACCTTTGGCTCGCAACAGACTCCATGAGCCGGAGCAGAGCCCAATGCTTGAAGCTGAGTCATAGATTGACGGAGATCCGCTACTTCCAAAGAAAGACCCTGCATGCGGTCAACCAGGCCAGAAAGCGGATCCATGTCAAAAAAGGACGGTTTTGGTGGATTATAATGTCACGGCTGTATGTCAGCAACAATAGTATACACAGTAAAAGAGCTACTGACCGGACCCAAACTAGGGAGGATAAAGGGTGACCCCTGTCAGACCCTCAAAGCTCTCCCTATGCTGCTAAAGCACATGCCCGGATCCAAATGGCGGAACGAGGCATGCCTACGTGCCTAAGACTGATGACCACTGTAACCCCTACAATAGTGGAAGGGGCACGGCCACCGGTGCCCTACTCAGTATATGGAGGGAACCGTGGCCACCTCAGATCCAGTCAGAAAATAATCAGGTACACAACAATGTCTGTACACTTAGCTGAAGGTGTTGAAGCCGCAGAGAAGACGGATCCAAGGACAGCTGGCAATATCCGGAGTGCTTGCTGCAGCAGAACACAGGTCCAGTGAACTGATAGCTACAAGTGAAGATACTAAAGCAAGAGCTACAACTGAAATGAGAACTATAATCCACGCCCTACAATAGGAGGAGGGGTGATATAAAGAGAGGGAAATCAAACGCATGAGGAACAGCTGGGAGGAAGGAAACCAAAAGTAAACAGAGCAGTGAGAAGTCCTCCCAGCTCTAGTAGTGGCATCATCACAGGGGTGGAGAAACAGAGCTGTGAGAACGTCCCAAAGCTCTGGTAGTGACAAATTCCTACACCGTATACCTGATTTGGATGTAAATACCCTCAAATTAAAGCTGACAGTCTGCAGTTAAAGCACATCTTGTTTGTTTCATTTCAAATCCATTGTGGTGGTGTATAGAGCCAAAAATGTTAGAATTGTGTCGACGTCCCAATATTTATGGACCTGACTGTAATAATGGCTGGTTAGTGCCGGTATACATGTCTATTCTGCACAAGGTACAGACAAGTCCTGAGGGATCCATGCCTGGTTCATTTTAATGAACGTGAGCTTGTCCACATTGGCTGTGGACAGGCGGCTGCGCTTGTCTGTGATGACGCCCCCTGCCTCGCTAAACACACGTTCAGATAATACACTGTCTGCAGGGCAGGCCAGCACCTCCAAGGCGTAAAACGCAAGCTCAGGCCATGTGCCCAATTTGGAGACCCAGAAGTTGAAGAGGGGCAGACCCATCATTCAGTACGTGTAGGCGTGTGCACACATACTGCTCCACCATGTTGGTGAAATGCTGCCTCCTGCTAAGACGTTCCATATCAGCTGGTGGTGCTGGTTGTTGTGGTGTGCTGACAAAGCTTTTCCACATTTCGGCCATGCTAACCCTGCCTTCTGAGGTGCTGGCGGTGCCCCAGCTGCGTTGGAGACCTCTTCCTCGTCCTCTGCCTTCGCCTTGTGCTTCCACTGTGCCCCTGCTGTCAGGTGGGAATGCCACCAGCAGCGCGTCTACCAGTGTGCGCTTGTACTCGCGCATCTTACGATCACGCTCCAGTGACGGAATTAAGGACGGTACGTTGTCCTTGTAACGGGGATCCAGCAGCGTGGTCACCCAGTAATCAGCACAAGTTGGAATGTGGGCAACTCGGCGGTCGTTGTGGAGACACTGCAGCATGCAATCGCTCATGTGTGCCAGGCTGCCCAGAGGCAACGAAAAGCTGTCCTCTGTGGGAGGTGTATCGTCTGTGTCCTCTGTATCCCCCCAGCCACGCACCAGTGATGGCCATGAGCTGGTCTGTGTGCCACCCTGCTGTGAACATGGTTCCTCCTCCTCCATCTCCTCCTCCTCATCCTCCACCTCGTCATCCTCAAGAACTGTGCCCTGGCTGGACAATTGTGTATCTGGCGTTTGTGGGTGCAGGAACCCACCCTCGGAGCCACTTGGGAATGACTGGCCGGAAACCCTACGAAATGATACCTCTTCCTCCTCCTCCTGTGCCAAATCCTCTTCCATCATCGCCAGGAGCATTTTTTCAAGGAGGCATAAAAGTGGGATAGTAACGCTGAGAACGGCGTTATCAGCACTGGCCATGTTGGTGGAGTACTCGAAACAGCGCAACAAGGAACACAGGTCTCGCATGGAGGCCCAGTCATTGGTGGTGAAGTGGTGCTGTTCCGCCGAGCGACTCACCTGTGCGTGCTGCATCTGAAACTCCACTATCGCCTGCTGCTGCTCGCACAGTCTGGCCAGCATGTGCAAGGTGGAGTTCCACCTTGTGGGCACGTCGCATATGAGGCGGTGAGCGGGAAGGCCGAAGTTACGCTGCAGCGCTGACAGGCGAGCAGCAGCAGGGTGAGAACGCCTAAAGCGCGCACAGATGGCCCGCACTTTATGCAGCAGCTCTGACATATCGGGGTAATTTTTAAGGAATCTCTGCACCACCAAATTCAGCACATGCGCAGGCAAGGGATGTGCGTCAAACCGGCTAGTCCCAGAGCTGCTACAAGATTTCGTCCATTATCGCACACCACCAGGCCGGGCTTGAGGCTGACTGGCACAAACCACTCATCGGTCTGTTGTTCAAGGCCCGTCCACAGCTCCTGCGCGGTGTGGGGTTTGTACCCCAAACAGATACGCTTTAAAACTGCCTGCTGTCGTTTACCCCTGGCTGTGCTGAAGTTGGTGGTGAAGGTGTTACGCTGACCGAATGAGGAGCTGGTAGAGGATGAGGAAGCAGAGTAGGAGGAGGAAGCAACAGGAGGCAAACTTAAGCGCCCTGCAATCCTCGGTGGTGGAAGGACATGCGCCAAACTGCTATCCACCTCAGGCCCAGCCGCCACTGCATTTACCCAGTGTGCTGTTATGGAGATATAAGGGCTCTGACCGTGCTTACTGGTCCACGTATCCGTAGTCAGGTGCACCTTACCACAGATGGCGTTACGCTGTGCGTACCTGATTTTGTCCCCTACTTGGTTGTGCAGGGAAGGGATAGCTCGCCTTGAAAAGTAGTGGCGGCTGGGCACGACGTACTGTGGGACAGCCACCGCCATAAGGCCTTTAAAACTATCCGTCTCCACCAGACGGAATGACAGCATTTCAAAGGCCAGTAATTTAGAAATGCTGGCATTCAGGGCTAGAGATCGCGGGTGGGTAGGGGGGTACTTCCTCTTCCTCTCCAGCGTTTGGGAGATGGAGAGCTGAACGCTTTGGGACATTGTGGAGATGCTTGGTGACCCAAGTGTTGGTGTTGCTAGCAGATCCTCTGTTTGCGGGGTGGCAGGTAGCACTGTCACTCCATAGGTGGATAAAGAGACCGAGACTGCAGCAGAAGAGGAAGCAGGAGGAGCCAGAGACCTTTCTTGGTTTTTGAGGTGTCTACTCCACTGCAGCTCATGCTTTGCACTTAAATGCCTGGTCATGCAGGTTGTGCTCAGGTCAGGTTGAGAACGTTTATTCCTCGCTTCAGGCTCTGATTGCACAGCGTGCAAACCACTCGTGTCTTGTCGTCAGCACATTGTCTGAAGAACTGCCACACCAGGGAACTCCTTGGAGCTGGCTTTGGTGTGCTCGGTCCCTTGCTGCGGTGGGCAGTAGCAGGCATACTGTCTAGAGGACGGCAGCTCCGCTTTTGCACCCTGCTCCCTCTTCGGCTGTGCTGGTGGCTCTGTGCGACCACCGCCTCTTCCTCCAAACTACATAGGTCCCTCGCATGACCTTGATTCCATGTGGGGTCGAGGACCTCATCGTCCTCCACATCATCTTCCACCCAGTCTTCACCCCTGCCTCCCTTGTCGGTCTGCACACTTTCGAAAGCCCCAGCAGTTGGCACCTGTGTTTCGTCATCATCCGAGATGTGCTGCGATGGTCCTCCCATGTACTCATCTTGAAAGATAAGTGGTTGGGCATCGATGCACTCAATCTCTTCCACTTCTGGGGCAGGGCTAGGTGGATGGCCCTGGGAAACCCTGCTCACAGAGTCATGAAAAAGCAGAAGAGACTGCTGCATGACTTGGGGCTCAGACTGCTTGGCTGAACTGCAAGTGGGTGAGGTGAAAGACTGATAGACATCGGCTGCAGGTGCCAACTGTGGTCTTTCAGCAGGAGACTGGGTGGGAGACAATGTGAAGGAACTGGATCCACTGTCAGCAACCCAATCTACTATCGCCTGTACTTGTTCAGGCCTCACCATTCGTAGAGCCGCATTAGGCCCGACCAAATACCACTGCAGGTTCTGTTGCCTACTCGCACCTGAGCAAGGGGTTTCACTTGTGCGTGTAGCGGGCACAGATCGACCACGTCCTCTCCCTGCAACAGGAGCTCCACCAGCAGCACCACGACTTGGGCCACGTCCCTTATTTGACGCTCTCCTCATATTTCTCGAATTTAGGATCTTGCCCTAAATGGGTGTTTTATTAATAGTAGAATAAAACGACAGTATGTAAAGGGTGTATCTCACACGGCCTGAACCAGACTAGGCCTCAATTAATGATTTCTTTGCCCAAAATGTCTGTATTTCAAATGCCTGAATCAAACCCCTTTATGTAAAGGGTGTATCTCACACGGCCTGAACCAGTCCAGGCCTCAATTAATGATTTCTTTGCCCAAAATGTCTGTATTTCAAATGCCTGAATCAAACCCCTTTATGTAAAGGGTGTATCTCACACGGCCTGAACCAGTGTAGGCCTGAATTAAATATTGGTGCACTAAATGGCGGTATTTCAAATCTCTGAATCTAACCCAAATGTATTAAGGGTGTATCTCACAATGACATATGCAGCAAAGGCTGCCAAATAAACTTTTTTTTGCCCAAACGGGTGTTTGTTTAATAACTCAATATGGCAGCAGTATATAACCCAGGAATTTCAAACATGCTTATGCTGCAAGGCCTGAAATATTGTGTATTTTGCTCCAAAAAGGGTGTTTTATTAATGAAAGAATATAAGCTCTGTATATACAGGGTGTATCTCACACGGCCTGACCCACTGTAGGCCTGAATTAAAGATTTCTTTGCCCAAAATAGCTGTATTTCAAATGCCTGAATCAAACCCCTGTATGTAAAGGGTGTATCTCACACAGCCTGAACCACTATAGGCCTGAATTAAGGATTTCTTTGCCCAAAATGGCTGTATTTCAAGTGCCTGAATCAAACCCCTCTAAGTAAAGGGTGTATCTCACACGACCTGAACCACTGTAGGCCTGAATTAAATATTGGTGCACCAAATGGCGGTATTTCAAATCTCTGAATCTAACCCAAATGTATTAAGGGTATATCTCACAATGACATACTGTATGCAACAAAGGCTGCCAAATAAACTTTTTTTGCTCAAACGGGTGTTTGTTTAATAACTCAATATGGCAGCAGTATATAACCCAGGAATTTCAAATGTGCTTATGCTGCAAGGCCTGAAATATTGTGTATTTTGCCCCAAAAAGGGTGTTTTATTAATGAAAGAATATAAGCCCTGTATATACAGGTTGTATCTCACACTGCCTGACCCACTGTAGGCCTGAATTAAAGATTTCTTTGCCCAAAATAGCTGTATTTCAAATGCCTGAATCAAACCCCTGTATGTAAAGGGTGTATCTCACAAGGCTTGAACCACTGTAGGCCTGAATTAAATATTAGTGCACCAAATGGCGGTATTTCAAATCTCTGAATGTAACCCAAATGTATTAAAGGGTGTATCTCACAATGACATCTGCATCAAAGGCTGCCAACTAAAAATGTTTTGCTCAAACGAGTGTTTGTTTAACAACTGAATTTGACAGCAGTATATAAGCCTGTAATTTCACACGTGCTGATGCTGCAAGGCCTGAAAATAGTGTTTTTTGGCAAAAAAGTGTGTTTTTAAAACCCCAGAAAATAATGGGTGTATGGGTGTATTTCTAGCTTAAATTGCACACTTACTAATCCTGATGTTGTATATTGCCAAAAAAGTGTTTTTTTTTGGTAACAGAATATGAAAGCTGTATATATTAAACTTGAATTTAACACTTGCGGATCAGGAAAATAGTGGTTTTTGGCAAAAAAGTGTGTTTTTAAAACCCCAGAAAATGATGGGTGTATTTCTAGCTTAAATTGCACACTAACTAATCCAGATGTTGTATATTGCCAAAAATGTGTTTTTTTTGGTAACAGAATATGAAAGCTGTATATATTAAACTTGAATTTAACACTTGCAGATCAGGAAAATAGTGGTTTTTGGCAAAAAAAAAGTGTGTTTTTAAAACCCCAGGAAATGATGGCTGTATTTCTAGCTTAAATTGCGCACTGACTAATCCAGATGTTGTATATTGCCAAAAAAGTGATTTTTTTTGGTAACAGAATATGAAAGCTGTATATATTAAACTTGAATTTAACACTTGCAGATCAGGAAAATAGTGGTTTTTGGCAAAAAAGTGTGTTTTTAAAACCCCAGAAAATGATGGATGTACTTCTAGCTTAAATTGCACACTGACTAATCCAGATGTTGTATATTGCAAAAAAAAAATAGATTTTTCAATGTCCCAAAAGCTCAGATGCAGTGCTGGTGCACTAAGCTTGCATAAAATGGCCACCGCCACCGCCCACCTAACTGACTTATTAAAGTTGTTTTTTTTTCGGTCACTGGGCTCAAGGCAGGATAAAAATAAATTGTGCCCTGCACCCACAAAACACAATGTATGTAGATCGCTGAGTTAGATTCTGATTTTGAGCAAAGAGTCTCTCCTATTCTCTCCCTGAAATCACCAGCAGCATCCTCTCCCTACACTAAGCACAGCAGAGTGACGTGCAGAGCTACGTGACTCCAGCTTATATAGAAGCTGGGTCACATGCTACACTGGCCAATCACAGCCATGCCATTAGTAGGCATGGCTGTGATGGCCTCTAAGGTCAGACAGTTAACCGCTTTTGATTGGCTGCTCTGCAGCCTTTCAAAAAGCACCAAGAAAGCGCCGAACACCGAACCCAAACTTTTACTGAAATGTTCGAGTCCGGAGTCTAAAAATCCTAAAGTTCGGTACGAACCTGAACTTTACAGTTCGGGTTCACTCAACCCCAATTATGACATCATTGTGTGTGACATCGTGTTATACAGTCCTGATCAAAAGTTTAAGACCACTTGAAAAATGGCAAAAAATCATATTTAGCATGGCTGGATCTTAACAAAGTTCCAAGTAGAGCTTCAACATGCAACAAGAAGAAATGGGAGTGAGACAAAACATTTTTTGAGCATTCAATTTAATGAAAACAACGAATAAACTGAAACAGGCTGTTTTTCAGCTGATCAAAAGTTTAGGACCACACCTCCAAAAAAAAACTAAACCCCCCAAAACAGAAATCCAACTTCCAAACATGAACTCAGTAATGAGTAGCTCCGCCATTATGATTTATCACTTCAAAAATTCGTTTAGGCATGCTTGATGCAAGCGTTTCTATGAGGTGAGTGGAAACATTTCTCCAAGTGGTGAAGACGGCCGCACAAAGGCCATCTACTGTCTGGAACTGTTGTCCATTTTTGTAAATTTCCCTTGTGTCACCGCCAGCTCTCAGAGAAGGTCTGGCAGACGTTCTTCTGTACCTCTTGCATGATGTTCTTTGTTTTGGTTTGACTTTGTCATCTCCTTTCCTTCTTTCTGCTGTCACCTATTTGCACTAATTGCCTCCCTTTATATTCCCTCCCATACTGCCTCACTTTGCGGTTTATACTACTTCCTGGATTGATGTGTTCACTGCTCACTGCTGGAGACTTCTGTTACTGCTGGTTCAGATAAGTCCTTTCATGTATTGTGTTTCCTTGATTCTAGGTGACCCTGACTCACTCCGTATTTAGTGCAGGGAGCTGGTGGTCGTGTCCCCTCACTATTATAGGGTTTTCAGGTGTCACACAGTCTAGGTACGAGGGCATGCAATCGTCTACCTCTGAGACCCACATTTTTCACTTTCACAAGGGGTAACAGGACAAAATGCACCACACATTTTGTTCCCCATTTCCCCCCGAATACGCCAAAACCCCATATGTGCTTAAAAAATTATTTATGGGTCCCCAGAAATTAAAAACCCCAAGAAGTGACCCCATTTTGGAAGGAGCACCCCGTACGAACATTTTAAGTAGTGGCTAGGGTACTTTTCAGCAAACAGGTGACTCACAGAAGGCAGAAATACTAGAGAAAGCATTTCAAAGTAGTAATGAGCGGGAGGTGCCATATTCGATTTCGCGATATTTCGAAGTTAGAGCAATATTACGAATATTCGTAAAATACACATATAGATTGTAATTTAGCTAATATAGTGCTATAATCTTTTTTTTTTTTGTCTAAATTTTTTGGCCTCTTCTGAACTTCAGTTTTGGAAAATATGTACACCATTAAAAAATTACTATAGCACTATATTAGCTAAATTGCACTCTACATGTGTATTTTACGAATATTCGCTATATTGCTATAACTTAGTTTTTTAGAATATTCGTAATATTCTAAAAGCCGAAGTTATAGCAATAGAGCGAATAAATTCGTTATTTAGAATATTCGTCTTTTTTTTCCCAATGTGTACTGTTATTCCACTTTGGCATACTGCTCCCCGACAAGCGTCCCCGTAACCATGGGAACGCCTGTGGGTTAGAATATACCATCGGATCTGAGTTTTCACGATCTCAGGGAAAACTCAGATCCGATGGTATTTTCTAACCCACAGGCGTTCCCATGGTGACGGGGACGCTTGTCGGGGAGGAGTATGCGAACAACTGTACAGATAGAAAAAAAATAATGCCAAAATTCTAAATAACGAATATATTCACTATATTGCTATGTATTTGTTTTTTAGAATATTGGTCATTTTATTTTCCATATGAAAACATGATTCCTCCCTGCTTAAGTTGCTTGTGGGCCAATGGCTTATTGACCCACAAGAAAGAAGCAGGGAGGAATCATGTTTTCAGATGTTAAAAAATTATGAATATTTAATATAACGAATATATAGCACTATATTCGTAATATTTGCGAATTTACAAAGTTACGATATTCGCGATTAATATTCGCTATTCGAATATACGAGCTCAACACAATTTCAAAGCACACGTTTATAAAAATGAAAAATTACTAGCAGACCCCAATTTTTCACTTTCACAAGGGGATAAAGGAGAAAATGCACCCCAGTATATGTTCCCCATTTTCTCCCATTTTGGCAAACACCCCATATGTGCTTGTAGCCTGTTGTATGGGCGCACATCAGGCAAACTGCAAAATATGAATTTTGCTGACAGGCCTGAATTGGCAGACATGTACGTTATTTTAGGTGCCATGTCACATTAAATAAATTTCCTGAGGTCCTGTCACGAGGGTGTCAAGAGCCACGTCTGACTCCGTTATACCCGGGGTCAGGAAGTCGCAGCGGGTGGCTGCGCGTTCGATGTACAAAGACAGTGCTGTTTCGTAATGGTAGCTTTCTGGGTTTGCCTTGCAATCCTTTTTGGCTCACTCAGTGATCCGTAGCTTCTCCTCCTCAGCTGTTTCTTGTCCAGCAATCCCAACCTCCTTATATTCCCATCTCCCACTTCTCTGGTTGCCAGATATAGAGCTTCCTGCCTGGACTTCTATACTGACCCACTGGAGCTGAGTAGCTGAGATCCCTGGTTGTTGTTCCAGGGTGTTACCCTCCGGATCCCTGTTGGGCCTTTGTGGTCTGCTGTTGTCGCCCACCTGGGATTATATGTTTGTCTGTATTGTCTGTCCTCTCCTTGGTGTTTTCCTCTTAGTGTCAGTGGTGCGGACTAGTGATCCCACCGCCCTGTTCACTACACAGGGCTCATCTTAGGGAAAGCCAGGGTTTAGGCATGTGATTGGCGTACGGGTGAGGAACCCGTCTAGGGACGTCAGGGCAGTCAGGTGCCAGCCGCAAGGTGAGTCAGGGGTCACCACCTTTCCCTCTCCCTTGGACAGGGCCTTCCCATTTCCCTCCCTTTGCGTGACGCCAGTCATTACATTATATCTGGCCCTTATTTTGTGTAGGTAAAAAATAAAATAAAAAATCCAGTATGGATCCAATTGCTGCTTTGTCAAAGCAACTTCAAGGCCTGTCTTTGGAGGTGGCAGGATTGAAGGCGTCGGTCCTCCAGCAACAGCAGCAATTGCAACAGACCGCAAGCCCAGCGGTTACTACAGGTAACCAGGTTGTTGCGGAACCCAAGGTTGTTCTTCCTGACAGATTTTCTAGGGGAAGGGACAAATTTGTGACGTTCCGTGAGGCCTGTAAATTATATTTTAAACTGCACCCTTACTCCTCTGGTAATGAAGAACAGCGGGTGGGGGTTGTTATTTCCCTGCTGCAGGGGGACCCGCAATCCTGGGCGTTCTCTTTACCCACTGATTCCCAGGCTCTCCGGTCAGTGGATGAATTTTTTGGGGCCTTGGGTCTCATATATGACGACCCTGACCGAGTCGCACTGGCTGAATCAAAATTACGGAGACTCCTACAGGTAGAGCGGCCAGTAGAGGAGTATTGCACAGAGTTCCGTAGGTGGGCTACGGATACCCAGTGGAACGACCCGGCTCTCAGGAGTTAGTTCTGCTCTGGGTTATCCGAAAGGATTAAGGATGCGCTTGCGCTGTATGAGACTCCCTTTTCCCTTGATGCGGTGATGTCCCTTTCTATCAGAATAGATAGACGTCTTAGGGACAGATTGAAAAATCCGGAGCAATTGGTAACCCCTCTTAAGCAGCAGTTAGTCTGTACTGACTTAGACGAGCCTATGCAGCTAGGAGGAACTACTCGTCAGGTCCATCCTCCTGAGGCTCGCCGTAGGCGTGGGGTTTGTTTTTTCTGTGGGGAGAGGGGTCATTTTATTAATGTCTGTCCTTCCTTCCTCAAAAACAAAAGACCGTCGGAAAACTACTAACCCCAGGCTGTGTGGAGGATGTCAGCCGGGGGGTATACGTTTCCTCCATACGAACATCGCAATTTGTGTTGCCAGCGGTTGTTGTTTTTGGCGTTAAGATGGAGACTATTTCTTTTTTTCTAGACAGTGGAGCAGGAGTAAATTTGATAGATGCCCATTTTGCCCACACTATGGGTTTGTCTCTCTGTACGCTACAGAGACCTATTCCCATATTTGCTATTGATTCTGCTCCTCTGTCTCAGAGAAACCTCACTCACATTGTCCATAACTTACACCTTCGGGTAGGGGACCACCATAACGAGTTGCTTTCATGTTATGTTCTGGAGGGGCTTCCCACTCCGGTGGTGTTGGGTCTTCCCTGGTTGGTAGCGCACAATCCAGTGGTGGATTGGCAGGCCAGGGAGATATTGGAGTGGAGTGAGCAGTGCAGAGAAAATTGCTTAAATAGCAATTGCTTAGTCGCCTCCATAGCTACCCTACCCATATTTGTTTCGGACTTTGAGGAAGTTTTTTCTGAAAAGGGTTGTCAGAAGTTACTACCTCACCGTCCTTATGATTGCCCGGTTAACCTGATTCCCGGTGCAAAATTACCCAAGACCAGGTTATATAATCTTTCGGGTCCAGAGAGACAAGCCATGAAAGATTATATCTCCGAGAGCTTGGCTAAGGGACACATCAGACCCTCTTCTTTACCCGTGGCTGCAGGGTTTTTCTTCGTTAAAAAGAAAGATGGGGGCCTGCATCCTTGCCTAGATTTTCGCTCATTAAACCAGATAACCATCCGAGACCCATACCCTCTTCCTCTCATTCCTGACCTGTTTAATCAGATTGCGGGTGCTAGGTGGTTCTCAAAACTTGATCTTAGGGGGGCCTACAATCTGATTCGTATCAAGGAAGGGGATGAGTGGAAGACAGCGTTTAACACCCCTGAGGGGCATTATGAAAATCTAGTCATGCCTTTCGGTCTGACCAATGCTCCTGCTGTCTTCCAACATTTCGTTAATGACATTTTTAGTCATCTTATCGGCAGGTTTGTGGTGATATACCTAGATGATATTTTAATTTATTCGTCGGATCTGAAAACACATGAGGTGCATGTCAGACAGGTACTGCAGGTCCCACGGACGAATAAATTATATGCTAAAATTGAAAAGTGTGTTTTCGCCGTTCAGGAAATACAGTTCCTAGGGTATTTATTATCTGCTTCAGGTTTCCGTATGGATCCTAGGAAGTTCCAGGCAATTTTAGATTGGGATCTTCCTGAGAACCTCAAAGCACTGCAACGGTTCTTGGGCTTCGCAAATTTCTATAGAAAATTTATTAAAAATTATTCGGTGATTGTAAAACCCCTTACTGACATGACTAGGAAGGGGACAGATTTTTCTAAATGGTCTGACGCCGCTAAAATTGCTTTTTCCTCTCAAAAAGAGAGGTTTACCTCGGCACCTGTACTAATCCAACCTGATGTCTCCCAGCCTTTTATTGTTGAAGTAGATGCGTCAGAGGTGGGAGTGGGGGCTGTGCTGTCTCAGGGTCCGTCTGGTGGCAAATGGCATCCCTGTGCTTTCTTTTCTAAAAAACTATCTGCAGCAGAGAAGAACTATGATATTGGCAATATGGAACTATTAGCTATTAAACTAGCAAGAGATTGGCTTAGAGTCTGCATCTGGCTCATCTGTGTTGTTTTTTCTGACCATTGCTTGAAAAGAGGTAAGGAATTTGGTCAGCTGTTTGCTATTGTGCGTTTGCTAATGAGCCTAGCTCACTAAGGTGTTACATTTGTTGCTGGGGAGGAGCTTGGGAAGCAGTGTGTGTATATATAGAGACAGACTCATTAGCTGGCCTAATTCATTAGCTGCAAGTACTACCTTCAAGTACTACATTAAGTACAGTAAAGAGATATTGCAGGAGACTGAAGAGATTGAAGACATACTGCAAGAGATTGGCTTAGAGTCTGCATCTGGCTCATCTGTGTTGTTTTTTCTGACCATTGCTTGAAAAGAGGTAAGGAATTTGGTCAGCTGTTTGCTATTGTGCGTTTGCTAATGAGCCTAGCTCACTAAGGTGTTACATTTGTTGCTGGGGGAGGAGCTTGGGAAGCAGTGTGTGTATATATAGAGACAGACTCATTAGCTGGCCTAATTCATTAGCTGCAAGTACTACCTTCAAGTACTACATTAAGTACAGTAAAGAGATATTGCAGGAGACTGAAGAGATTGAAGACATACTGCAAGAGATTGGCTTAGAGTCTGCATCTGGCTCATCTGTGTTGTTTTTTCTGACCATTGCTTGAAAACAGGTAAGGAATTTGGTCAGCTGTTTGCTATTGTGCGTTTGCTAATGAGCCTAGCTCACTAAGGTGTTACATTTGTTGCTGGGGGAGGAGCTTGGGAAGCAGTGTGTGTATATATAGAGACAGAATCATTAGCTGGCCTAATTCATTAGCTGCAAGTACTACCTTCATGTACTACATTAAGTACAGTAAAGAGATATTGCAGGAGACTGAAGAGATTGAAGACATACTGCAAGAGATTGGCTTAGAGTCTGCATCTGGCTCATCTGTGTTGTTTTTTCTGACCATTGCTTGAAAAGAGGTAAGGAATTTGGTCAGCTGTTTGCTATTGTGCGTTTGCTAATGAGCCTAGCTCACTAAGGTGTTACATTTGTTGCTGGGGGAGGAGCTTGGGAAGCAGTGTGTGTATATATAGAGACAGACTCATTAGCTGGCCTAATTCATTAGCTGCAAGTACTACCTTCAAGTACTACATTAAGTACAGTAAAGAGATATTGCAGGAGACTGAAGAGATTGAAGACATACTGCAAGAGATTGGCTTAGAGTCTGCATCTGGCTCATCTGTGTTGTTTTTTCTGACCATTGCTTGAAAAGAGGTAAGGAATTTGGTCAGCTGTTTGCTATTGTGCGTTTGCTAATGAGCCTAGCTCACTAAGGTGTTACATTTGTTGCTGGGGGAGGAGCTTGGGAAGCAGTGTGTGTATATATAGAGACAGACTCATTAGCTGGCCTAATTTATTAGCTGCAAGTACTACCTTCAAGTACTACATTAAGTACAGTAAAGAGATATTGCAGGAGACTGAAGAGATTGAAGACATACTGCAAGAGATTGGCTTAGAGTCTGCATCTGGCTCATCTGTGTTGTTTTTTCTGACCATTGGTTGAAAAGAGGTAAGGAATTTGGTCAGCTGTTTGCTATTGTGCGTTTGCTAATGAGCCTAGCTCACTAAGGTGTTACATTTGTTGCTGGGGGAGGAGCTTGGGAAGCAGTGTGTGTATATATAGAGACAGACTCATTAGCTGGCCTAATTCATTAGCTGCAAGTACTACCTTCAAGTACTACATTAAGTACAGTAAAGAGATATTGCAGGAGACTGAAGAGATTGAAGACATACTGCAAGAGATTGGCTTAGAGTCTGCATCTGGCTCATCTGTGTTGTTTTTTCTGACCATTGCTTGAAAAGAGGTAAGGAATTTGGTCAGCTGTTTGCTATTGTGCGTTTGCTAATGAGCCTAGCTCACTAAGGTGTTACATTTGTTGCTGGGGGAGGAGCTTGGGAAGCAGTGTGTGTATATATAGAGACAGACTCATTAGCTGGCCTAATTCATTAGCTGCAAGTACTACCTTCAAGTACTACATTAAGTACAGTAAAGAGATATTGCAGGAGACTGAAGAGATTGAAGACATACTGCAAGAGATTGGCTTAGAGTCTGCATCTGGCTCATCTGTGTTGTTTTTTCTGACCATTGCTTGAAAACAGGTAAGGAATTTGGTCAGCTGTTTGCTATTGTGCGTTTGCTAATGAGCCTAGCTCACTAAGGTGTTACATTTGTTGCTGGGGGAGGAGCTTGGGAAGCAGTGTGTGTATATATAGAGACAGACTCATTAGCTGGCCTAATTCATTAGCTGCAAGTACTACCTTCAAGTACTACATTAAGTACAGTAAAGAGATATTGCAGGAGACTGAAGAGATTGAAGACATACTGCAAGAGATTGGCTTAGAGTCTGCATCTGGCTCATCTGTGTTGTTTTTTCTGACCATTGCTTGAAAACAGGTAAGGAATTTGGTCAGCTGTTTGCTATTGTGCGTTTGCTAATGAGCCTAGCTCACTAAGGTGTTACATTTGTTGCTGGGGGAGGAGCTTGGGAAGCAGTGTGTGTATATATAGAGACAGAATCATTAGCTGGCCTAATTCATTAGCTGCAAGTACTACCTTCAAGTACTACATTAAGTACAGTAAAGAGATATTGCAGGAGACTGAAGAGATTGAAGACATACTGCAAGAGATTGGCTTAGAGTCTGCATCTGGCTCATCTGTGTTGTTTTTTCTGACCATTGCTTGAAAAGAGGTAAGGAATTTGGTCAGCTGTTTGCTATTGTGCGTTTGCTAATGAGCCTAGCTCACTAAGGTGTTACATTTGTTGCTGGGGGAGGAGCTTGGGAAGCAGTGTGTGTATATATAGAGACAGACTCATTAGCTGGCCTAATTCATAGCTGCAAGTACTACCTTCAAGTACTACATTAAGTACAGTAGAGAGATATTGCAGGAGACTGAAGAGATTGAAGACATACTGCAAGAGATTGGCTTAGAGTCTGCATCTGGCTCATCTGTGTTGTTTTTTCTGACCATTGCTTGAAAAGAGGTAAGGAATTTGGTCAGCTGTTTGCTATTGTGCGTTTGCTAATGAGCCTAGCTCACTAAGGTGTTACATTTGTTGCTGGGGGAGGAGCTTGGGAAGCAGTGTGTGTATATATAGAGACAGACTCATTAGCTGGCCTAATTTATTAGCTGCAAGTACTACCTTCAAGTACTACATTAAGTACAGTAAAGAGATATTGCAGGAGACTGAAGAGATTGAAGACATACTGCAAGAGATTGGCTTAGAGTCTGCATCTGGCTCATCTGTGTTGTTTTTTCTGACCATTGGTTGAAAAGAGGTAAGGAATTTGGTCAGCTGTTTGCTATTGTGCGTTTGCTAATGAGCCTAGCTCACTAAGGTGTTACATTTGTTGCTGGGGGAGGAGCTTGGGAAGCAGTGTGTGTATATATAGAGACAGACTCATTAGCTGGCCTAATTCATTAGCTGCAAGTACTACCTTCAAGTACTACATTAAGTACAGTAAAGAGATATTGCAGGAGACTGAAGAGATTGAAGACATACTGCAAGAGATTGGCTTAGAGTCTGCATCTGGCTCATCTGTGTTGTTTTTTCTGACCATTGCTTGAAAAGAGGTAAGGAATTTGGTCAGCTGTTTGCTATTGTGCGTTTGCTAATGAGCCTAGCTCACTAAGGTGTTACATTTGTTGCTGGGGGAGGAGCTTGGGAAGCAGTGTGTGTATATATAGAGACAGACTCATTAGCTGGCCTAATTCATTAGCTGCAAGTACTACCTTCAAGTACTACATTAAGTACAGTAAAGAGATATTGCAGGAGACTGAAGAGATTGAAGACATACTGCAAGAGATTGGCTTAGAGTCTGCATCTGGCTCATCTGTGTTGTTTTTTCTGACCATTGGTTGAAAAGAGGTAAGGAATTTGGTCAGCTGTTTGCTATTGTGCGTTTGCTAATGAGCCTAGCTCACTAAGGTGTTACATTTGTTGCTGGGGGAGGAGCTTGGGAAGCAGTGTGTGTATATATAGAGACAGACTCATTAGCTGGCCTAATTTATTAGCTGCAAGTACTACCTTCAAGTACTACATTAAGAACAGTAAAGAGATATTGCAGGAGACTGAAGAGATTGAAGACATACTGCAAGAGATTGGCTTAGAGTCTGCATCTGGCTCATCTGTGTTGTTTTTTCTGACCATTGCTTTAAAAGAGGTAAGGAATTTGGTCAGCTGTTTGCTATTGTGCGTTTGCTAATGAGCCTAGCTCACAAAGGTGTTACATTTGTTGCTGGGGGAGGAGCTTGGGAAGCAGTGTGTGTATATATAGAGACAGACTCATTAGCTGGCCTAATTCATTAGCTGCAAGTACTACCTTCAAGTACTACATTAAGTACAGTAAAGAGATATTGAAGGAGACTGAAGAGATTGAAGACATACTGCAAGAGATTGGCTTAGAGTCTGCATCTGGCTCATCTGTGTTGTTTTTTCTGACCATTGCTTGAAAAGAGGTAAGGAATTTGGTCAGCTGTTTGCTTTTGTGCGTTTGCTAATGAGCCTAGCTCACTAAGGTGTTACATTTGTTGCTGGGGAGGAGCTTGGGAAGCAGTGTGTGTATATATAGAGACAGACTCATTAGCTGGCCTAATTCATTAGCTGCAAGTACTACCTTCAAGTACTACATTAAGTACAGTAAAGAGATATTGCAGGAGACTGAAGAGATTGAAGACATACTGCAAGAGATTGGCTTAGAGTCTGCATCTGGCTCATCTGTGTTGTTTTTTTCTGACCATTGCTTGAAAACAGGTAAGGAATTTGGTCAGCTGTTTGCTATTGTGCGTTTGCTAATGAGCCTAGCTCACTAAGGTGTTACATTTGTTGCTGGGGGAGGAGCTTGGGAAGCAGTGTGTGTATATATAGAGACAGACTCATTAGCTGGCCTAATTCATTAGCTGCAAGTACTACCTTCAAGTACTACATTAAGTACAGTAAAGAGATATTGCAGGAGACTGAAGAGATTGAAGACATACTGCAAGAGATTGGCTTAGAGTCTGCATCTGGCTCATCTGTGTTGTTTTTTCTGACCATTGCTTGAAAACAGGTAAGGAATTTGGTCAGCTGTTTGCTATTGTGCGTTTGCTAATGAGCCTAGCTCACTAAGGTGTTACATTTGTTGCTGGGGGAGGAGCTTGGGAAGCAGTGTGTGTATATATAGAGACAGACTCATTAGCTGGCCTAATTCATTAGCTGCAAGTACTACCTTCAAGTACTACATTAGGTACAGTAAAGAGATATTGCAGGAGACTGAAGAGATTGAAGACATACTGCAAGAGATTGGCTTAGAGTCTGCATCTGGCTCATCTGTGTTGTTTTTTCTGACCATTGCTTGAAAAGAGGTAAGGAATTTGGTCAGCTGTTTGCTATTGTGCGTTTGCTAATGAGCCTAGCTCACTAAGGTGTTACATTTGTTGCTGGGGGAGGAGCTTGGGAAGCAGTGTGTGTATATATAGAGACAGACTCATTAGCTGGCCTAATTCATTAGCTGCAAGTACTACCTTCAAGTACTACATTAAGTACAGTAAAGAGATATTGCAGGAGACTGAAGAGATTGAAGACATACTGCAAGAGATTGGCTTAGAGTCTGCATCTGGCTCATCTGTGTTGTTTTTTCTGACCATTGCTTGAAAACAGGTAAGGAATTTGGTCAGCTGTTTGCTATTGTGCGTTTGCTAATGAGCCTAGCTCACTAAGGTGTTACATTTGTTGCTGGGGGAGGAGCTTGGGAAGCAGTGTGTGTATATATAGAGACAGACTCATTAGCTGGCCTAATTCATTAGCTGCAAGTACTACCTTCAAGTACTACATTAAGTACAGTAAAGAGATATTGCAGGAGACTGAAGAGATTGAAGACATACTGCAAGAGATTGGCTTAGAGTCTGCATCTGGCTCATCTGTGTTGTTTTTTCTGACCATTGCTTGAAAAGAGGTAAGGAATTTGGTCAGCTGTTTGCTATTGTGCGTTTGCTAATGAGCCTAGCTCACTAAGGTGTTACATTTGTTGCTGGGGGAGGAGCTTGGGAAGCAGTGTGTGTATATATAGAGACAGACTCATTAGCTGGCCTAATTCATTAGCTGCAAGTACTACCTTCAAGTACTACATTAAGTACAGTAAAGAGATATTGCAGGAGACTGAAGAGATTGAAGACATACTGCAAGAGATTGGCTTAGAGTCTGCATCTGGCTCATCTGTGTTGTTTTTTCTGACCATTGCTTGAAAAGAGGTAAGGAATTTGGTCAGCTGTTTGCTATTGTGCGTTTGCTAATGAGCCTAGCTCACTAAGGTGTTACATTTGTTGCTGGGGGAGGAGCTTGGGAAGAAGTGTGTGTATATATAGAGACAGACTCATTAGCTGGCCTAATTCATTAGCTGCAAGTACTACATTAAGTACAGTAAAGAGATATTGCAGGAGATAGTCAGGAGGTAGGCTGGAAGGTGTAAACAATACAAAAAAAAAAGGGAAGATTTGTTTGATTTAAATTTACAATTTTTTTTTATTTTTTTTTTCCTCCTCTTTAAAATGGCAGACTTGGTTCAGTGCAGGAATTGTTGTGCATTTATTTCATGTTCCACTCTTTGGAGATTCGGATGCTGTCAGATCTGTAGACAGTTCTCCTTACTGCAGCAGGAAATTGAATTTTTGAAATCTGAAATATTTAAATTATCTGTTAAACAAACTCCAGCTAGGACTGCTGCAATGCCACTGCCACAGAGGACCCCCAGAAATGGCAGATGGGTTAATGTAGGTTCTGGAAGACTTAGAGTGGTGGATAGAAGACATGTCCTACAGTCGGTGGTTCTCCATAATTCATTTGCAGCACTCTCAGAATGTAAGAACAACATGGATATGGACTCAAGCACAGAGGGTGAGAAACCATCGACTCCTATGTCTAATGTATGCAACAAAAAAGATAAAGTGAAGTCTCAAAGGAAGCAGCTGTTGCTGGGTGATTAAATCATAAGAAGTGTGGAGCTTAAAGAAAATGGTTTTGTGAGATGTCTCCCTGGGGCTACTGCTAGAAGAGATAGAAGACTTATTATTAATATTGTTAAGCAAGCAAAGCAGGAAGGGGACGTGGATGTTCTTGTCCATCTAGGGTCAAATGACCTGGCTTGCAAAGAAGTGTCAGAGGTGAAAAAATCTTTTATCACACTTGGTAATGACGTACAGGATTTTGCATCCACCATTTCATTTTCTGAAGTTCTGCCTGTGCATAATGTTCGGAATGATAGGCAGAGGCGCATAAAGGAGTTCAACATATGGCTTGGTAAATGGTGTCAAGAGCAAGGATTTGGCTTTGTTTCTCATGATAGCTCTACTTGGAATAGAAAGGAACTGTGCAAAAAAGATGGTTTGCATCTTTCTCTCAAAGGAACAAATGTACTTAGTGAACAATTCCAAGAATTTGCGGAAGAGTATTTAAACTAGGAAGGGGGGGCAAAAGAGTGAAAATAAAAGAGTCCAATTGCCCCCCGAAACAATGCCAGAACAGGTCAGAAGCACAGAGGTTAAGAAATGATAAGCTCAGAGTCCTGTCTACAAATGCTCGCAGTTTAGGTAAAAAAATCAATGAACTTGGGTCAATAATGGCATCTGAGAATGTAGATTTAGTGGCTGTTACGGAGACATGGTTTAATGAAAGAAATGACTGGGACATAACCATACCAGGGTACTCTTTATACAGAAGAGACAGAGAAGGCAAGAAAGGAGGAGGAGTGGCCCTGTATGTGAAAGATAGCATTAAATCTAACCTAATACAAGTTGGTGAGGCCAACATAGAGTCAGTTTGGGTTACGTTGCAGTTTGCTAACCATGCAGTAACTCGTGTAGGTGTGATATATAGACCACCTGGTCAAGTTAAAGAACTAGATGATCTACTAGTTGAAGAAATAGCTAAAATGACAATGAAAGGAGAAGTTATCATTATGGGAGATTTCAATCTTCCAGATATAAACTGGAAAACCAAAATAGCAAGTTCTACCAGGAGTACAGATATTCTAAATTCCCTACTGGGGTTATCTCTACAACAAGTGGGTGAGGAGCCAACCCGGAGGGAGGCCATTTTGGATTTGGTATTCACAAATGGGGATTCGGTATATGATGTCATTGTAGGCGAAACCTTGGGATCTAGTGATCACCAGTCAGTGTGGTTTAATATAAGAACTGTGAAAGAGTTCCACCACACAAAAACAAAAGTTTTAGATTTTAGAAAAACAGACTTTTCAAAAATGAAATTAGTCATAAATGAGTCCTTATCAGACTGGAACGGATTACATGGAGTCCAGGAGAAATGGGACTACTTAAAGGGACTCTGTCACCACTTTCTAACCCCCCCCTTTTAAAAGTATTGTTATCTCCATGGCGCCCCTGTGATTACAAAGGTGTTGTTAGAAGATAAATTCGCCGTCTCCTTTTGATAAAAAGAGCTTTTATCTAACCTGTCAATCTTCTTGATAAGGTGCCCAGGGCGTTTCTGTTGGTCTCAAGCTGCCGCCCGCCGCCGCCGCTGTTGGTGCCCAGCTCCTCCCCTGATGCTTTCAGCGCCGCCTGAATATAATGAAATACGCCTCCGGCTCTCGCTCAGTGCCCCCTCCTTTTAAAAGATCCCGCGCGTGCGCACAGGCCTGTGCCTGATGCGCCCGTGCGGACATTTACAATCAGCCTCATTGAGCGAAGTGCGCATGCGCGCACTTCGCTCAACCTCCTCATCAGACGAGCACTGCAGCCGGCCGGCTGCAGTGCTCGTCTGATGAGGAGGTTGAGCGAAGTGCGCGCATGCGCACTTCGCTCAATGAGGCTGATTGTAAATGTCCGCACGGGCGCATCAGGCACAGGCCTGTGCGCACGCGCGGGATCTTTTAAAAGGAGGGGGCACTGAGCGAGAGCCGGAGGCGTATTTCATTATATTCAGGCGGCGCTGAAAGCATCAGGGGAGGAGCTGGGCACCAACAGCGGCGGCGGCGGGCGGCAGCTTGAGACCAACAGAAACGCCCTGGGCACCTTATCAAGAAGATTGACAGGTTAGATAAAAGCTCTTTTTATCAAAAGGAGACGGCGAATTTATCTTCTAACAACACCTTTGTAATCACAGGGGCGCCATGGAGATAACAATACTTTTAAAAGGGGGGGTTAGAAAGTGGTGACAGAGTCCCTTTAAAAGGTGCATTATTGAAGGCAACAGAAAATTGCATTAGACTTGTCAGTAAAAGCAAAAAGGAAGAGACCACTGTGGTACTCAGCAGAAGTGGCCCAAATAATTAAAAATAAAAAGCTAGCATTTTGTAATTATAAAAAAAAACAGAGCAATTAAGATAAGGAAATCTACAAGATTAGGCAGAGAGAGGCCAAGCAAGTTATAAGAACTTCTAAAGCGCAGGCAGAAGAAAAACTAGCTCAGTCTATGAAAAAAGGGGATAAGACATTCTTCAGATATATAAATGAAAAAAGGAAATTAAAACAAGGAATAACTAAATTAAAAACAAAGGACGGAAGGTATGTAGAAGAGAATAAAGGGCTAGCCGACTGCCTTAATGAATACTTCTGTTCAGTTTTTACAAAAGAAAAAGGAGAAGGACCTCCACTAGAAGGATGACTAATAAATCATTTGATGCATGTATCTTTACAGAGGAAGATGTTCTAAGTTTGCTGTCTAAGGTGAAGACAAATAAGTCACAGGGGCGTGATGAGATACACCCAAAATTATTAAAAGAGCTTAGTGTTGAGCTGGCAAAACCGCTAACAGATTTATTTAACCAATCATTAGTAACAGGAGTCGTCCCGGAAGATTGGAAATTGGCAAATGTCGTGCCCATTCACAAGAAAGGTAGTAGGGAGGAATCGAGCAACTATAGACCAGTGAGTCTGACATCAATAGTAGGCAAATTAATGGAAACCCTATTAAAGGATAGGATTGTGGAACATCTAAAATCCCATGGATTGCAAGATGAAAAACAACATGGGTTTACTTCAGAGAGATAGTGTCAAACAAATCTTATAGATTTTTTTGACTGGGTGACTAAAATAATAGACGGTGGAGGTGCAGTAGACATCGCATATCTAGATTTTAGTAAGGCTTTTGACACTGTCCCACATAGAAGACTTATCAATAAACTGCAGTCATTGACTCTCATATTGTTGAGTGGATTAGGCAGTGGCTGAGTGACAGACAACAGAGGGTTGTAGTCAATGGAGAACATTCAAAACAAGGTCATGTTACCAGTGGGGTTCCACAGGGATCTGTACTGGGACCAATTTTGTTTAATATCTTCATAAGTGATATTGCAAAAAGGCCTCGATGGGAAGGTGTGTCTTTTTGCTGATGACACAAAGATATGTAACAGGGTTGATGTTCCTGGAGGGAAACGCCAAATGGAAAAGGATTTAGGAAAACTAGAAGAATGGTCAGAACTCTGGCAACTGAAATTTAATGTGGATAAGTGCAAGATAATGCACCTGGGGCGTAAAAAACCCAAGGGCAGAATATAGAATATTTGACACAGTCCTGACCTCAGTATCTGAGGAAAGGGATTTAGGAGTAATTATTTCAGAAGACTTAAAGGTGGGAAGACAATGTAATAGGGCAGCACGAAATGGCCAGCAGAATGCTTGGATGTATAGGGAGAGGTATAAGCAGTAGAAAGAGTGAAGTGCTTATGCCGCTGTACAGAACACTGGTGAGACCTCACTTGGAGTATTGTGCGCAGTACTGGAGGCCATATCTCCAGAAGGATATAGATACTCTAGAGAGAGTTCAGAGAAGAGCTACTAAACTAGTACATGATTGCAGGATAAAACTTGCCAGGAAAGGTTAAAGGACCTTAACATGTATAGCTTGGAAGAAAGAAGAGACAGAGGGGATATGATAGAAACTTTTAAATACATAAAGGGAATCAACTCGGTAAAAGAGGAGAGCATATTTAAAAGAAGAAAAACTACCACAAGAGGACACAGTTTTAAATTAGAGGGGCAAAGGTTTAAAAGTAATATAAGGAAGTATTACTTTACTGAGAGAGTAGTGGATGCATGGAATAGCCTTCCTGCAGAAGTGGTAGTTGCAAATACAGTGAAGGGGTTTAAGCGTGCATGGGATAGGCATATGGCTATCCTTCATATAAGATAGGGCCAGGGGCTATCCATAGTATTCAGATATATTGGGCAGACTAGATGGGACAAATGGTTCTTATCTGCCGACACATTCTATGTTTCTATGTTTCTAGCGTTTGAAGAATGGCGTCACTTTTTAGAGGGGGCAATCCACCCCGTCACTGTGATTACGGACCACAAAAACCTTCTGTACCTCGAATCAGCTAAGCGTCTCACCCCTAGACAAGCTAGGTGGTCGCTATTTTTTACCAGGTTTAACTTTGTTATTACCTATCGTCCTGGGGCAAAAAATACCAAGGCAGATGCATTATCGCGTTGTTTCCCTGGAGGGGGTAATGTGAGTGATCCGGTACCCATTCTACAAAGAGGAGTGGTTGTCTCTGCGGTACACTCTGTTCTGGAGGGGAAGGTGTTAGAGGCCCAGGGGGACGCCCCGGTCTCTTGCCCCTCAGAGAAATTGTTTGTACCGTTGAACCTGCGTCTCGAATTATTAAAGGAACATCATAATTCGGCACTTGCTGGGCACCCGGGTAGTAAAGCAACCTTGGAGCTATTGTCTCGTCGTTTTTGGTGGCCAAGGTTGCGTCAGGATGTAATGGATTTTGTGTCTTCTTGTTCTACTTGTGCGCGCGCGAAAGTCTCTCATACACGTCCTGCAGGGTCTTTATTGCCACTTGTCATTCCCAATAGGCCCATGGACACATCTGTCAATGGATTTTATCACTGACTTACCTTTGTCTGCGGGTAAAACAGTTATCTTGGTAGTAGTGGACAGGTTTAGCAAAATGGTACACTTCATTGCGTTACCCGCACTACCTAATGCTAAGACTCTTGCTCAGGTATTCATCAGTGAAATCGTGAAGCTTCACGGGGTCCCTTCCGATGTTGTTTCGGATCGGGGAACCCAGTTTATTTCTAAGTTTTGGAAAGCTTTTTTGTTCCCGTTTTGGGGTAACTTGTCCTTTTCATCAGCTTTCCCATCCTCAGTCGAATGGACAGACTGAGCGTACCAACCAAAACCTTGAGACATATCTAAGATGTTTTGTGTCCTGAAAACCAGAGGTGTGGTCATCATATTTACCGTTAGCCGAGTTTGCCTAAATAATCGCCGTCAGTAATCTACTGGCAAGTCACCATTTCTTGGTGCATATGGTTTTCATCCCCAATTCTGTACTTTCAAAGAGGGGGGGGTCTTCTGGGGTTCCCAAAGAGGAACGGTTTTCGTCGTCTCTTTCATCTGTATGGCAGAAAGTGCAAGCTAATTTGAAAAATATGGGAGGTAAATATTAATGCCATGGCTGATAAGAAACGGTCGCCAGGTCGGACCTAGGAGTGAATGACTATGTGTGGTTATCTACTAGGAATAATAAATTAAAGGTTCCCTCTTGGAAACTGGGGTCCTAGGTTTATTTGGTAGCCATCATTAACCCCGTGGCTTTTTCCGCCTGGAGCTACCTCAGACTTTTAAATTCATAACGTCTTCCATAAATCGTTACTCAAAAAGTATGTCCCACCTCTAGAACCATCACCGCTGCACCCCCCTCTGTTATTGTGGATGGTAATCTAGAGTTTCAAATATCCAAAATTGTTGATTCTCGTCGGGTCCGCCGTTCTCTTCAATATCTGGTGCATTGGAGGGGTTACGGTCCAGAGGAAAGAATGTGGGTTCCAGCGTCTGAGGTAAACGCCGACAGGTTAGTTTGGGTTTTTCATGCCTCTCATCCTGAGAGACCTAGTCCTGAGTGTCCGGAGGCCCCTCGTGGAAGGGGGGGGTACTGTCACAAGGGTGTCAAGAGCCACGTCTGACTCCGTTATACCCGGGGTCAGGAAGTCGCAGCGGGTGTCTGCGTGTTCGATGTACAAAGACAGTGCTGTTTCGTAATGGTAGCTTTCTGGGTTTGCCTTGCAATCCTTTTTGGCTCACTCAGGGATCCGTAGCTTCTCCTCCTCAGCTGTTTCTTGTCCAGCAATCCAACCTCCTTATATTCCCATCTCCCACTTCTCTGGTTGCCAGATATAGAGCTTCCTGCCTGGACTTCTATACTGACCCACGGGAGCTGAGTAGCTGAGATCCCTGGTTGTTGTTCCAGAGTGTTACCCTCCGGATCCCTGTTGGGCCTTTGTGGTCTGCTGTTGTCGCCCACCTGGGATTATATGTTTGTCTGTATTGTCTGTCCTCTCCTTGGTGTTTTCCTCTTAGTGTCAGTGGTGCGGACTAGTGATCCCACCGCCCTGTTCACTACACAGGGCTCATCTTAGGGAAAGCCAGGGTTTAGGCACGTGATTGGCGTACGGGTGAGGAACCCGTCTAGGGACGTCAGGGCAGTCAGGTGCCAGCCGCAATGTGAGTCAGGGGTCACCACCTTTCCCTCTCCCTTGGACTATATAGGGTAGTGGGGGGCAGTGTGGGGGCCACTACTGTGTGGGGGCAGTGTGGGGAAAATTACTGTGTGGGGGGGAGGGAAGTGTGGGGAGAAAATTACTATATGGGGACAGTGTGGGGGAAATTACTGTATGGGGCAGTGTGGGGGAAATTACTGTATGGGGGCAGTGTGGGGGAAATTACTGTATGGGGCAGTGTGGGGGAAATTACTGTATGGGGCAGTGTGAAGGAAATTACTGTATGGGGCAGTGTGGGGGAAATTACTGTATGGGGGCAGTGTGGGGGAAATTACTGTATGGGGACAGTGTGGGGGAAATTACTGTGTGTGGGCAGTGTGGGGGCGTTGCTATTGGGGAGGCACTTTAGGGGCAATTCTATTATTTCTGGGGACACTATACAGGGATTATTACCTGGAGCACAATATAGGGTGTTATTATTACTGGGGGCACTCTAAAGTACATTATAGCTGCTGTGGACACTATAGGGACATTTAGGGTAATTTATCAAACTGGTGTAAAGTAAAACTGGCATAGTTGCCCATAGCAGCCAATCAGATTCCACCTTTCATTTTTGACAGGCTCTTTTGGAAATCCAGTTCTACTTTACACTAGTTTGATAAATGACCCCAATTATGTCTACTGGGGTCACTATTTTTTCAGCAGTATAGTACCTGGGGCATTGGGGCGCACAATGGGCACAGTATTGGGGGTGGCAGGCAGGATGACACTGTGGGGGACACCAGGATGGGGAGGTTGATGGAAAAAAATTGAGAAATCTAATGTACACTCGTTGGGATGAATGGGACATTTTTATTTTATTAGGGTGTTACGTGTGAATGTGTAAACCTTTATTTAGTGTGAGGGTGTGTGTGTAGTGTTTTCACACGTTAAGGGGCTTGTAATACATTTTCAATTAAATTTAGAAGAAAAGTTATTTAAAAAAAGTATTTTCTGCACAGAAAAAAGGTGTTCTGCACAAAAAAAGTCTTTTCTGCAACAACAAAAAAAACTTGCAGTGCAAAATGAGCAGACGCAATCAGTAATGGACACTAATGATCGGTGCTCAGTGGTTACAAAATGCACTTGCGTTCGTGCAAAAACCTAAACTCACACTAACTGAAATTTATATATATAACTACAACTAACTGCAAGTATTTTTTCACACCAAAAAAAATAAAAAATGTGCAGATGCTACTGAGCACACTACTGATCGGTGCTCTGCAGCATGCACACAGATTGTGCGTGCGTGCAAAAGCTGTAGTATAAAACTTCACTACAGTGCTCTGCAAAATGCTTGCACGCAGATGGTGCGTTCGTGCAAAATCTAAACTGACACTAACTGATATATATATATATATATATATATATAGATATTTATATATAAATATATTTATATAAAGCCTAACTACCAGTTCTTCTGTATTAACCAAAAAATTTAAAATTTGCCAAAAAAATCTGCACAAATAATCCCCCAGGTGCTGATCAGGCAGGTATGCACTAAACAGCACTAGGCGGTAACAGCTTGCACGCAGAAAAAGTGGTGCAGAGCTGGAAAAATGGTTAAAAAAAAATTAAAAAAAAGACCAAAAAAAGTGCAGGGACCAAATGGTGTCTGTATAAATAGGACGGGGAGGATGGGGGGGGGGGGGGGCAGGAAGGACAGGGGACAGATGGTGGTTTAGGGATCTGGAACAGCTGCAAATGAAAAAAATAATAGAAAATCTGTGCAGCTATTCCAGGTATTGTTCTTCTTTCTTCTTTTGTTCTTTTCTTCTTCTTTCAGCAGGAAAGGGTTAAATCGCACAGAAAGACACAGAACCTCTCTGCACACAGTCACCAGCTAGAATGGCTGCATGCAGGGAAGTTCTGCCTCTTCCTGTGCAGCTATAGCTATAGCTTTGTTCCAGCCAATAGCAGCGCTGGCAGGGGACCCAAAACACTGGGGACCTAGTAGGAGACAGGTCCACCCCCCCCCTGCAGCTCCGTATCGCAGCCAGAGCTGCGATGTGCATGTCTGTGGAATCCAGCCAATAGCAGCAATCAGGGCTGCAGCGGGGCGGAAATACCTCCATGTGCTCCTAGAAAACATGTCTGCCTGCCTGCAGCCATCGTACCCCTGGTCACCGAGCGATTTCGCTCAGGGACCGGGTTGACACAGTGCCGTAGCTCTACGGCACTTGGATTTCAGACCCGCTTCCAGCGGGTTAAGGCCCAAAACAGGACAGTCATTATGGTGTTAAGAAATGTAAAGAGTAGACTATAAAATTTAAAAAATACCTTTAGGCCTCTTTCACACGGGCGTCGTGTGTGAGGGCCGGATAAGATGCAGGTGCGTTGCGGGAAATCGTGCGATTTTGCCTGCGAGTGGGGGTAAGTTTTTATATGCGATTGGCGCTGTGCTCTTCAGTTTTTTCGCAGCGTGAGAAAAAACAGAATGTGGTATCCAGACCCAAACCCAGACTTCTTCACTGAAGTTCGGGTTTTGGGTTAGGTATTTTTTGTAGATTTTATTATTTTCCCTTATACATGGTTATAAGGGAAAATAATAGAATTCTTAATACAGAATGCTAAGTAAATTAGGGATGCGGGGGTTAAAAAAATATATTCATCTCACCTCATCCACTTGTTCGCGCAGCCTGGCTTGTCTTCTTTCTTCTTCTTATGAGAACCTGGAGAAAAGGACCTTTGGTACGTCACTGGACTCATCACATGATCCATCACATGGTCCATACATCATGTGATGAGCACAGTGACGTCACAAAGGTCCTTTTTCCCTCCCAGGTCCTCAAAGAAGAAGAAAGAAGACGAGCCGGGCTGCCCGAAGGAAGTGGATGAGATGAGTTTAATTATAATTTTTTTTTTTTAACCCCTCCATCCCTAATTTACTTAGCAATCTGTATTAAGAATGCTATTATTTTCCTTATAACCATGTTATAAGGGAAAATAATAAAGATCGGGTCCCCATCCGATCGTTCAACTAGCAACCATGACGTGAAAATCGCACCGCATCCGCACTTGCGGATGCTTGCTATTTCCACGCAGCCCCTTTCACTTCTATGGGGCCTGCGTTGAGTGGAAAAATGCACAATATAGAGAGTGCTGGCTGTGATTTTCACACAACACACAAGTGATGCGTGAAAATCACCGCTTATGTGCACAGCCCCATTGAAGTAAATGGGTCCGGATTCAGTGCGGGTGCAATGCATTCACCTCACGCATTTACCCGTGCGGAATTCTCGCCCGTGTGAAAGGGGCCTTAGAATGCAGCAATCCAAAAGGTGAACGTTTGTTTTGGCTTTCTAAGTCAAAGACTCTCCCAAAAGATAAAATATATATCATATATGCCATTCTTAGGCTTTCTGCAGATGTTGCCGCAATGCCCGCCGGCCCCATTGACTATAACATAATCCAACCGCCACCCAACAGATATGCCAGGATTCAGCCGGACAAAAACCACTGTGTGCATGGAATCTATACCCAAAATCATTATTGTTAAAGTGTACTTAACCATTTGAAGAACTTTATTAAAAACTATTCTAAATGCCACAAAAATTATTTTTGTAATACAGTTTTTTTCCCCCATTTTAATTATAAAATAGGCGCCCAAAGTTCAGGTGTCTATAGGAACTAGCATCGCGCCATAACTCCTGCGGCATCCACTTGGGACACCACGTACGGGCAGTCGCGCTCGGCTGGTCAACACTACCTCTTCCCGTGAACATCCGGACCGGTTAATGTAATTGAAACTTTGTTATTTACATCAATCTATGCTCAATCTAGCCTAATATGCGTTCTGTCTCTGGAGCGGTATATCGCCAGTACAGTGACATCCCTAACTGTGTTCCACCACACACAGGATAGCGCTATAGTTTTAACTATTATTATACTGCATGGCCCTATTGTCAGCATCAAATACAATATCCTAGCTTACCGGAAAACATTAGATGTATTGTGACATTCTCTTTCTACAGACGGAGACACTATTGTCACTGATAAGTTAAAAGGAAGATTGTCAAAGCCTAAAGAAGCTCTCTGATATATCAGCTGCTGATCAGCCAAAGGGGAGACCTCTTGCGATACTATATCGCTTTCATTGTCTGCCCATTCATGAAACAGTGTGAACTAACTTGGACTATCTAGAACTTTGATTTAACTGCTCCCTCTACTGGACCCTAATGGGATCTGTAATGAACGACTAAGTGAATATTTTATATTCACACATACCGTGACTTCAATTTTACATTATTCATATTTTTTAACAATTTTTATATATACAGTCAGGTCCATAAATATTGGGACATTGACACAATTCTAACATTTTTGGCTCTAATACACCACCACAATAGATTTGAAATGAACAAGATGTGCTTTAACTGCAGACTGTCAGCTTTAATTTGAGGGTATTTACATCCAAATCAGGTGAACGGTGTAGGAATTACAACAGTTTGCATATGTGCCTCCCACTTGTTAAGTGACCAAAAGTAATGGGACAGAATAATAATCATAAATCAAACTTTCACTTTTTAATACTTGGTTGCAAATCCTTTGCAGTCAATTACGCCTGAAGTCTGGAAACGCATAGACACACCAGACGCTAGGTTTCACCCTGGTGATATCTCTGCCAGGCCTCTACTGCAACTGTCTTCAGTTCCTGCTTGTTCTTGGGGCATTTTCCCTTCAGTTTTGTCTTCAGCAAGTGATAATGAGCCAATGCATCTCAATCGCGATTTCAGGTCAGGTGATTGACTTGGCCATTGCATAAACATTCCACTGTCTTTCCCTTAAAAAAACTCTTTGGTAGCTTTTGCAGTATGCCTTTGGGTCATTGTCCTCTGTACTGTGAAGCGCCCCTCCAATGAGGTCTGAAGCATTTGGCTGAATATGAGCAGGATAATATTGCCCGAAACACAATTCATCCTGCTGCTTTTGTCAGCAGTCACAATCATCAATAAATACAAGAGAACCAGTTCCATTGGCAGCCATACATGCCCACGCATGACACTACCACCCCCATGCTTCACTGATGAGGTGGTATGCTTAGGATCATGAGCAGTTGCTTTCCTTCTCCTACTCTTCTTTTCCATCACTCTGGTACAAGTTGATCTTGGTCTCATCTGTCCATAGGATGTTGTTCCAGAACCTGTGAAGGCTTTTCAGATGTCGTTGACAAACTGTAATCTGGCGTTCCAATGGTTTACATCTTGTGGTGAACCCTCTGTATTGACTCTGGTGAAGTCTTCTCTTGATTTGTTGACTTTGACACACATACACCTACCTCCTGGAGAGTGTTCTTGATCTGGCCAACTGTTGTGATGGGTGTTTTCTTCACCAGGGAAAGAATTCTTCGGTCATCCACCACAGTTGTTTTCCATGGTCTTCCGGGTCTTTTGGTGTTGCTGAGCTCACCGGTGCGTTTCTTCTTTTTAAGAATGTTTCAAACAGTTGTTTTGGCCACGCCTAATGTTTTCGCTATCTCTCTGATGGGTTTGTTTTGTTTTTTTTCAGCCTAATAATGGCTTGCTTCACTGATTGTGACAGCTCTTTGGATCTCATCTTAAGAATTGACAGCAACAGATTCCAAATTCAAATAGCACACTTGAAATGAACTCTGGACCTTTTATCTGCTCATTGTAATTGGGATAATGAGGGAATAACACACACCTGGCCTTGGAACAGCAGAGAAGCCAATTGTCCCATTACTTTTGGTCCCTTAACACGTGGGAGGCACATATGCAAACTGTTGTAATTCCTACACCGTTCACCTCATTTGGATGTAAATACCCTCAAATTAAAGCTGACAGTCTGCAGTTAAAGCACATCTTGTTCGTTTCATTTCAAATCCATTGTGGGGGTGTATAGAGCCAAAAATGTTAGAATTGTGTCGGTGTCCCAATATTTATGGACCTGACTGTATAAATTTTATATATAAATTTTTTATTTTATTTTTTCTATTTTCTTAATTAAAATTTTAATTTATTTTAGTTGATCTACTATAACATCATCTTTAAAAAAAAATTATCATTCTCCTACCAAGTTGTCTGAATTAGAACTATAATAAATTATTAACAGCATCACGTACATTGTGGTTAATACATACAAGCCTAGATATTTTGAGTGCCTCCCAGATCCAAAATTTACCATAACCTATTTTCTCTTGCGACACTAGGGTGAGTCGCCGGGTAGAGCACCTAGCCATAGGTTTTTCAGTTTGGTGCAGCCACTGACCCAGTTTTACTTAAAATTTTTATATTTTTATTTCTTTTTTAAAACTTTTTTTTAGCCCCTCTAGGAGGCTACAATATGCATTAGTCAGATGTATTTTTGCCTAGACTGTAGTTCCATAGAATGCAGGCCTCCAAAGGAACATGCAGGCCTCCAAAGGAACTGCAGCTCTGAAACGCTGGGTCTCTTCAGAGAGACTCAGCGTATCAAAATGAAGGAATGGTTCAGCAGATCACCGCATGGGGAACCGGTCCTAATCCGGAAGCGCTCCCTTCTGGGGGTTTTTTGCCACTTGGATACCGTGGTCACGCTTGACCACGGCATCTAAAGGGATATTTACCTGCAATCAGCATTTTTGCTGGTACCAGACATGAGCTCCAGGCCTCTGTTGTTTGAAAAAACATAAATCCGGCAGCTATGGCACCCACTGCGCTCGCGAGCAGGCCCCATATTTATCATAGCAGTGTCAATACGATAGTTATCTAAGCAATTACTGTGTGTGTACTAGTAATCTACTCATGTAGGATTTCACGGCTTCTTTTACTTCTTTGTTCCGTAAGCAATAAATAATTGGGTTCATCATAGGAATTATCATTGTGTAGAATACAGATACTATTTTGTCTTGTGTAACAGAATAGCTGGAAGGGGGACGAAGGTACATGAAGAAAACTGTTCCATAAAATAGAGCAACACAAAGCAGATGAGAGGAACATGTGGAAAACGCTTTGTGTCTGCCTTCTGATGAGTGAATTGTCAATATGGTAAAAAAGATATATACATATGAAGCTACGATGACGATTACTGAAAAAAGGCCAAGCAAAAAGACTACACTAAATATAATCATCTTGCTCATATATGTATCTGCACAAGAGAGCTCCATTAGTGGAGGAATGTCACAATAGAAATGTTTAATTACATTAGGACCACAAAACGGTAATACGAATGTGCACGATGTATGGATCCCCGCAGTAAATAAACCTCCAATATAGACAATAACTGTAAGAATCACACATTTCCTTTTGTTCATTATTAATACATACAGAAGAGGGTGACATATTGCAACATAGCGATCATAGGCCATGGTAGACAAAATGTAGCATTCAGTACTGGCAAAAACGGCAAAGAAATATAACTGAAGTACACAACCAATAAATGAGATCAATTTCCTTTCCAGGAAGAAATCAAATAGCATTTTAGGAGAAATTACTGTAGAATAGCACAGATCTGAGAAGGACAGATTGCTGAGAAAATAATACATTGGACTGTGAAGGTCGTTAATAACGAGGATTGTTATCATGATGCTTGTATTGCTAATAACACTTATAAGGTAAATCAATAGAAACAAAGTAAATAGGATATGTTCCAAATGTGGATCACCGGTAATTCCCATTATTACAAACTCTTTTACAAAAGACTTGTTAGCTACAGTCATGGATTGGATAGACTCTGCCACACCTACAAAAAGGACATAGTAAGGTGGTGAAAATAAGAATTATTACAGTGATTGAAGCAACATACAGTAGTAAGTCATAGCAAACTGGTAAAATATGTCATAACTGATATCACATGCAAGGCTACTTTCACACTCGCGTTTTGGCTTCCCGATTGTGAGATCCGTCATGGGCTCTCACAAGCGGTCCAAAACGGATCAGTTTTGCCCTAATGCATTCTGAATGGAAAAGGATTCACTCAGAATGCATCAGTTTGCCTCCGATCAGTCTCAATTTCGCTCTGGAGGCGGACACCAAAACGCTGCCTGCAGCCGTCTTGGCTATGTTACAGATAATACAAACGGATCCGTTAATGACGGATGCATGCGGTTGTATTATTGTAACTAGTCTGTTTTTGCATACCCATGACGGATCCGCACAAAACGCAAGTGTGAAAGTAGCCTAAAGATGAAGAGGAGTCTCATTATGTCTTCTACGTTCCTCTTTTGATCTCCATGTGCTGCCTTAACAGTTGATTTATGATTAGCAATATATCATTAGGAACTAAATCCCTAGAGCTTTTCTTTTTTAAGACAAGTCTCTGTTGTGTTCATTATGGAGCTATTATTGCCTGTTAAGGGAAATAATAAGTCATTTGGTTTGTTCTTTTGATACCTGGCTTATGAAATCTACATTCAAATTATGGTAATAGCAGGGGCGTACATAGAAATCACTGGGCCCCATAGCAAAAATCTGAATTGGGCCCCTTAACCCCCACCCACTACCCACCATGGCCCCTCCCACTTCCTGACCTGGCTCCTCCCATGCCACACCCCCATTAAATAAATTTATACATGACCTACAGCCCTGTTAAACGGGACATCTGTTGGAGATTTTTGGACCTGGGGGCACCCTGTCACATGGGACATCTGATGGTTGGGCCACTATATCTGGTGTGGGTTTCCTGATCTGGAGATGCCCTGCCATATGAGAAATCTGTTGAGAGGTTCCTATTCTGTTGGTGCCTACTTACAGGTAACATCTGCTGGAGGTTTTCTGTTTTTAGGGATGTTCTCTCTCATACCACAGCTCCTGGGGGATCTCTGAATTGGGGGTCCAATGTCTTAGGAAAATTGCTGGAGGTCTATTGATTTAGGGGGGCTCTATCACTTGGGACATCATATAAGGATTTCTTGGTCTGCGGGTATCTGGTGGTCATATAATACTAGAGGGTTTCATCTGAAGAGCACAGTTAATACATGAACTCTCCACATGGGTAATGGCGTACTACATGCAGCATATGGGCCGAGCTCCCTGCAGTGACAAGCAAAGGGGGCACATTGTAAAGTAACAGATATCACCCTGCCCCCCAGAGATTTGTAAACTAACACGGGCCTCAGGCAGCATAATATATAGTCATATAGTCAGAGTCGGCCGGGCCAGGCACTGCTGCAGGGAGTGCAGGCAGACGCAGTGACACGGCAGGACGAACGAACGGTACTTGTTCTGAGTCTGACTTACTTCAGGCCAGCCAGGGACACAGCTGGTGCTTCAGAATCTTCCTTCTTCATCTCCTCAGCTCAGGCACTCTGGCGACGGCCGACGGCAAAGTTTGAGCCGATTCTCCCGCCCCCTTGCGCCACTGGCCAATCAGCAGCTGCCTCAACAGAGTTTCCTTGTGCTGATTGGCCAGCGGCTCGAGCGCTACATGCAGGCTGGTTTGATCCTGATTCCGCATCAGCAGACTGTCAGGATCAGGTCAGGAGGAGGTCAGGTCAGGATCAGGTCAAACGGGAGGGGGGCCCACTTCGGCTTGGCGGCGATTGCAGAAGATGAGTTGGGGCTGGAGAAAATCAGCCGCATAGCCGGCTGCATGTCATGAGTGGGCGGGGCCAAATATTGTGGGCGGGGCCTTCTCTGCGCTACAGGCCCCCCAGTGCTGCGGGCCCCATAGCAGTGGCGTGGTCTGCCTCTATGGGTGGTACGCCACTGGGTAATAGTATGAGTAGAAAGAATAAACATTGAAGACCACCAGAGACTGTAGGTGTTAAAGGGAGTCTTTCAGCAACTTTTCCCTAATAAAATTACCAGCAGTGTCCACCAATATATGTTAACAGCATTCCATGGCATGCTTGAGTTGACCCAGATCATCAAAGGAGAGGGAATATCTACTCAGTACCTTAGCTGTTGAAACATCTATTTTAGGGGCTTAATCCAAACCAGTGGAATAAGATTCGTCAAAGGAGTATTTCCGTTTGACCGAACCTGGTAAACAGCTACAGTACAGTACATTTATCTAGCCACTTCCATTCCTTACTAATCAGCACCTCTACATTTTTATGATAAAAAGAATATTCTTTTTCTCCCCTCTAAACTTTCAAACATAACATCCTGGACTGATTGAACCTCCTGAGGGTCTTTAATGTTCATGATTGCCCTAATAGCTTTTAATAGTTGATCCACATCCTGAATTGGAAAAAAAATGGCTTGCCAGCCTTTTCTCCATCAGAAGAGGAGTCTGAATCAACTTCTCCACTTTCTGGCTCCTCCTCAGAACTAGAAATATCCAAATAATATAGTGCAGAGGAAGACTTATCCCAGGAGTGCCTATGTCTGGAATAACGATGCTCTTTCTTGGATTTTGGGGCACTAATGACCTCTTCTCTAATTATCTTCTTTATACATTTTATCATAGAAGGGGATTCCTCTGCAATGGTATTCTCAATACATGAACGACATGGCAACTTAACATATGATGGGGCAAGCTTGACTTTACACAACCCACATTCTTTATGCTGAGTCTTAGCTGCAGCATTTTTTGGCTTATCCTGAAATGTAAATATGGAAGGATAAGCCCCAAAAAATCTGCCGGGGTAGCCGAGTCCCTCTGAGCTTCGCCAGAGCTCTCCATGATGCATATAACTATTCAGATGGCCTGCTTGCCTTGGATCTGGAGCTGCCTGACAAGGATCCTCAGGCTAGCTGAATGGACTCTTTAAATCTCTTGATGCCCACACTCCTGCACTTCCGGGTTCTCTTCCCGCAATACTTATTACGTCACATCCCGCTGTCACTTCCAGTTGCATTACCGCCTGCCTGCCCCTTGCTTAGATGAGAACGTCGTGTTGCACCGGTCTCGCAAGATCATGACATCGGTCGAGATCACCTGCCAAAGGAGGGGAAGAAAGGACCTGCCGAGGGAGACAGACCGGTGGTTCAGCCACCAAAGCAGGTCCTGGTGGACATGAGGAGAAAGAAGAATTGGAGAATCGAGATAGGGCGAAGCCCTGTTCCACCTGGTGAGAATTCAGAGCTGAAGAGATCGGGTGTGGAATTTGGCATAGGGGTGTCATGACTGTGACTGATCCAGACAGGTCTGGGAGGAGAAGGTCGCAGCAACTTGCTACTCGCGATAGCTTGTGAGTTTGCTCCGTGGTTCAGGGTATGTCATCTGGGTTTTGCCTTGTGAACCTTTTTGTCCTGACTGGGAGTTTGTAGGCATCCTTCTCCGGTGAGTCCTGTCTGGCACTCCCAGCTACTATATTAGTTTCACTTTCACTTGCAGTCATTGCCAGATATAGTCCTTACTTCCAGTTCTATTCTGACCTTTGAAGGAGATCGTTTGATGGTGTTGCTGTGGAGCTCTTGTCCGGCGTGGACTGTCGTGATTGGGATCGCCTTCTCTGCTCGTGACTGGATAAGTCTATCTCTGATATAGCTTGTTTGTTGCTGTCTTCCCCTGCTGTTCTCCTAGACATGAGTGATGGTGACTAGTGCTCCCATCGGCCTTTCCCCACTCAATGCTTGTTAGGGTGACTGAGGGTTTAGGCATCCTGCTCGCCGCACGGGTTCACACCCCGTCTAGGGTATCAGGGCAGACAGGTGCCAGCTTAGGGTTAGTCAGGGGTGGCCATACTATTCCCATCCATAGATAAGGGTCCCCCTTCCCTCCGTCTGGTGCGACACGACTGCTGCTGGGGTAGCGGTCGTGACAGTATATCTGGCCTTTTAAAAAAAAAAAAAAAGAGTGACATTTCTTTTTTTTTTTTTTTTTGCTTGCTGTTTTGCTTTGTATTTTTCTGTTCCACTATGGAGCCGGTTACGGTTTTGGCGAAACAATTACAGGGATTATCCCTTGAAGTGGCAGGATTAAAAGCAACAGTGCTGCAGCAGCAGCAGCCATCCTTGGGTTCCACCGTTGCTACGGGAAACCAAGGTACTCCTGAGCCAAAAGTGGCTTTACCTCATAGGTTCTCAGGAGGGAGAGACCAATTTGTAACCTTCAGAGAAGCTTGCAAATTGTTCTTCAGGTTACGCCCTAGATCCTCCGGCGGTGAGGAACAACGGGTGGGTATTGTAATTTCTCTCCTGCAAGGAGATCCGCAGGCTTGGGCTTTCTCCCTACCATCAGACTCTCTGGCCTTACGATCAGTGGAGGAGTTTTTTAAAGCCCTGGGTCTCGTATATGATGACCCGGACAGGGTCTCACAACCGGTCTGCTGAACTATATTGTTCCGAATTCCGTAGGTGGGCTACTGATACGTTATGGAACGACTCGGCCCTTAGGAGTCAGTTCTGCCAGGGGTTGTCTGAAAAATTAAAAGACGCGCTGGCGGTATACGAGGTCCCTGGGTCTCTGGAGGCTGCTATGTCTCTGTCCATAAGAATCGACAGACGACTCAGGGAGAGACTATTAAATTTTACGGAGGCCTCTATAGGGCAGGGATCGGTTTGTTATGATCCAGTCGAACCAATGCAAATAGGGGGCGCCACTAGACGGGTGAATCCTCCTAAGTTCCGCTGTAGGTCAGAGGTTTGTTTTCGTTGTGGGGGAGGGGTCATTTTGTAAAGGTTTGTCCCTCGGAACCCAAGAGACCACAAACAAAGGAGCCGCCGGAAAACTAGAGTCCCCAGATTGTGCGGAGGATAACAGTCTGGGCGTATTCGTTTCCTCCATACGCATGTCTCAGTTTTTGTTGTCCGCTACCGTTGAGGCGGGCAATAAGACTGAGATCTGTTCCGTCTTTTTGGACAGTGGGGCGGGGGTCAACTTGGTGGATTCACGGTTTGCTCAGGCTCTGGGTTTTACTCCAGAACCGATACGCAGAACTATTCCTGTTTTTGCCATCGACTCCTCCCCTCTTACTCAGAAAGAGTTAACTCAGATCATTCATAATATCCATCTACAGGTAGGGGACCTCCATAAAGAGCATATCTCGTGTTATGTCCTGGACGGTCTTCCGGCTCCTATGGTATTGGGGCTTCCCTAACTGGTGACTCACAATCCAGTGGTGGATTGGCAGGCCGGGGAGATTGTGGAGTGGAGTGAACATTGTAAGGACAACTGCTTGAGTAGTAGGTGCTCTACACTCTCTGTAACATCTTTACCTGCCTTTCTGTCAGATTTTATGGATGTGTTCTCTGAGAAGGGTTGTCAGGGGTTACCACCTCATCGTCCATATGATTGCCCGATTAATCTACTACCTGGGGCCAAACTACCTAAAACCCGGTTATACAATCTTTCCGGCCCGGAGAGGAAGGCTATGAAAGATTATATTTCGGAGAGTTTGGCTAAGGGACACATCAGACCCTCTTCTTCACCTGTGGCTGCAGGGTTCTTTTTCGTTAAAAAGAAAGATGGGGGCCTACGTCCTTGCCTGGATTTCCGGGAATTAAACCGGATAACTATCCGAGATCCCTATCCTCTTCCTCTCATTCCCGACCTCTTTAATCAGGTTGCTGGTGCTAAATGGTTCTCCAAAATGGATCTCAGAGGTGCCTATAACCTGGTTCGCATCAAAGAGGGGGATGAGTGGAAGACGGCTTTTAATACTCCGGAAGAGCATTATGAAAATCTGGTCATGCCATTTGGTCTTACTAATGCGCCTGCGGTATTCCAACATTTTGTCAACGATATTTTTAGTCACCTTATCGGGAGATTTGTTGTGATATATCTTGATGACATCCTGGTCTATTCCCCGGATCTGGATACACATAAGATCCATGTGAGACAAGTGCTGCAGATATTAAGGGCCAACAAATTGTTTGCTAAGTTAGAAAAATGTGTGTTCGCCGTAAAAGAACTGCCATTTCTGGGGTATGTGTTGTCAGATTCAGGTTTCCGCATGGATCCAGAGAAAGTCCGGGCGATTATAGACTGGGATCTGCCTGAGAACCTGAAGGCATTGCAACGCTTCCTGGGGTTTTTCCAATTTTTATAGAAAGTTTATAAAAAACTATTCCTTGGTGGTCAAACCACTGACGGACATGACCCGAAAGGGATCCGATTTTTCCAAATGGTCACATGCAGCCAAAACTGCCTTTGCATCTCTGAAGGAGAGATTCACCTCGGCCCCTATTCTCGTACAGCCAGATGTCTCGCTTCCTTTTATTGTAGAGGTTGACGCATCAGAGGTGGGGGTGGGAGCGGTACTATCTCAGGGCCCGTCCCCTGGTGAATGGCGTCCGTGTGCTTTCTTTTCAAAGAAATTGTCTACTGCAGAAAGGAACTATGATATTGGCAACAGGGAACTTTTGGCTATTAAGTTGGCTTTTGAGGAGTGGCGTCATTTTTTGGAGGGGGCGGTTCATCCCGTCACGGTGATTACTGATCACAAAAACTTATTATATCTGGAGTCTGCTAAACGTCTCACCCCTAGACAGGCTCGGTGGTCGTTATTTTTTACTAGGTTTAATTTTGTAATAACCTATCGCCCGGGGGCAAAAAATACTAAGGCGGATGCATTGTCTCAAAGTTTTCCTGGAGGGGGTGATGTTGAGGTACCAGAGCCCATTTTGCAAAAGGGGGTGGTGGTCTCTGCATTACACTCAGGTTTGGAGGGGAGGGTGTTGGAAGCTCAGGGGGATGCCCCGGCCTCCTGCCCCTCGGGTAAACTGTTTGTGCCAGAAAATTTACGACTGGAGATACTAAAAGAACACCATAACTCCACACTGGCAGGACACCCAGGTAGTAGGGCAACCTCTGAGTTAGTGTCTCGTCGGTTCTGGTGGCCTAAATGGCGCCAGGAGGTGTTGAATTTTGTGTTTGCATGTGCTACCTGTGCTCGTTCTAAGGTAGATCATACTCGTCCGGCAGGGCGTCTTTTGCCTCTGGCCATCCCCAACAGGCCTTGGACGCACCTGTCAATGGATTTCATTACGGATCTACCAGTATCAGCGGGGAAGACTGTTATTCTTGTAGTTGTTGACAGATTCAGCAAAATGGTGCACTTTATTGCTCTTGCCGCATTGCCTAATGCTAACACACTGGCTCAGGTTTTTATTGACCACATCGTGAAGCTTCACGGGGTCCCTTCCGATATTGTTTCGGATCGTGGTACCCAATTCGTTTCTAAATTTTGGAAAGCTTTTTGTTCTCGTTTAGGGGTTCATCTGTCGTTTTCTTCATCTTTCCATCCACAGTCCAACGGTCAGACTGAACGTACCAATCAAAACCTAGAGACATATTTGAGATGCTTTGTTTCCGAAAATCAGGAGGAATGGTCATCTTATTTACCGTTAGCCGAGTTTGCCATTAATAATCGTCGTCAAGAATCCACCGATAAGTCACCATTTTTTGGTGCGTATGGTTTCCATCCTCAGTTTTGTACGTTTAGTGAGGGGGGGGCCGTCTGGGATTCCTGAGGAGGAACGATTTGCGTCTTCACTTTCTTCAGTGTGGCAGAGTGTGCAAGAAAGTTTGAAGAGAATTGGTGGTAGATACAAACGTGCGGCTGACCTTGGGGTGAATGACTTGGTGTGGTTGTCTACCAGAAATATCAAGTTGAAGGTTCCCTCGTGGAAATTAGGTCCGAGATTTATTGGTCCTTATAGGGTAATTAAGATCATTAACCCGGTGGCTTTTTGTCTGGAGCTACCTCAGACTCTAAGGATCCATAATGTCTTCCACAGATCTCTGCTTAAGAGATATGTAGAACCTCCTGAACCATTGCCACTACCGCCTCCACCGGTGGTTGTTGATGGCAGTCTTGAGTTTCAGGTAGAAAAGATTGTTGATTCACGATATGTTCGCTGCTCTCTTCAGTACCTGGTGCACTGGAAAGGTTATGGTTCCGAAGAGAGAATGTGGGTTTCAGCATCAGAGATAAAAGCGGACAGACTCATTCGGGCTTTTCATAGCTCCCATCCGGAGAGGCCTGGTCTTGAGGGTCCAGGGGCCCCTCGTAGAAAGGGGGGTACTGTCACGACTATGACTGATCCAGACAGGTCTGGGAGGAGAAGGTCGCAGCGACTTGCTACTCGCGATAGCTTGCGAGTTTGCTCCGTGGTTCAGGGTATGTCATCTGGGTTTTGCCTTGTGAACCTTTTTGTCCTGACTGGGAGTTTGTAGGCATCCTTCTCAGGTGAGTCCTGTCTGCCACTCCCAGCTACTATATTAGTTTCACTTTCACTTGCAGTCATTGCCAGATATAGTCCTTACTTCCAGTTCTATTCTGATCTTTGAAGGAGATCGTTTGATGGTGTTGCTGTGGAGCTCTTGTCCGGCGTGGACTGTCGTGATTGGGATCGCCTTCTCTGCTCGTGACTGGATAAGTCTATCTCTGATATAGCTTGTTTGTTTCTGTCTTCCCCTGCTGTTCTCCTAGACATGAGTGATGGTGACTAGTGCTCCCATCGGCCTTTCCCCACTCAATGCTTGTTAGGGTGACTGAGGGTTTAGGCATCCTGCTCGCCGCACAGGTTCACACCCCGTCTAGGGTATCAGGGCAGACAGGTGCCAGCTTAGGGTTAGTCAGGGGTGGCCATACTATTCCCATCCGTAGATAAGGGTCCCCCTTCCCCTCTGTCTGGTGCGACACGACTGCTGCTGGGGTAGCGGTCGTGACAAGGGGATTGCCTTGAAGGCGGCAACCATCCGGCCAAGGATGCGCATACACACCCGGATGGACAGAGGAGACAGCTTTCGAAGGCGAGCCACCCCTGACTGGAGAGCCGCGACCTTGCCACAAAGACAGATTTGGACAAGGAGTCTATCTTCTTGTCCAATGGGTCAGAAATGGAATCTGCGTCGGAGAAGGGAAGGGTGGTGGCCTTAGCAAGACAGGCCACCTGCAGATCTACCTTAGGAGGTACAGACCACTTAGAAATGGACTCCTCGGAAAAAGGAAAGAGAACTTCTGAACCCTCAGAGGGCTGAAGTAGTCTATCCAGGTGATGCCACTCCTTAGCTAGGAGTGCATCAAGATCAGCATGGTTGGGGAAAACTAACGCGGGGCGCCTAGAACGGCGGAAGGATACTGTGTCCTGAGCCGCAGAGGAGGGATCCTTCTGAACGTGGAGACTGTCCACAACTGCTTTGATAAGGTCCTGCATGGCCACAGATAGGGCTGTGCTCTTTTCAGATCCGGTGTTCCCCGAGGCGGCGGAAAGTTCTATAGGAGAGGAGTCATCGCCAGCCACAGACTTGTCCTGGGGCAACCCTAGGACACAGAGGAGGAGTGCCACCTGGTTGAGACAACCAGAGGTCGCTTGCGGGACCCCGTGTCGGAACATGAGCGTACCTAGTAAGCGGAGAAGACCCTGAAAGAGGCAGAGGCGGCTGCAATTTGTGCAGGCAAACGGTCCAATTACTCCACCAAAGATTGGGAGAGTCGCTCATCCCTCTTCTCAAAAGATACCAGGGCCAGAAGTGGATGCAGAAACCTCTGCATTGTCCATCTTTTCCTTCTCCATGCTCCTGGTCCACGAACTCTTTATTGCCAAAAATGTCCATGTCCCCCAGCCAGCTCCATCAGCCCCATGCCATTGCCACCATCATCATGTCCACCAGCCAGCGCCATCAGCCCTATGCTGCCATTGCTATTTGCAATCATCCATGTTCTCCAGCCAGCGCTATCAGCCCATCCACCGCCCCCCCCCCCCCCCCCACCGGTAGATTCAGGCCCCTGCTAATATACTTACCGTAATCGCGGTGCAGAGTCGGGAGGCCATGGAGCGGTGAGTGAGAAGCTTCTTCAATTCACTACCGATCCGTGGTCATTTATCGCGATATGGCGATATAGACAAAATCTATATTGTTGCCCGAATTCATATCGTATATCGTTTATATCGCCCACCCCTACCAGGTACTATACCCCCAACGCTCAGAATACTCCCTCCGGAGTCTGCCGCATCTCAACTAATCCCCAACAGTGCATCAACAATACCCCTCACTACATGATAGGGGATTGCAGGTATGGAGCACTCTAAGGGAAGAAGCCACACAGAACCACTACAGGCTTCCCTCAGAGACCGGAAACCATACTGAAATGGGAGGAGAGAATCCTTCCTTTTATGCTACAGGGTTTCCTGTCTCTGGGGGCGAATCCTCTCTCACATGGTGCTGTTGTGCATGAGGCGAAAAACCAAACTTTCCATTCTATGGAAAATGGCTTTCAAGTGCCCCTCTAGGTGGATTTTGCTGTTCATAGTGCCCAAGCACTCCTCCCCTAACCTCCCAAGGCTTCTTCCCCTCAAGTCACGAGGATGCTTTTACAAGCCTAACACAGGCATTCTCTGCTGCACAGAACAGCGCTCTGAGGTGATCCCCCACAAAAGGGAATGTCCTGCGCAGGACAGGATCACGTCTATTCTGTGCAGGATCAAGTCAAGTCATTAAAGGGATAATGTGCACCAGTAATATTTATGAGTCATATTGAGGGAGATTTACTATGTGAAACATACCAAAAGTATTATGCATAGACACTTTTCACACCTCACTGGAAATTTGTGAAAAACTTAAATAAAGGAAACATGGCAAAGTGAAGTATCAGAGACACAAAAACACTAGACTTCCACAAAAGCAGAATTTTTACATTTAGAAGACTTTTGCTTCCTGTTAAGCTCCTGAAAAGCTTCAACAAACTTTAAAGTAACTAAAGAATTATTTGGCCTCCTGGTGCACTGCAGATCCTTCCAATTGGTAGCAGATATGACAAACACCCAGTACACAATTATCAGGCAAAGGTGATCTCAATCTGTACAGAGCTTAAAGGGGTTGTCCAAGTTATTTTTTGTTCTTTGTATCTAACTAATCAAAAGTAAGGGGTTTACAATTCAGTTACTTCATCTGTAGTTACTCCTTTCTCAGATTTCACTGAGGGTCACATGACCTGTGATGTCAGCTTCTCTCCCTGCTCTGATGATGTCTCGTGCACAGGAGACGCACATGTGACGTCACTGTGCTGGCCACGCTCCCCTGCTCTGCTGTCTGCCCTGTGTCTCCCTCGATTCTTCAGGAAACTTTAACCCCTTCTGCAGCACACACTCAGGGCTGGAGGCTTTGCTGAGTAGCTGCAGGCAGTGAAGAGCCAAATGCTCAGGATCTGCCCTCCTCATCCTGCAGACACAGAGCTGACAGACTGGAGGAGTTCTTCAGACCATTGCACAAGAACAGGTAACATAGAATGGCAGATAAGAACCATTTGGCCCATTCTAGTCTGCCCAATATACTGAATACTATGAATAGCCCTTGGCCCTATCTTATATGAAGGATGGCCTTATGCCTATCCCATGCATGCTTAAACTCCTTCACTGTATTTGCTGCTACCACTTCTGCAGGAAGGCTATTCCATGCATCCACTACTCTCTCAGTAAAGTAATACTTCCTGATATTACTTTTAAACCTTTGCCCCTCTAATTTAAAACTATGTCCTCTTGTAGCAGTTTTTCTTCTTTTAAATATTCTCTCCTCTTTTACCTTGTTGATTCCTTTTATGAATTTAAACGTTTCTATCATATCCCCTCTGTCTCGTCTTTCTTCCAAGCTATACATGTTAAGGTCCTTTAATCTTTCCTGGTAAGTTTTATCCTGCAATCCATGTACTAGTTTAGTAGCTCTTCTCTGAACTCTCTCCAAAGTATCAATATCCTTCTGGAGATATGGTCTCCAGTACTGAGAACAATACTCCAAATGAGGTCCCACTAGTGCTCTGTAGAGCGGCATGAGCACCTCCCTCTTTCTACTGGTAATGCCTCTCCCTATACACCCAAGCATACTTGTCTGCCTACCTTTAAGTCTTCTGAAATAATGACCCTTAAATCTCTTTCCTCAGATACTGAGGTTAGGACTGTATCACTGATTTTATATTCTGCTCTTGGGTTTTTACGCCCCAGGTGCATTATCTTGCACTTATCAACATTAAATTTTAGTTGCCAGATTTTTGACCATTCCTCTAGTTTTCCTAGTTTTTAGGTGTATCCCTCCAGGAACATCAACCCTGTTACAAATCTTTGTGTCATCAGCAAAAAGACACACCTTACCATCGAGGCCTTCTGCAATTTCGCTGATAAAGATATTAAACAATATGGGTCCCAGAACAGATCCCTGAGGTACCCCACTGGTAACAAGACCATGGTCTGAATATGCTCCATTGACTACAACCCTCTGTTGTCTGTCCCTCAGCCACTGCCTAATCCATTCAACAATATGGGAGTCCACGCACAAAGACTGCAATTTATTGATAAGCCTTCTATGTGAGATAGTATCAAAAGCCTTACTAAGGTCCAGATAAGCGATGTCTACTGCACCTCCGCCATCTATTATTTTAGTCACCCAATCAAAAAAATCAATAAGATTAGTTTGACATGATCTCCCTGAAGTAAACCCATGCTGTTTTTCATCTTTCAATCCATGGGAATTTAGATGTTCCACAATCCTCTCCTTAAGTATGGTTTCCATTAATTTCCCCACTATTGATGTCAGGCTTACTGGACTATAGTTGCCCGATTCCTCCCTACTACCTTTCTTGTGAATGGGCACAACATTTGCTAATTTCCAATCTTCTGGGACGACTCCTGTTACCAGTGATTGGTTAAATAAATCTGTTAATGGTTTTTCTAGTTCACCGCTAAGCTCTTTTAATAGCTTTGGGTGTATCCCATCAGGCCCCTGTGACTTATTTGTATTAATTTTAGACAGCTGACTTAGAACCTCTTCCTCTGTAAAGACACATGCATGCAAAGATTCATTAGTCTTCCTTCCTGAGGTCCTTTTCCTTCATTTTCCTTTGTAAAAACTGAACAGAAGTATTCATTGAGGCAGTCAGCTAGTTCTTTATCTTCTTCCATATACCTTCCTTCTTTTGTTTTTAATTTGGTAATTCCTTGTTTTAATTTCCTTTTTTCATTTATGTATCTGAAGAATGTCTTATCGACTTTTTTCACTGACTGAGCTAATTTCTCTTCTGCCTGTGCTTTAGAAGCTCTTATAACTTGTTTGGCCTCTCTCTGCCTAATCTTATAAATTTGCCTGTTATCCTTGTTTTTTTTTTTTTTTATATAATTACTAAATGCTATCTTTTTGTTTTTTATGATTTTGTCCACAGTGGTCTCTTCCTTTTTTTGCTTTTACTGACAAGCCTAATGCAATTATCTGTTGCCTTCAATAGTGCCATTTTTAAGTAGTCCCATTTCTCCTGGACTCCATTGAAACTGTTCCAATCTGATAGGGACTCGTGTACCACTAATCAAATTTTAGAAAAGTCAGTTTTTCTAAAATCTAAAACTTTTGCTTTTGTGTGGTGTGACTCAGTCACTGTACTTATAGTAAACCACACTGACTGGTGATCACTAGACCCCAAGCTTTCCCCTACAGTAATATCAGATAGTAAATTCCCATTTGTGAATACTAAATCTAAAATGGCCTCCTTCTAGGTTGGCTACTCAACTACTTGCTCTAGAGATAATCCCAGTAGGGAATTTAGAATATCTGTACTCCTGGCAGAACTAGCTATTTTGGTTTTCCAGTTTACATCAGGAAGATTAAAGTCTCCCATAATGATAACTTCCCCTTTCAATGTCATTTTAGATATTTCCTTAACTAGCAGATCATCTAATTCTTTGACATGGCTAGGTGGTCTATATATCACATATACAAGTTACCTTATGATTATCAAGCTGCAAGGTAACCCAAACTGACTCTAAATTGGTCTCGCTAACTTGTATTAAATTAGATTTTATGCTATCTTCCACATACAGGGCCACCCCTCCCCTTTCTTGCCTTCTCTGTCTTTCCTATATAGAGAGAACCCTGGTATTGTTATATCCCAGTCATTACTCCCATTGAACCATGTCTCAGTAACAGCCACTAAATCTATATTCTCAGATGCAATTATAGACTCAAGTTCATTGATCTTAGCTTATAATTTCTTAACCTATGTGCTACTGGCATCTTCTGGCATTGTTCCGGGGGGCAGTCGGACTGCTGGATTATCACTCTTTTGCCCCCCTTTCCTAGTTTAAATGCTCCTTAGCAAATACTTTGAACTGTTCACTGAGGACATTCGTTCCCTTGAGAGAAAGATGCAAACCATCTTTCTTGTACAGTTCTTTTCCATTCCAACGAGAGCTAACATAAGACACAAAGCCAAACCCTTGGTTCAGACATCATTCACCAAGCCATACATTGAATTCCTTAATGCGCATCTTACTGTCATGCTGAAGGTTATGCACAGGCAAAACTGCAGAGAATGAAACAGTTGATGCAACCTCCTGTATATCATTTCCAAGTGTGTGAAAATCTTCCTTCACCTTTAAAACTTCATTGCAAGCCAGATCATTTGTCCCAAGATGGACAATAACATCCACCTGCTTTGCTTGTCTAACAATATTAAGGATACATCGTCTATCCCTGCTAGTGGTAGCACCAGGGAGACATCACACAACACTATTTTCCTCAAACTTCACACCTCTTATGATAGAATCGCTTACTAACAGCTGCTTACTATCAGTCCTCACCTTAACCTTTTTGTCTTTGGCTGCAGTCTTGTATACTTTAGGTATGGGAGATGATTGTTCCTCAGCCACTGTGCCTGAGCCATCCTCCATGTTGCTCTTGCGCTCTGAAAGTGCTGCAAATGAATTATGGAGATCCACAGACTGTGGGACATGTCTTCTATCAACAACTCTCAGTCTACCAGAACCTGCAGTAACCCATCTTCCATTTCTAGGGGGCCTCTGTGGCAGTGGCATTGCAACATTCCCAGCCTTAGTTTGATTCACAAATCTCAGATTTCAAAAATGCCATTTCCTGCTGCATTATGGAGAGCTGTCTACAGATCAGACAGCATCCTAACCTCCGAAGAGTGGAACCTGAAATAAAAGCACAACAATTCCTGCACTGAACCAGGTCTGCCATTTTAAAGAGGGGAAATATTTTAAACAAACAAATCTTACTTTTTTAGATTGTATGCACCTCCAGATTACCTCCTGAGTATCTCCTGAATATCTCAGATGCACTTATAAATGCAGCACTTGAGAATGTAGCAAGCTATAATTAGGCAAGCTAATGCTATGTGGCTATATATACACACACTCCCACAAAAGCTCCTCCCCCAACAACAAATTTAACACCTTAATCACCTATGCTCATTTGCAATCAGACAATAGCAAGAACCTGTCAAACATATTCCTTACTTGTTTTGAAGCACAGTGTCTGAGTATCCACCAGAAACACAGCTGAAGTTCTGCTACAGTGGAAAAGCTCTAAGTTAGTCTCCTGAATATCTTAGATGCACCTATAAATGCAGCACTTGAGAATGCAGCAAGCTATAATTAGGCAAGCTAATGCTATGTGGCTATATATACACACACTCCCACAAAAGCTCCTCCCCCAACAACAAATTTAACACATTAATCACCTATGCTCATTTGCAATCAGACAATAGTTGCAATCAGACAGTGTGTATCAGGTAGGGGGAAGATCCTGTGTGTATCAGTAGTGTCATTGTAGGACTTGTAGTCCTACACATACAACATGCTGCTGAGTATCCCAGCAGTCAGACATTTCACTGAGGGCAGCACTTTATTCACTCCCTTTTCAGAGCAGGGGGAGGGGCAGTCTTTTTGACGCCCACAAATGTTCATGAGGAAAACCTCAGAGATTGTTGTTATTGCAGGTAAACCAAGGATCAGAAGAGAACTAGGGAAATTAGGCAATAGAATATTTTTGCCTAAAACTTGCTTAGCTTAGGTATATACACTGCTCAAAAAAATAAAGGGAACACTTAAACAACACAATGTAACCCCAAGTCAAACACACTTCTGTGAAATCAAACTGTCCACTTAGGAAGCAACACTGAGTGACAATCAATTTCACATGCTGTTGTGCAAATGGGATAGACGACAGGTGGAAATTATAGGCAATTAGCAAGACACCCCCAATAAAGGAGTGGTTCTGCAGGTGGTGACCACAGACCACTTCTCAGTTCCTATGCTTCCTGGCTGATGTTTTGGTCACTTTTGAATGCTGCCGGTGATTTCACTCTAGTGGTAGCATGAGACGGAGTCTACAACCCACACAAGTGGCTCAGGTAGTGCAGCTTATCCAGGATGGCACATCAATGCGAGCTGTGGCAAGAAGGTTTGCTGTGTCTGTCAGCGTAGTGTCCAGAGCATGGAGGCGCTACCAGGAGACAGGCCAGTACATCAGGAGACGTGGAGGAGGCCGTAGGACGGCAACAACCCAGCAGCAGGACCGCTACCTCCGCCTTTGTGCAAGGAGGAACAGGAGGAGCACTGCCAGAGCCCTGCAAAATGACCTCCAGCAGGCCACAAATGTGCATGTGTCTGCTTAAACGGTCAGAAACAGACTCCATGAGGGTGATATGAGGGCCCGACGTACACAGGTGGGGGTTGGGCTTACAGCCCAACACCGTGCAGGACGTTTGGCATTTGCCAGAGAACACCAAGATTGGCAAATTCGCCACTGGCGCCCTGTGCTCTTCACAGATGAAAGCAGGTTCACACTGGGCACATGTGACAGACGTGACAGAGTCTGGAGACGCCGTGGAGAACGTTCTGCTGCCTGCAACATCCTCCAGCATGACCGGTTTGGCATTGGGTCAGTAATGGTGTGGGGTGGCATTTCTTTGGAGGGCCGCACAGCCCTCCATGTGCTCGCCAGAGGTAGCCTGACTGCCATTAGGTACCGAGATGAGCTCCTCAGACCCCTTGTGAGACTCTATGCTGGTGCGTTTGGCCCTGGGTTCCTCCTAATGCAAGACAATGCTAGACCTCATGTGGCTGGAGTGTGTCAGCAGTTCCTGCAAGACGAAGGCATTGATGCTATGGACTGGCCTGCCCGTTCCCCAGACCTGAATCCGATTGAGCACATCTGGGACATCATGTCTCGCTCGATGCACCAACGTCACGTTGCACCACAGACTGTCCAGGAGTTGGCAGATGCTTTATTCCAGGTCTGGGAGGAGATCCCTCAGGAGACCGTCCGCCACCTCATCAGGAGCATGCACAGGCGTTGTAGGCAGGTCATACAGGCACGTGGAGGCCACACACACTACTGAGCCTCATTTTGACTTGTTTTAAGGACATTACATCAAAGTTGGATCAGCCTGTAGTGTGTTTTTCCACTTTAATTTTGAGAGCGACTCCAAATCCAGACCTCCATGGGTTGAAAAATTTGATTTCCATTTTTTAATTTTTGTGTGATTTTGTTGTCAGCACATTCAACATTCAACTGAACAAAGTATTTCAGAAGAATATTTAATTAACTCAGATCTAGGATGTGTTATTTTTGTGTTCCCTTTATTTTTTTGAGCTGTGTATTACTGACCATCAGATTTACAGTGCTATATTTTTTTTTTCAGAACTCAGATAACCCCTTTAAGCCAGGTTTTCTTACTCCATCTGAAGTGGTTGTCAAAGGGGTTGTATTCCTTCAAACATTGAGGTAAGAAAGTATGGCATGCTGCTCTGCACATTGTTAAAAGTACTTTTTCTTTGATGTATTCCCTCCACCTCGTCACAGATGTCTACTGGTCTAGGGCACTCCAGTGATTTATGTTTCATCAGTTATGTATTGTGTGTATATGGCATCCTATTACCATACTGATACTGTTGGTCCCCTGATGAACCTTTGCTTACTTATAAGGGGAAACACGTTAGTACAGTATATGTTGTGTCAGAAAGTGATAGGGCTGTGTAAGGACGGGTTAGCCCAGGTACGTGGACAGACACCAACCATCTGGGTGCATATCTGGGCTGAGCAGTTTTACAAGGGTAAAAGTAGGGACAGATCTATTTTATCTTGATTTTCTGCCCCTGTAATAGAAAATGATGATTACTTACCGGTAATTTGATTTTCTAGAACCCATGACAGCACCACGAGAGAGAGGATCCGCCCCCACAGACAGGAAACCTACAGAATAAAAGGATGGACACTCTCCTCCCAATTCAGTATGATATCCATGCACCGGAGGAAGGCCGCCAATATATTGTTAGATAACCGGCGCCAATCCTTTGTGTAAGATAAATAGTTAATTAATGCCCTTCTGACGTCCAAGCAGTTAAGGGATCTTTCTTCTTCTGACCTAGGATCTTTAAAAAGAGTCGGAAGAATAATCTCCTGAGATCTATGGAATTTGGAAACAACTTTCAGAAGGAAAGCTGGATCAGAACATATCACCACTTTGATTGTGGTATATGGAGGGCTAATGGAGATGGCCTGGATCTCATTCACTCTGAGGGCAGATGTTAAGGCAATTAGCAAACTTAACTTCAGGGTGAGGTTCTTGATAGAAATGGATTAAATTAGTTCAAATGGGGGACGAGTCAGAGCTTTTTAGACTAAGTCTAAATCCCAGGGAGGAGGTCTAGGTGTCGCTATTGGGGTAAAACATTCTACTGCCCTAAAGAATCTTGCAATCCACGGGCATCCCGCAATGTCCTGATTAAATAGAGCTGAAAGGGTCGAGACATGAACTCTTAAAGTATTAGCTGCCAGCCCTAGGCTCAAACCCTTCTGAAGAAATTCCAATACTAAATGGATGGGCACTGAAGATGGAATCGCTTTCATCTGGATCTGTCCAAAATCCCAAAACATTTGCCACACCCTGGCATATACTGTATGGCAACCGTTACCTTCTTTCTGCTTTTAAGAAGGGTAGAGATCAAAGGGTTGGAGAACCCCTTTCTCTCTAACAGGAACCTCTGGAGTTCCAGGCAGTTAAGTGGAGATTTCTCAAGCCCGGATGAACTACTGGGCCCTGGCTCAACAGGCCCCGGATCTCTGGAAGGACCTATGGCTCCGATATTGACATGATCCAGGGCGAACCAACATCTCTTTGGCCAAAAGGGGGCAATTAGAATGACCCCGTGCTATGTCTTCCCTGATCTTTCGTAACACATCAGGGATCAAAAGAAGAGGAGGAAATGCATAGGCCAGGTGAAAGTTCCATCTCTGTACTAGAGCATCGATCCCATAGGGGGATCATACTGGATTTAGGGAGAAAAATTTCTGAACCTTCTTGTTCTGGTGGGTAGCAAACAAATCTATCTCTGGCTGACCCCAGAGGACTGTTATCTCTCTGAAGATGGCGGGATCTAAAGCCCACTCTCCCTGAGAGAGACGGTGACGACTGAGAAAGTCTGCCTGTTTGTTGTCCACCCCCTTTATATGTATCGCAGATATCGCTGCACATTCTCTTTCAGCCAGTAAGATAATTTTTCTGCCTTCCTGCATTAAAGCCCTGCACCTTGTACCTCCTTGTTTGTTCAGGTAAAACATTTCTGTTGTCTGTCATAACCCTTACATTTCTGTCTTTTATCCTTGGAAGAGAGGAATTCATTGCCAGACGAACAGCTGTTAACTCTTTCAGGTTGGAAGATCCTTTCTTCTGACAACTGCTCTACTGACCCTGAAGTGAAATTTCCTGGAAATGCGCGCCCCACCCCCAGGGACTTGCATCCGTAGATTTTCTCTCTCCAGCCACCAAGTCAAATCCTGGAGTGTACAATCTGAGATTTTTACCTTTCTCCCTAGAGAATCGTCTTTCTTCCAGTGAGACAGGATCTCCCACTGCAAAGCCCTTGAGTGAAGCTGTGCCCATCGTACGGCCGGAATACATGATGTGAGAGATCCCAGGATAGACATTGCTTTTCTTAGAGAAACCATGGGATTCCCCATCAGATGGTTGATTTTTTCCTGGATGAGAATTACCTTCTCCTCTGGTAAAAAAAACATTTCTGGCATGAAGAGTCTAAAATCAACCCCAGAAAGGACTTGGACATGGCCTTGATTTTTCTTGGTTTACAATCCAACCTAGTTTGTCTAGAATTCCTACCACTATCTGTACTGCCATTTTACAAGCATATTCTGTTTCTCCTACAATCAAGAAATCGTCCAGGTACAGGATGAAAAGGACATCTTTCTCCCTTAAGTGAGCTGATATTTCTGCGATGATTTTTGTAAAAACTCTTGGGGCCATCGAGAGGCCAAACGGTAGATCCTGAAACTTGAAATGTCTCAACCGACCCCATATGCTGACTGCGACTCTTAGGAATCTTTGATGTTCTGGAGAAATCGGGATGTGAAAATATGCATCTTTGAGATCTAACACTGCCATGAAGCAGTGAGGAAACAGTAGGTTTATGGCAGATTTTATAGTCTCCATCTTGAATTTTTTCACCTGAAGAAAAAGGTTCAATTTTTTAAAATGTATTATTGTCCTTAATTTTTTACCAAGAACAGGGGGGAGTAATATCCTTCACCCATCTACCTTTCCACCACTGGGATTAAGACTGATTTTTCTAATAATTTTAGAACTTTGTTTTCCATGGCGGGAACGCCTAGAGTTGAAGGCTGAATCTTTGTAGGTAAAAATCTTACTTGAGGGATATGATGGAACTCTAATTTAAATCCGTTGCGAATGGTGTCCAATAGAGATGGCCTTGCGGTTCGTCCGGCGAGCGGTTCGCAGCGAACTTTGCTCATTCGCGGTTTGCCGAACATGCGAAAATATGGCGATATTCGCACCCGCCATATTCTTTTACATTGTTGTTCAATTTCTTTTATTAGTAAGATCAGAGAAATGATGTGATACAACATAAACAGACCTCGATTGCAGGTCGAGGCTGTGTACATAAATGAACATACATTCGTAAGGACTACATATTTGGGAGATGATGAACACTGTCGAGTAATAGGGCAAGCGAAGAGTATACAGCATCAAATATATATGTGCAATGAATCCCCGAAAGGGTGCAACGATACACAAATACAAGACGGGAGACAAGTAAGGAGGAAGGAGGAGGGGGGGTAGGGACGGATTCCTGACAAGCAATGTAGTGAAAAACGGTTTAATTAAATACTGACATCAACCCTGCTCAACCGTGGTTAGAATTCCCTGGAGCTCTTGAACAAACTTCCAGGAGTCCCAAAAAGCAATGTAGTGAAAAAAGGTTCCTTTAAGTACTGGCATCAACCCTGCTCAACCAATAATGAAATTCACTGGAACCTTTGAACAAAATCCAAGGGGTCCAAATTTTTAAGTATTTGTTAGTATTGCCTGTATCTTCCGCTAAAAGCTCCTCCATTCTATGGATTTTCTCAAAGGTGTTGAGCCAGTCTTTAAGCTGAGGGGCAATAGTGGATTTCCAATATCTAGGTATGACCAGGCGAGCAGCTTGCACAAAGAATCTCAGGAGGCCCTTTTTCAACGTGGAGATAGAACCAGGAAACATAGAAAACCATGCCCCCTCAAGAGTCCATCTGGTTGTACTACCACTGACCTGGTCATAGAGGTCATTCAGGGACTTCCAGAAGGGTGTCAGTCTACTACAGTACCACCAGATATGTGTCATATTGACCACCTCCAGGCCACACCGCCAACATGTGCTAGGGCATGAAGGGTAAAAGGAGTGCAACAGGTCTGGTGTCCTGTACCATCTGGACAAGATCCTAAAATTCTTTTCTTGGAGTCCACAGCTTACGGACGACTTATGTGATAACACAAATGCCTTCTCCCATTGGTCTGAAGAGAATGACTTCCCTAGTTCTCTTTCCCATGCCTTTACAAAAGGCAGGGCAGAAACAGAGTCGTCTTCCCTCTGGAGCAGCCCGTAAACCAGAGACACTAGATGTGTGGGGGGAGAAGATCGGAGGCAGAGTGATTCGAAGGCAGTGAGGTCTCTAGAGAGACTTCCCTTGGGGCCTAAGGAGGTTAAGAAAGTTTTCAGACTGCCGTAACAGAGCCATGCCCCTCTAGCCGACCCACCCGGGAAGGAAGACAGCGGACACAAAGAGCCTTTCTCTGTAACTTGAGATACAGTAGGGTTGTCTACACGTTCGATACTCAAAAGTGATTTTCGACCTACGCCCATAGGGAAGTCAGGGTTATCAAAGAGGGGGGTCAAGGGGCTAGGGAATTTGGTGAGGCCTAGGGGTACTGCACTTCTATCCCATATACTTAGGATGCCAGAGGTCAATAGAGGGAGCCGCAGAGGTCTTTTAGTCTTAGAGATCCAGAGCAGGTTCTGAACTGGAAAGCCTACCTCCTGCTTCTCAAATTGAATCCATCTTTTGGAATGACCATTATGAAACCAGTCCAAAATATATGAAAGGATTGCGGCTTTGTGATACTTTGGGAGGTCTGGGACCCCTGCGCCTCCCCTCAACCTGTGGCGGACCAGGAATCTCATCCCCAGCCTAGGATTAGAGCCTGCCCAGATGAATTTAAGAAACATGGATCTAAAAGCCCTGAAGAAACCGCTCGGCAGGGGTATGGGAATAGTGCGGAAAAGGTGCAAGATTTGTGGGAGTATATACATTTTAAGTGCGTGATTCCTAGCAAAACAGGATAACGGTAAACTCTTCCATACGTGCAAATCTTTTCTGATGTCCTCAATAAGGGGAGTGAAGTTTAGCGGAAAGAGATCTGAGGAGTTAGAGGGAATAACCGTGCCTAAATATACAATATGTCTTTGGGCCCAGCGGAAGGGAACTGAGGATTGTAGAGTATTGACCAGGGCTGGCAGCAGAGTGATATTAAGAACCTCTGACTTATGGAGGTTAACTTTAAAGTTACTAAGGTCTCCGAAGGTCAAAAATTCCTTCAGAATGTTAGGAAAGCTGACCATCGGGTCTGTACAATAAATAAGGAGATCATCAGCATAAATAGCAATTTTGGACTCCAGTTCTCCCAGTTTCAGGCCCCTGATAGACTCATTGGCTCTGAGAGCTCTGGCTAGCAATTCCAAAACCATAATGTACAGAAGAGAGGAAAGTGGGCACCCCTGTCTGGTGCCATTACGGATACGGAAGGGTGTCGATAGTGAGCCATTGATTCATACCTGGGCGCTAGGGTCTCGGTATAGAGCAAGGATTCTAGTGATCATGCTAGGGCCGAAACCAAACGCCCTCAGGGACTTGCCCAAAAAGGTCCAATCTACACGATCAAACGCTATCGAGAGCAGACAGAGAGGGGACCCTGTTTTGTTAGCCCTATTTATGATGGCCAGAGAGGGTATGGTATGGTCTCTGGTTTCCCTTCCCGGGACAAAACCTGCCTGGTCTACGTGGATCAAAGAGGACAAAAATGGCTTCAATCTGTCTGCTAAAAATTTTGCGTAGATCTTTACATCCACATTAATCAGAGAGATTGGACGGTAGTTACTACAGGCCAAAGGGTCCTTACCCGGCTGTCACACCGGTGACAGGTTTTAGAAGGTCTGAAAGATTGTCTGCACATTAATGATCTGATAGCCTCTTTTGGTTTCACTTTGTCTGTGTGTTGCTTTTATATCCACCCCTCCTGTTCAGGTCTGGATCATGTGACCTTTACCTCCCCCTATTTAGTCTGACTTCACCCATCCCTCCTTGCTCTGGATAGCTTCATTTGGTGTTGGAAGAGCTGGAGTGTGGTTCTAGTTGAAGTCCTGATCATCCATCATCCTTAGAAGTTTAGTGTTCCGCTTGTTGTGTTTTGTATTCCTACCCCCCTTTGTTGTTTACTAGGCCTCAGTGAGACACTGGTTCCTTCACCAGGGAAGGAGCGGGTTGTCTCTGCCCTGTCATTAAGTCTAGGGCATCCGAGGGCCACTAGGGTTTTCTAGGTTCCTGTGTATGGGCATCTCTACCATTGATAGGTGCCCATACGGATAGGAATTAGGGCCAAGAGCAGGGTTTTATATCTGGGGACCCTTTTCCTTCCCTAGCGGTGAGGCCTAGTGTATTTTCCCTTCCTTCTTGTTGTCTTTTGGTGTTCTCCCCTACTACATCCGTGACACCGGCTTAGGGATGACACATATGTGAGCCATCAGGGCCTGAGGAGGGAAGGACGAGCCACCTGCTAGGGAGTTACACATCCTGGTGAAGGGGGTAGAGATATCATCCAGGAAACTTTTATAGAAGCGTGGTGTGAAGCCATCTGGGCCTGGGCTTTTACCGGCTACCAGCCCTTTTATTGTTTTGTGGACCTCAAATATCGTTATCTCTCCCTCTAGCCCCTCCCTTTTGTCAGTGGACAACTTAGGGCCAAGCATACCTGAGAGGTATTCTCTGATCTTCATAGTTTTGGCATCAAGAGATAAATCAGCAAACTTTCCTCGCAGACTATAATAGGACTTCATAATAGGAGCGAAATTCCTGGAGGATGTCCCCAGTCGCGAGTATCCATCCCCCTACCCTACGGTTCAGGGAGGGAATATAAGAGGAGTTCAATTTTGGCCGCAACATTCTCGCCAGCATTCTGACACTTTTATCTCCCTGACCATAAAAAAGCTTTTGCAGCTTGTCCCTAGCGCCCAGGTACTTTTGATCAATTATTTTCCTAAGAGCGATGTGAGTCTCACAGAGCTCCTGGAAAACCGCAGTGGAGAGTGACCCATTATGCTTTTGCTCCAAACTGGCCAAATTCTGCAGCAGATCTCCCCAGATCTCACTTTCTTAAGTCTAGAGGCATGTAGGATAAGCCTGCCTCGTACTACACATTTTAAAGTTTCCCATTGCATAGTCGGGCTAGAGGGGTCGGATCCGTGTATCTCTACAAAATCAGAGATGGTGGATCTAATGTCTGCAGCACAGACAGGGTCTCTAAGTATGTTGTCATTAAGTTTCCAAGAACCGGAAGATCTGGTAGAGTCCCCCACGTCTAATGCAACCCAAGTAAGGGAGTGATCTGAAAATAAGACGGGTTTAATACCCCCGGAGGGTCGTGAATCGAGAAGGGAGTGAGAAATGAAGATGTAGTCAAGGCGGTGGTAAGTATTGTGTGAGGCAGAAAAGAACGTGTAGTCCTTGGTAGTGGGGAATAGTATACGCCAAAACGTCCACCAACTTAAGGGTCTGGAGGTGTCTCTTGAAACTACGGGCTACCCCAGAAGAAACAGAGGACCTACCGGAGGAGGCATCCATGGAGACTTCCAGGGGGAAGTTAATATCTCCGCCAAGGATGATCGGCAGGCCGTCAGCAAAGTCGGCAAGGGCAGAAAACATCTTAGAGGCGAATCGAGAATGACCTGTATTAGGGAAATAGACATTTGCAATTATTAGAAGCTTGGAAGATAAGGAGACCTTAAGGAAAAGGTAGCGGCCAAAGTTGTCTGACACTGTGTCTATGATTTCACATGGGATTGACTTGTGGAAGGCAATGGACACCCCCTGAGATTTAGACTCTGGGTGTGTACAGTGCGACCAAGTCGTGTAATATCTGTTTTTGCAGGAGGGCGCATGCCCAGTTTTGAAGTGGGTCTCCTGTAAAAGAGCTATTGAGATTTTCTGTTTATGCAGGTTGTACAGGATTTGGTTACGTTTGGCAGGCTCGTTGAGGCCATTTACATTGTAGGAGCTAACTCTAACAGCCGCCATCATGTGTAGTAGAGGCTATCGACTCTGGTATGAACTGATCAGGAAAGGGAAGGGGAGGAAGAGTACAAAAGGAACGACAGAACATGACTGGGGAGACAAAACAATGACTTACAAGGGAAAAAGAAGCCAACATCAAGTGGCGCTCTACCCGAGAACTAAACATCTCAGGAGTGTCTCAGCCACCCAAACAAGACAGGTAGGAGAGATGGAAGCCCAGACTGACCGAGCACCCCCCCACCACCACTCATACAACTGATAAGAACTGGTAATAAGCTATCTAATAATGGACCGACAGCCCCTGCCCTATCAGAGAGAACAAGGGCGAAGTGAGTAAAACCATGAAAGGTGTATAAACACCAGCATAAGTACATATAGAACATGAGGTAACTAGCTATATACTAGAGGTATGTAACTGGATAGAAAAACCCAGGTGATAGCAATTCAAATGCAAGCTAACACTTGGAAAGTGGGCAAGTATATGACGGACATAATTGAGATACAGAAGACATCACAGCGTCTTCCTCGTTTTCGCTGACCACGGAGACACTTGAGACCACTGTGCTCTGTCTGGCAGCTGTGCTGGAGAAGGCATCAACGGCCATTCCGGGAGGGAGACCTTGGGTAAAGAGAATGTCTCTAAGAACTTAGGGAGGTCTTCTAAGTCCCGGAACGTCACCATTCTGCCATCCTTCCTGGCATGTAGTTGAAACGGGAAACCTCAACGGTATATAATGTCTCTATCCTTCAGGGTAAAAATGGAACGCACCGCTCTGCGGAGTTGTAGGGTTCTTCTGGATAAATCCGGCAGGATCTGGATCTGAGAGCCTTCAAAAGTTAAATCCTCAGACTGACATGCGGCCTTCATAATGTCCTCTTAAACTTTATAAAAGTGCACACAGCAAACAATGTCACGCGGCCTGTTAGGGTCCGCTGATTTAGGCCCCAGAGCCCTATGAACATGATCTAGTTCGATGGGGATGTTAGCTGTCCCTTTTAACAGTGAGCCAAATAGCGTCTGAACAGTGGATTCCAGGTCAGTCAGCAAAATGGTTTCCGCCAACCCTCTTATCCGGAGGTTATTTCTCTGGTGACGATTATCGATGTCGTCAAGGTGGGACAGTAGATGGGAGATCTGCATGGAGTGTGCAGACAGCACCTTTTGGTGGTCTTCTAAATGTTCAAAGACGACCTCCTGTGTCTTTTCAGAGGCCTCTACCCGGTTCCCCAGGTATTTGATTTCCCCTTTTAGTACCTCCATCTCTGTCTTGTAGGTCTTCTCAAGATGGGAGACCGAATGCTCAAGGTCCTCTTTTGTAGGCAGAGCCCGTAACTGGGCTTGGAGGTCCCAGCCGTTATCAGAGGCACACGAGGAGGGACTCCTGGAGTCTTTTTCTGAGGTTGACGAGCAGGAGCCGCGATCTGGAAGCGGCGTGGAGGTGCCGTCGGCCATCTTGGGAGTTCCATGCTGTCCCACTGTGATCGGCTGGGAGCCGAAAAACTTCAGGATGCCGGCTCCGTCACTTTGCTGGTCAGGCTCCGCTTGCCCTCTGGCCGTTTTCCGTCCCATTTTGGTCGGGTCATAGTAACATAGTAACATAGTACATATGGCCGAAAAAAGACATTTGTCCATCCAGTTCGGCCTGTTATCCTGCAAGTTGATCCAGAGGAAGGCAAAAAAACCCTGTGAGGTAGAAGCCAATTTTCCTCACTTTAGGGGAATAAAAAATTCCTTCCCGACTCCAATCAGGCAATCAGAATAACTCCCTCGATCAACGACCCCTCTCTAGTAGCTATAGCCTGTAATATTATTACGCTCTAGAAACACATCCAGGCCCCTCTTGAATTCCTTTATTGTACTCACCATCACCACCTCCTCAGGCAGAGAGTTCCATAGTCTCACTGCTCTTACCGTAAAGAATCCTTTTCTATGTTTGTGTACAAACCTTCTTTCCTCCAAACGCAGAGGATGTCCTCTCGTCACAGTCACAGTCCTGGGGATAAATAGATGATGGGATAGATCTCTGTACTGACCCCTGATATATTTATACATAGTAATTAGATCTCCCCTCAGTCGTCTTTTTTCTAACGTGAATAACCCTAATTTTGATAATCTTTCAGGGTACTGTAGTTGCCCCATTCCAGCTATTACTTTAGTTGCCCTCCTCTGGACCCTCTCCAGCTCTGCTATGTCTGCCTTGTTCACTGGAGCCCAGAACTGTACACAGTACTCCATGTGTGGTCTGACTCAGTGCTTTAAGTGGGCCAAAAGAGGTGCCGGTACTCTATTAGGCGCCGGTGCTCCCCCCCCCTGCACATCAGACCCCCCCATCACACACATATATATTAGTTCCTCTATGTACCAGTACAGTACCCCCCCCCACCACCGCACATTCGTTCCTCTCTGTACCAGTACCCCCCTGCACATCAGACCCCCCCCCCCACTCATCACACACACACACATTAATTCCTCTCTGTACCAGTACCCCCCAGCGCATGCGCAGTGTCGGCCGGTGTCCTGCTGAGAACATCCATCCGATCACCGCACCTGTGCACTGGCCCATAATTTTTCCCTACCCTAACCGCCGGCGAGGCTCCCAGCGCATGCGCACTCTGCTGTGAAATTTCCCTAACCCATCATTGTGCGCAGTGCGCCCCCCCAATATAATAAACATTGGTGGCGCAGTGCGCCCCTCCCAACACTCCAGTATAATAAACATTGGTGGCGCAGTGCGCCCCCCCATCACCCCAGTATAATAAACATTGGTGGCGCAGTGCGCCCCCCCTCAATATAATAAACATTGGTGGCGCAGTGGGCCCCCCCTCAATATAATAAACATTGGTGGCGCAGTGCGCCCCCCCTCAATATAATAATCATTGGTGGCGCAGTGGGCCCCCCCTCAATATAATAATCATTGGTGGCGCAGTGGGCAGTGCCAATGAGGGTTAAAAAATAAAAATAATAATTAACTCACCTCCTCCAATTGATCGTCTTCTGTTCTTTCTTCATGACCTGTCAAAGGACCTGTGGTGACATCACTGTTAGCATCACATGATCCATCACCATGGTAATGGGTCATGTGATGAGCTCAGTGTCGTCACCACAGGTCTTGAAGAAAACAGGAGAACGGCAGCTAACGCGATCATCTGGAGGAGGTGAGTTAAAAAATTTTTATTATTTTTTAACCCTCACTGGCACTTCCCACTGAGCCACCAATGTTTTCTTATACTGGGGTGTTTTGGGGGGGAAAGCGCACTGCCTACCAACGTTTCTTATACTGGGGTTGTTGGGGGGGGGGGCGCACTGTGCCACAAACGTTTCTTATACTGAGGGGGGGGTGGGGGGGCGCCACTGCCTACCAACGTTTCTTATACTGGGGTGTTGGGGGGGGGGGGCGCACTGTGCCACAAACGTTTCTTATACAAAAACAGGAGGCGGGTGCTGGAATCAAATAGCCGGCACCCGACCTCTGTGACAGGGAGCTGCGATCAGCTACAATTAACCCCTCCAGTAACCGCACCTGAAAAGGGTTAACTCAACAGCAGCTGATCGCAGCTCCCTGTCACAGAGGTTGGCTGTCGGCTATTTGATTCCAGCACCCCCTCCTGTTTTTGTATTCAGGTCAGTTTATCTTCATTGTGGCGCAGTGGCCACAGCCCTCTCCCCTCCTCCTCCCGTCTCTCTTCTTATTGGCAGCGGCGGGGGCAGCAGGCAGGTCAGACAGGGGAGGAGGAACGAATCAGGTCAGACAGGGGAGGGCTAGATGGAGGGGGCGCCCCGAGGGAGAACACAAGTTCAGCCTCGCCTGCCGCATATTACATTGCGAGCTGTCGCCGCCCAGCGCCCCTGTTACTATGGCGCCCTGTGCGGGCCGCACAGCCCGCACACCCCAAAGGGCCGGCCCTGCGCTCCGGTACCGGAAACCCCACGTACTGGGCGCACGGAGAGGTGCAGGTACTCTCCAGGGCAATTTTTGGAAGTGGCGGTACTGAGTATCCGCCGCGTCCGGCCCACTTCAAGCACTGGTCTGACTAATGATTTTGTAAAGTAGTAGGAATATGTTCTCATCACGGGCTATCTATGCCCCTTTTGATTGCAACCCATTATCTTATTGGCCTTGGCAGCAAGCTGCCTGACACTGGTTTTTTGCAGCTTAGTTTGCTGTTTTATTAAAATTCCTAGATCCTTTTCCATGTCAGTGTAACCGATTGTTTATCATTTACTATGTACGGGTGACTTGCATTATTCCTTCCCATGTGCATAACCTTACATTTGTCCAGTGTTAAACCTCATCTGCCACTTCTCTGCCCAAGCCTCCAATCTATCTAGATCCCTCTGTAGTAGTATACTGTCCTCTTCAGTGTTAATTACTTACACAGTTTTAGTGTAATCCTGCGAAAATGATATTTTACTATGCAAGCCTTCTACAAAATCATTAATAAATATATTGAAGAGAATAGGGCCCAATACTGACCCCTGAGGTACTCCCACTAGTGACAGTGACCCAATCTGAGTATGGTACCGTTAATAACCACCCTCTGTTTTCTATCATTGAGCCAGTTACTTACCCACTTACAGATGTTTTTCCTCCCAGTCCAAGCATTCTCATTTTATATACTCAGTGGCTGTAATATAGCAGGGAGATAGCCGATAGAGCTGGAGTGCCGGGAGAGCTGCAGCAGTGTGCGTCCTACTCCGCCATGAGCAAGCCCACGCCCGCTATTCTTTTACATTGTGAAGAACTTGACCATGACACACCATCAGGTGGTACAGGACAGCCAATTGAGACTTTCAGCACATGGACATACCCCCTTACCTTATAAATAGACCGGATCTGGCTGCCATTTTACATTCTTCCTTTTGTCAGAGGAGGGTTGCTGTGTGGAGCAGGGACAGACTGTTTAGTTACACAAATCGCTAGCTAATAGGTCCACAAAAGTCCTTTTAAGGGACTGGAATAGGTGTACTATTGATTGGTGTGCAGTATATAGGGGTGTAATACACTTAAATATACTTTCTAACATAGAAAGCATATTATAGTGGATTTGTATTGTGCAGCATTGTGACTGGTGAGCGGTTCTGCAGCGATACTACAACTACAAAGAGTGACAAACGCAATTAGAAAAAATCATTTTAACTGGTGTGATATACCAGTGGCCCCCCCAAAACGACAGATTGAAGCGGGGTGTTATATACCAATATACTTTGATAATAGTGTATTTGGGTACTTGGCTTAATTACGCTTTGGCCAAAATGTACACCAATGTCTCATCCAGCATGGAGGGCAGAGTGCTGGATGTAGTGTGCGATCACATTTGCATTTTCCGTTTGTATATGTATTTCGCCATAGTGATCTGCACCTACAGGCAGGTTGTGCGGGCTCAACCCCCCACATTTTTTCTTTGTAACATGTATTGGAGGCGTGGCGATCTCCTTTGAGTCAAGCACACCTGACCAGTCAATCTGTCCTGGAGGCTGGTTTTAAAGTCAGTATAAAACTGAGTCTGCTTATATAGAACCTACCATTAGCCATTTGGCTCCAGGAGAAGTATATGGTGGGTTCAGCATGCATGTTGGTACTTGCATCCCTGATCCGATGAAAGCTGTAATGGCACCGGACGGGTTAAAAGCAGAGTGTACTTGGGCTTGCATGCTGACCTGCAATTCCCTTGACTTTATGTGGCTGTCATGGCCCATTAACAGGTAGGAACAAGAGTTAGGGACCACTCAAGTGAGACGACCTTGACGCGTGAGTGGCTTAATTACGCTTTGGCCAAAATGTACACCAATGTCTCATCCAGCATGAGGGCAGAGTGCTGGATGTAGGTGTGCGATCACATTGCATTTTCCGTTTGTATATGTATTTCGCCATAGTGATCTGCACCTACAGGCAGTTGTGCGGCTCAACCCCCCCCCCCCCCCCCCATTTTTTATTTGGGTACTGCAGAATTTTTGCTGTTTGCTGGGTTTCCCTCTGCTACTTACAGTGACAAACGATACAGTGCCCCCCAAAACGACAGATTGAAGCGGGGTGTTATATACCTTCTTCCACATACACTGCGCTTCTCTAGAGACTTTTGTCACAGGGTCATTTAAAAAATGACAGGCAGAGGAAGAGGCAGGCCCTTCCACATGGGTGGTAGGGGTAGGGCAGGAGCACCAGGCTGGAGCCAAAGTGGGAAGTTGCAGTAGGTGCGTTCGATTACGTCAAAGGACGCACCAGACTTGGTAGAGTGGCTCACTCAGCCTTCCGCTTCTGCACCCTCCTCATCCCTCTATCTGCACCCTCTTCACTCTCTGCTGTGTGCACCCCCAAAGACACCACCACCACCACCACCATATACCCTCCGCTTGAGTCACAGGAATTATTTTCCGATTGATTACAAGACATTTCCGATGCGCAGCCATTCTTGAATCAGATCAGGAAGAGGAAGTAGCAACGGCCTCCATTCAGCAGTCTGATGACAGTACCCAGATCATCCAAGGAGGTTGGTCCCCGCTGTTGCTGCCTACTCCGAGATCTCTAATGTTAGTGGTGGGGAAGGTGACGTCGATGATGACGTGTCTATGGACGTCATGTGGGTGCCCACAAGAGAGGAAGAGGAGGGGAGTTCAGAGGGAGAGATGGACCAGAAGATAGGGAGGAGAAGCAGGCAGAATTTACATTGCACAGGAGAGAAAAACCAGACTGCTAATGTATCAGGAGCGAGCCATCAACCATGTACGGTCACATCTGGCGCTCCCAGGACGCCGGCACATGGCTCCGCAGTGTGGGCTTTTTTTAACGTGTCCGCTGCTGACAATAGTGTTGCCATCTGCAGCCTTTGCAGTCAACGCATAAGTCGCGGTAAGCCCAACACTCACCTAGGGACGACCGCCTTAAAAAGGCACCTGGCCTCACATCACCGAGCCCAGTGGAGCAACGCAGTCAGAACCCACAAAGCCCCACTCCAGGCGCTCACCGTCCAGCCTCTTCTTCTCCTCCCAATTGTCCTCCACCTTCCATCATGCCGTCCTCACGTTTATCTGGCAAAAGTCAGGCTTCCGTGGCCCAAATGTTCGAGCATAAAAAAATTATGACGCCGGATAACCCTCTTGCCCAACGGTTGACTACTGGCTTGTTGGAACTGATAACCTGCCAACTACTGCCATATAAACTGGTGGACTTTGAGGCCTTTAGAAAATATGTGGCCATTGGAACACCGCAATGGAAGGTCCCAGGAAGGAAATATTTCTCCCAGAAGGTTATCCCAGAGCTATATGGCCACGTTCAGCGGCAAGTCAATGTATCTCTGACATACAGTGTCGGTGCTAAGATACATCTGACCACAGACACGTGGTCTAGCAAACACGGGCAGGGAAGGTACATAACTTTTACTGCCCACTGGTGAACCTTCTGACGGCCGTCAAGCATATAACCCGTGGCACCCGTGTAGATTTGGTTTTAACCGCCACGGATTGCATGCTGCAGGCCTGCCTCTTCTTCTCCTCCTCCTACTCCATCCTACCTTTCCTCCTCAGCTGACTCCTTCTTTTCCGCTGCTACTGTCTCTTCCGCTGTGCCCCCCAAGATCCCCAGGACCTATTCGACATGCCAGATGAGACGTTGCCATGCTGTGCTGCGTCTGTTGTGTCTGGAAGCCAAGAGCCACTCTGGTCCTGCACTCCTCTCAGCTTTGCGTTCACAGGCAGATCAGTGGCTAACCCTGCTCAATTTGACAGTTGGTAAAGTGGTGTGTGAAAACGGTGCCAATCTGCTGAGCTCGCTGAAACAGAGCAAAATGACACACGTGCCGTGCATGGCACACGTCCTGAACTTGGTCGTGCAGAGATTCATTGTCAAATACCCTGGGGTCCAAGACGTCTTGCGGCAGGCCAGGAAAATCTCTGGCCATTTCAGAAGATCTTACACGGCCATGGCTCGCCTTGCTGACATTCAGTGGCGACACAACCTGGCCGTCAGACGTCTTATTTGTGACTGCCCGACGCAATGGAACTCAACCTTGTATAAGCTTGATAGGCTGCTCCAGCAGAAACGTGCAGTTAATGACTACCTGTACGAACTCTGCGGCAGGACAGGTTCTGGGGAGCTTGGTTTTTTTTCACTGCACCAGTGGCTGCTCATGCACGGCGCATGCAGACTTCTGCAGCCATTTGATGGGATCACCAAACTCGTCAGTCGCAGCCAGGGCACCATCAGTGACATCGTACCTTACGCCTTCTTTCTGGAGCGTGCACCGTTTTTTTATACAAAGTTGTCAATTTACAGAGATATTTCTCTCACCCAGCATGGGTATATGTAAAAATACACCCCAAAACACATTGCCCTACTTCTTCTGAGTACGTCGATACCACATGTGCGACACTTTTTTGCAGCTTAGGTGCGTAAAGGGGCCGAAAGTCCAACGAGTACCTTTAGGCTTTACAGGGTTGCTCACAATTTAGACCCGGCCAAAATGCCTGAACAGTCAACACACCCCACAAATGACCCCATTTCGGAAAGTAGACACCCCAAGGTATTCACTGAGGGGCATAGTGAGTCCGTCTGAGATTTTTTTTTTTTTGCCAGAAGTTATCACAAATGGAAACTTTATTATTATTTTTTCCTCAGAAAGTGTCATTTTCCGCTAACTTGTGAAAAAAAATTAAATCATACATGAACTCACCATGCCCCTCCGCGAATAATTTGGGTGTCTTTCTAAAATTGGGTCATTTGGGGGGTATTTATACTATCCTGGCATTCTAGCACCTCAAGAAACATGACAGGTGCTCAGAAAGTCAGAGCTGCTTAAAAATGCGGAAATTCACATTTTTGTACCATAGTTTGTAAACGCTATAACTTTTGCGCAAACCAATAAATATACACTTATTGGATTTTTTTTTTAATCAAAGACATGTAGCACAATAAATTCTGACACAAACTTGTATAGAAATGTAATTATATTTGAACAATTTTACCCGAAAAAGTTAAAAAATACACTTTTTTTTTTAGAAAATTGCGGTCTATTTTGATTAATATCAGAAAAACAAAAAATGTCAGCAGCAATCAAATACCACCAAAAGAAAGCTGTATTTGTGAGAAGAAAAGGAGGTAAAATCATTTGGGTGCAAAGTTGCATGACCGAGCAATAAACCGTTAAAGTTGTGAAGTGCCGATTTGTAAAAAAGGGCCTGGTCACTAGGGGGGTATAAACCTGTGGTCCCTAAGTGGTTAAAACCTTTAAACCTTATTTTGTGGTGCATATGACTTTTTGATCACTTGCAATTACACCTTTTTGTCATAAAAGTTTTCCAAAAAATGCCTTTTTGGAGAGTTTTTAATTTTTCTGTTTTGAAAGGTGTCCAGCTGAGGGGGTTAGTTGGTATATTTTTATACAGCTGGTTGTTACAGATGCGGCAAGACCTAATATGTTTCCTTATTTTTTTGTTATTTCTGTTTTACACAATAAAAGCATTGTTGAACCAAAAAGAATTCATGTTTTAGTGTCTCCATAGTTTGAGAGCATATTATTATTTTTATTTGGCGATTGTCTAATGTTAGGGTCTCATTTTTGCCGAATGAAATGACCGATTGTTACTATTTTGGGGGGCATATGCCTTTTTTGATAGCTTGGTGTTGGCACTTTTAGTGATGTTCGGTGACTAAATTTATATTATTTTTTAATTGTTTCAATTATTTTTTTATTTTTACAGTGTTCACCTGAGGGGTTAGATCATAGGATATTTTTATAGAGACGGTCGATATGTACACGGCGGTACAAAATATGTCTGTTTGTCTATTTTTTACCTTTTTTTTTATTTAAAGTCTTTATACACATTGACGACCTAAATCTCAATACATTAGTTAGTGATATTTATGATGATTATATCGTTTATTAGTTTGTGATATTTCAGTACAGTATAATTTTATTTTGTTTGTTAGTTAGTGATAGCGAGTTAGCAACCAATGACGCCGTGCGCTCGTCCACTCTGTAGGACAGCAGCCTGGGTTTTTACGGTCCGTAGTTGTGAAAAAACACGCCCGTGTGCATGCGGCCTTACTGTTACGGTTAGAAGATGGGATTGTATTACGACTGTATGTGGGTGGGCTTGGAGCTATCAGATATTGTCCAGCTAAGCAGAGATGTACCTGTCTAGTGAAGTGACGGTACGGTATCGGGTGTACAGCCGGTTCCCCTCCCCGGGATGCATCCTGGGTTACTCTAAACGAACCAGCAAATACTGGCGGTCTGACAAAGAAAGCTTCTCCTGAGTCCTGACCAACAGGATACAAACTATAATCTATAAACCATGTGTGCGGTATATAGTGTGTGTCTGTGTGTGTGCGGTATATAGGTGTGTGTGTGGTATATAGTGTGTGGCATGACAATGGATGTGCAATGTGCATGTGAAATATATGTCTATGCTTTTCCATACAAATATGCTACTAATATAGTGGGTGTGATGTCACCCGAAATACTTAGTGCAACAATCACTAATATCTAGTGAGACCTTATAAAATGTGAAGTTTTGTACACTTAAGAAAAATTAGAATCGCAGAAGGTCGCACTGGCGATTTTTTTTTATACACTCTTTATGCATATAAAGCGATTGTTCAGACATGCAGGTGAAATGTAATCAAATACACTACTTTAATGTAAGATTACTTAGTCATCAGGAGTTCTTCCTCTTAGTCGTTGAACTTGTGTTCCAACCATCGCATCCATGTAATTTCTAGTCGGTGCAAACCAGTTGCTGTAGGCCACGCCTTTCTAGTGCATGTGCTCTTGAGATTAATACTTTACCGAAATTTTGCAGATAAAAAAATAATGCTTGTAGATCGCAGATTCGCTTAATACTTCTGGAATGTCAGTGTCCATGTTGTGGGACTATGTGTGCACATCTAGTATGTATTTTGTGGCTGCAAATTTGACCTGGAGGTTTTTCAGGTTGGCCTGCCATTAAAATGAATGGGACCCGCCGCAAACCTGTGATTCACGAACATTTGATCGTCCCAGCAGATGTTCGTCCATCACTAGTGTCCAAGATCCATGGACTTGAGGAAATTTGGGACCAGGCATGAAAGAAATTTCTTAGTCTGCCCCCTACCAGTCCCCCTGGCGTCATTGTTGATCTTGATTTTTTTTACAACTAAATTGTTTAAATTTATAGCATTTCATTAAGATCTTTGGGGAATAATATAGACTATATAGTATGTTGCAGTGCGTAATTCTATGTGAGAAGCTGTTAAGACACCCTATTTTTGACTGTATAACCTTTTCCCAGAATTCTTCCCGTTGCATATTTAGGACTTCTTGCCATTTATGGTTTAAAGTAGTGATAGCTTTATTTTTTGTCTCTGATATAGCAGGCTTCCGTATATTTTGGAGATCAATTTTCCTCCCTGCTACTAGATTCTAAATATTAGCTAGGGTTGGTGGAAGAGGGACGATTTGCGTTCCTTTTCCCATCTCCGCTCTCAGGGCTTGTTTCAATTGCATATAAAGAAGCTAAGATCTTATTACCCGTTACGTATTCATTTTTAAGATCTTGATAGGTGATTATGTCTCCCTCTCTCCATATCTGGCCCAGTTTGAAAATTCCATATTTCCACCAGATTCTTGTTCAATTAATTTTAGTTCCCTTAAATAAGTATTATCCCATAACAGAGTGTCTGAATGTATTCCCTTCTGTAACCATAATTCTTTACCTTATTCCAAGATTTTGTCCATAAGTCAAATAAAGGTATTTTCTTAACTTGTTGTTGTAACAGGATATCTGCTTCTATTAATTGAAAAATAGTACAGTCTTCCAGACCTTTCCCAATCCCAGCTACCCTAGTCTTGTATCTATGTGACTTGCTCCATATTATATTTCTGATCTGTCCAGAAATAAAACTAAATCCGGAACTGATAATCCACCCTCTTTCTCATGAATATACAATATCTGTGCTCTTATTCTCGGTTTTTTGCCTCACCATACCAGATCTGTTATTAAAGTGGCTATTATTTAAAAAATTATTTTAAGAATTATTATCGGTGCGTTCCATAACATATAATTTAGGGAGGGTAGTATACACATTTTTACCAATGAGATACGACCTGCCATCGAGATATGGATTTTTTTTTTCCAAACCTCTATTTTCTTCCGCGTCTCCTGTATTTTCGGGAGCACATTCAGCTGTAAATAATCCCTGGGATTAGATGTTATCTGGATACCTAAATACTTGACCGGTTCTTGCCTCTCTTTAATTTCAATTGGCCCCGGCACAAACCCATTCAGAGGATCAATCGGGATACAGGCCGATTTGGACTAGTTTATATTCAGTCCGGTATATTTACTGTATTCTTCAAATACGTGGAAGATCTTCCTAAGTAGAGCCATGAGAACCCACGAACAGCATAATATCGTCTGCATACAAAGACATTTTTTCCTCATATGCCCCAAACCTAAAGCCTACAATTTCTTTGTTTTGTCTAATCATATCCGCTAAGGGTTCCATAGCTATAGCGAATAATGGGGGGGAAAGAGGACAACCCTGCTTAACCCCCCTACCAATGTGTATTTCTCCGAATATTCGCCATTCAATATTAACTTTGCGGAGACTTCGGTATATAATAGCTTAACCCAGATACAAAATTGTCTCCGAATCCCATTCTCTTCAATGTAGCAAATGTAAAGGGGCCATTCTAATCGTATCAAAGGCTTTTGAGGCATCTATGGTTACAATCATACGTTCTCCACAATTCATGGAATCCAGCTGGATACCCATGAAATATCTAATTATGTTATCACTTGTAGTTCTACCTGGCATAAAGCCCGACTGATCCTCATGAATGATCCCAGGCGCCACTCTCCCAAGTCTATTTGCCAGGATCCTTGCCAATATTTTATTATCAGTGTTCATTAATGAGATAGGGCGGTATGAATCCGGAAGCTCCGGGTCTTTTCCCTGGTTTTAATATTAAGGTTATTAAAGCTTCTCTCACAGAATCTGGGAGTTTTCCCAATTCCCTCGAATCCGTCCACATTATAAGCAATTCGAGATTAGTACTTCTTTATATTGAGCATAAATTTAAGAATAATACCCCAGGAACAGATGGTATTCCATTTGAGTTATCTTGGACAGTGTTTGCTTCTACTTCAGCCGAATCTAGGGGGGCTTCTAGGGTTTCTCTTTGATCATAGTTAAATTGGTGTAGTTCCGTCGCACTTTTATTTATCTTACTACTGTAAATATCTTCACAGTATTCCCTAAGAACCTCTATTTTGGCCATTTGTTCAACAGTTTTAGGACCGGATTTATCTGTCAAACAGTAAATATATTTATTATTTTTAGTCTGAGTTGCCACCAGGGCAGCCAGTTTTTTGCCAGGTATATGTGCATAAATATTAATTGTCCCTTACAGAATTCTCTTTTTGTTGTTCAGCCATTAAAAGCAAATCTCTTTCCAGTTCGTGCCACTTTATCTGTCCATTCTTTGTATTTTGTGCTGTGGGTTAGATATATTTATTTTCAGCTTTTTCCCACCTCACTTTCCAAATCCGTAATTTTATTTCCTTATACCCTTCCTATATATTAGTGTATTTTGTGATAATCCCTCTTAAAGGCCTTTTCGGCCTCCCATACCATATTATTCTTAGCTGAGCCCTCGTTTACCTCAAAAAATTCCCTAATCTCTTTCAGTATCTTATCGTGAATACTCATTATATTAATCCATCCTATAGTTATATTCATCCCTTTATTTTTTTTTTATTTTTTTGCTTTTATGTTTATAATAATTGAATTGTGATCTGAAATCCCACGTCGTCCATACTTCACCTGTTCTATGTCCTGTGCACCTTTATTATCCGTGAAAAACTCCTGTGAGTTTTGGAAAAACATGAATATCTTTTTAACTTTGGATACATTACCCTTCGATAGTTATTAAATCTGCTGATAAAGGGGGTAACAGTTATTTTGAATTGCAGTCAATACAGACAAATCTGTGAATGTTTGTTGAGTGATCGCAACTGCTACCGCATTTTATCATCTGACCCTACCGAGGTCTCTTAAACTTGCGTCCATTCTTGATGAAGACCTAAAAATAGGCGTCGTCAGCGAGGCTGAATACCACTTTCTGAGGCAGAGTTCACCGCAGATAGCTAGTTTTTATGGATTACCCAAGATCCACAAGCATTTATCTCCCTTAAAGTGCCATCCTATTGTATCTGGGGTGGACTCGATAACCCAGAATAGTGGTATTTATATCGATAAGGGTTGTTTCCGCCCTTCCATCCTTCAACAGGGACACAATGGACTTCCTAAAGGAAAATTTAAACCATTAATCTAACCCATCATACTCCCTTGCGAACATTGATGTAGAGTCGCTGTTTAGCTTTATTCCTCATTCTAAAGAGTTGATTGCGGTAGCAGAATTTGTAAAGACAAGGGCAGTCTATTATTAATCTACATAGAAACATAGAATGTGTCGGCAGATAAGAACCATTTGGCCCATCTAGTCTGCCCAATATACTGAATACTATGGATAGCCCCCGGCCCTATCTTATATGAAGGATGGCCTTATGCCTATCCCATGCATGCTTAAACCCCTTCACTGTATTTGCAGCTACCACTTCTGCAGGAAGGCTATTCCATGCATCCACTACTCTCTCAGTAAAGTAATACTTCCTTATATTACTTTTAAACCTTTGCCCCTCTAATTTAAAACTGTGTCCTCTTGTGGTAGTTTTTCTTCTTTTAAAATATGCTCTCTTCCTTTACCGAGTTGATTCCCTTTATGTATTTAAAAGTTTCTATCATATCCCCTCTGTCTCTTCTTTCTTCCAAGCTATACATATTAAGGTCCTTTAACCTTTCCTGGTAAGTTTTATCCTGCAATCCATGTACTAGTTTAGTAGCTCTTCTCTGAACTCTCTCTAGAGTATCTATATCCTTCTGGAGATATGGCCTCCAGTACTGCGCACAATACTCCAAGTGAGGTCTCACCAGTGTTCTGTACAGCGGCATAAGCACTTCACTCTTTCTACTGCTTATACCTCTCCCTATACATCCAAGCATTCTGCTGGCATTTCGTGCTGCTCTATTACATTGTCTTCCCACCTTTAAGTCTTCTGAAATAATTACTCCTAAATCCCTTTCCTCAGATACTGAGGTCAGGACTGTGTCAAATATTCTATATTCTGCCCTTGGGTTTTTACGCCCCAGGTGCATTATCTTGCACTTATCCACATTAAATTTCAGTTTCCAGAGTTCTGACCATTCTTCTAGTTTTCCTAAATCCTTTTCCATTTGGAGTTTCCCTCCAGGAACATCAACCCTGTTACATATCTTTGTGTCATCAGCAAAAAGACAAACCTTACCAGCGAGGCCTTTTGCAATATCACTTATGAAGATATTAAACAAAATCGGTCCCAGTACAGATCCCTGTGGAACCCCACTGGTAACATTACCTTGTTTTGAATGTTCTCCATTGACTACAACCCTCTGTTGTCTGTCACTCAGCCACTGCCTAATCCACTCAACAATATGGAGTCCATGCTCAATGACTGCAGTTTATTGATAAGTCTTCTATGTGGGACAGTGTCAAAAGCCTTACTAAAATCTAGATATGCGATGTCTACTGCACCTCCACCGTCTATTATTTTATTCACCCAGTCAAAAAAATCTATAAGATTTGTTTGACATGATCTCCCTGAAGTAAACCCATGTTGTTTTTCATCTTGCAATCCATGGGATTTTAGATGTTCCACAATCCTATCCTTTAATAGGGTTTCCATTAATTTGCCTACTATTGATGTCAGACTCACTAGTAATCTCATAATGAATTCGTACCGACTCGCCTTGAGTTTGTTCTGACACACAATTTTTTTTCTGTTTGATTCGCATTTCTTCCACCAGCTCAGGGCGACGGCTATGGGGAGCCCCTGTGCCCCCACTTATGCTAATCTCCTCCTGGGCTGGTGGGAAGATAAAGTGGTCTTCCCTTATAATCAAGTTTGGTGGTGTGACAAAATTGTCTTCTGGACACATTACATAGACCATGTCTTTGTGATCTGGAATTGTGACCTTAATGAATTTAAATCATTTGTCAGGACGTTGAACACGAATGAAATTGGCCTGGCATTTACCTTTGAGTTTCATCTAGATACATTAACATTTTTGGATGTCAAGGTCACCAAGGAGGTAGACAGATTGGTCACAACCACTGTTAGGAAGACCACTGCTACAAACAATCTTCACCCGAGATAACCTGTGGTCAATATGGGGAGGTTGAAAAGAAACTGTTCAGACCCAGAGGAGTTTTTATCATGAATCAAGGAAGCTCTATGACCTCTTTAGGCCTCTTGCACTCGGCCGTTTTTGTGGTCCGCATCAGAGCCGCATTTTTTGCGGCTCAAGTGTGGACCCATTCACTTCAATGGGGCCGCAAAAGATGCGGACAGTAGTCCGTGTGCTGTCCGCATCAGTTTCTCCGTTCCGCGGACAAGAATAGGTATTTCTACAATGGGCCGCCCGTTCCGCAAATTGCAGGCGGCTTCCTTTTTTTGCGGACCGCAAAAAAGCGGCAAGGTCGTGTGCATGAGGCCTTAGGGTGCGAGGTTATCCCCAACATGTCTTAAGAGATGCATTCAAGACTGCTGAGATATGGGAACGAAGTACCCTCTTGGTCCCCAAGGAATCTGATTTCAGGGGTGAGGTCATTAGAATTATCTCTACGTTTGATGTTGAAAATTGTAAAGTGAGGGAGATAATTGATAAATACCGGCCAATCCTCCGAATGGATCCGGATGTGGCTGATGTACTGTTACCTCGTCCAAGTATTACATTTAGACGTGGTCTATGCTTGCGGGCATGCTCAGCCTGTTGTTTCGTCAGAAATACAACGATGAATATATGTTCAGCCACAAAGAGAATTTACACTCTAAGGATTTTACTAACTGTAGGAGCAAAGTAGTATATCTCTGTCAATGCTCCTGTCTCTTAGATTATGTGGGAAAACTTTAAGAGAATTGTGTCATCGAATTCTTGAGCATGTCAATGACATCAAGAAAAAAGGAGACTTTGTATTACTTACCAGTAAAGTCTCTTTCTCGCTCTTCCTTGGGGGACACAGGAAACCATGGGTATAGCTCTGCTCCCTAGGAGGCATGACACTAAGTGAAAGCTGTAAGCCCCTCCTCCATTAGCTATACCCTTCAGCCTGGAGAAGAGACTGCCAGTTGCGTGTCCAAGTAGTGAAAGATAACCACCAACCGGAAAAAGAAATGTCGAGCCCCAACGGGGGCAACCAAGCCGGAACCACAACTGTAACCCAAATGAAGGGCGGGTGCTGTGTCCCCCAAGGAAGAGCGAGAAAGAGACTTTACTGGTAAGTAATACAAAAGTCTCCTTTTCTCGCCCATATTCCTTGGGGGACACAGGAAACCATGGGACGTTCCAGAGCAGTCCCAGAAGGGAGGGACCAGAACAAACTAGACCAACACCAGAGGCATCAATGAACTTCCGCCTGCAACACCAGACGGCCTAAGGCAGCGTCAGCCGACGCATGAGTATGCACCCTGTAGAACTTGGTGAAGGTGTGCAAGGAGGACCAAGTGGCCGCCTTGCAAATCTGCTCCGTAGAAGCCCGATTCCTCTGAGCCCAGGAAGCCCCGACCGCTCTAGTGGAGTAAGCGGTAACACCAAGGGGCGGAACCTTGCCCATGGCGAGATAAGCCTCAGTAACAGCCATCTTGACAAAACGGGCGATAGCAACTTTGGATGCCGCCATCCCTCTGCGCGACCCCTCCGGAACCACAAAGAGCGAGTCAGTACGCCTGAAAGAGCTGGTTACCTCCAGGTAAACCTTGAGCGCCCTGACAACGTCCAGGCGATGAAGCTTCCTCTCCCCGCGGGTGGGAAGGGGAAGGACACAAAGAGGGGAGAACGATGTCCTCGTTCAGATGAAAGGCGGAGACCACCTTAGGAAGGAAGGGACCGACGAAGAACCACCTTGTCCTGGTGGAACACTAGGAAAGGTTCCAGATAGGAGAGTGCAGGCCAATTCGGATACCCTCCGAAGAGAGGTGACAGCAACAAGGAAAATAACCTTGCAGGACAGAAGTCGCAAGGAAACCGTCCGCAGAGGCTCGAAAGGAGAAGCCTGGAGCGCTGAGAGAACCAGGTTCAGGTCCCAGGGCGGTACCGGAGGGCGGTACGGGGGAACCGCGTGAGCCACGCCCTGAAGGAAGGTCTTGACAGGACCAAGGGGGGCCAGTGGGCGCTGAAACAAAATGGACAGCGCAGACACCTGACCCTTCAAAGAACTAAGGCCCAGACCTTGGGCAAGTCCGCTCTGCAGGAAGGACAAAACGGTGGGGAGAGAAAAGCGGAGCGGAGGAATCCCCCAGATCGGCACAGAACCCCAAATAGGTCCTCCAGGTCCTATAATAGATCCTAGAAGAGGACGGCTTACGGGCGCGGATCATGGTGCGGACGACGTCCGCAGAAAAACCCCTACGTGTCAGGACGGTGGTCTCAACAACCACGCCGTCAAACGTAGGGACCTTAAACGCGGGTGGAAGTTTGGTCCCTGAGAGAGAAGATCTTCCCTGGCGGGCAGCGGCCAGGGCGCGTCTGCCAGGAGCAGCATGAGGTCGGCATACCAAGACCGGCGTGGCCAGTCCGGAGCGACCAGAATCACCGAGATGCCTTCCGCCGCGATCTTCCGAAGGACCTTGGGCAGGAGTGGGATGGGAGGGAATATGTATGGACGCGCGAAGCCTCGCCAAGGAAGAACGAGGGCGTCGGCTCCGCAGGCTCCCGGATCCCTGGCCCTGGACAGATAGGCGGGGACCTTGTGATTGAATTTGGAGGCCATGAGGTCCACGTCCGGTATGCCCCAACGAAGGCAAATGGCCTCGAACACCTCCGGGTGAAGAGACCACTCGCCGGGGTCGACGGTGGTGCGACTGAGGAAGTCCGCCGCCCAATTGTCCACCCCTGGAATAAAAATTGCAGATAGGGCTGGGACATGGGCTTCCGCCCAACGGAGAATGCTGGTGACCTCCCGCATTGCTGCAGCGCTGCGAGTGCCCCCCTGGTGGTTTATGTACGCCACGGCCGTGGCGTTGTCCGATTGCACACGAACTGGATGACCCTTCAGCAGATGAGTCCAGTGTCGCAGAGACAGAAGGGCCGCTCTCAGCTCCAGGACATTGATCGAGAGTTTGGACTCCGATGGAGACCAAATGCCCTGGACGGATCGGGGAGGAAACACGCCTCCCCAGCCCAAGAGACTGGCATCGGTTGTAACCACCAACCAGTTGAGCGGCAGAAAGGACCTGCCCAGAAGAGGGGACTGCAACCACCAGCGGAGAGATGACCGCACCGGAGGCGATAGATGGAAGGGATGATCCAGAGACTCCGGCGATTTGTCCCAGGAGGAGAGGATCGCCCGTTGGAGAGGGCGGGAGTGAAACTGCGCAAATGGGATCGCCTCGAAGCAGGCAACCATCTGCCCCAAGACCCGCATGCAGAAGCGGAAGGACGGTCGACGGTGGAGAAGGAGACCCCGAATCGCCCGACGGAGGATCAGTCGTTTTTCCGAGCGAAGACGTACCTCCGCCGCTCCCGTGTCTAAAAGCATTCCCAGGAAGACCAGTTGTCTGGAGGGAGGAAGGGAGGACTTGGGGAAGTTGATGACCCAACCGAATCTCGCCAGAGTCTCTAGAGTGAGATCCACGCTGGCAACCGCTTGAGAAAGGGACGGAGCCTTGATGAGGATATCGTCCAAGTACGGTAACAGAAAAACACCCCTGGAACGGAGTAAGGCCAAAACCGGGGCCAGGACCTTGGTGAACACCCGGGGGGCTGTTGCCAGCCCAAAGGGAAGGGCGACAAATTGGAAGTGGAGGTCCCCCACGGCGAATCGGAGGAAGCGATGGTGACACCGGGCTACCGGAACATGGAGGTAGGCATCCTGTATATCGATGGAAGACATGAAATCTCCCTGCTCCAGGGAAGCCACCGCGGAACGGAGGGACTCCATCCGAAACCGTCGAAGGAGGAGAAAACGGTTGAGCTTTTTGAGGTCCAAAATGGGCCGCACCGAACCTCCCTTCTTGGGAACTACAAAGAGGTTCGAGTAGAACCCTTGGAACCTTTCCTCTAGAGGAACGGGGGTAATCACCCCCCTGTCCAGTAAGGCTTGAACAGCCGCGGAGAACGCAGCCGCGCTTTTCGGGTCCCGCGGCGGGCGGGAGTGAAAGAACCGATCTGGAGGGAAGGACGCAAATTCGATTTTGTATCCGGAGGACACAATTTAGAGAGCCCAGGCGTCGGAGACGTGAGCCATCCAGATGTCCCTGAAAAGGAGGAGCCGGCCCCCCACCCGGGTGGGTGGGGGCGCGCCTTCAGGCAGAGGACTGCTTTGCTGCGGGTGTGCGGGCAGCCTGCGGCCTGCGCCAGGAGGGCTGCGCCCGAAAAAACGGCTTCCTACGCTTATCCTGGGGAGGAGCCGAAGCGGCAGCTGTGGGGGGAGCCCCAGAGGCCCTGCGGGAGGACCGAAAACGAGACGCACTAGGGCGTCCGCGGGGGGCGCCCCTGGCTTGGGGTTGAGGAAGATGGGTGCTTTTACCACCCGTGGCCTCCGAAATAAGCTTGTGTAGGCGGACCCCGAAAAGGCGGGAACCCGCAAACGGTAGCCCCGCCAAGGAACGTTTGGGGGCAGCGTCCGCTTTCCAAACCTTCAGCCAGAGCTCCCTCCTGACGGAAACTGCCAGGGCGGAGGAGCGTGCAATAAGGGCTCCCGCATCAAGGGAGGCCTCACAAACAAAATTCCCGGCCCGAATAATAAGCTGGGCCAAGGAACGTAGGTCCTGGATGGGGACGTCCGAGTCCAACTCCTGTTCCAGCTGCGCGCCCCAAGCAGAAACTGCTTTACCTGCCCAAGCAGAGGCAAAAACCGGTCTGAGAGCAGAACCGGAGGCAGCAAAAATGCCCTTGGAAAGGGTCTCCATGCGACGGTCCTCCGCTGACTGAAGAGAGGACCCGTCGGGAACAGGGATGGCCGTGTTCTTTGACAGCCGGGCCACAGGGGGGTCCACCTTGGGTGGGGACGACCAGGTGGCCACGACATCGGCTGGAAAAGGATAGCAAATGTCCAGCTTCTTGGGGTTGACAAAACGGGCGTCCGGGCGAGCCCAAGCCTTAGACACCACGGAGGAGAAATCAGAGTGGATTGGAAAGACTTTTGAGGCCTGCCTGGGTCTGATAAAGGAGACGCTAGCTGCGTCAGAGCTAGGGGGGGTCATCTTGCACCTTAAAGGTGTCACGAATATCAGAGATGAGTTGACCCATTGCTGAGGCTAACTTGGACGGCAGGGCCGAGTCCATTTCCAAATCTGAAACCGCCAATTCACCTTCAGAGAGCGAATCCTTTGGGGAGGAGAGGCCCGTCTGGGTGCGCACGCGTGGCGGGGAGAGGGAGGCCTCTGAGGAGGAGGCTCGCTCTACTCTAATACGCTTCTGAGAGTGCCTAGCTCTGGAGGGGTCACTAAGAGAGAGTGAACCCGCTGCAGCGGCAGAAGCAGTGGACCCGGAGGGCGCGACAGTAAGAGTGGCGTCCTGCGGGGTAGGCGGCCTGTCTATTAGGCGGCCCACGACATGAGTGAGGCTTTCCACGGCCTGGGACAGGGATCTAGCCCAGTCAGGCGGGTCAGAGGAAGCAGGGAGCGACACAGCGGGCGACTGAGGCTGCGGTGGAGCTCGGCATGCAGTACAGTGCGGATCAGACTGCCCCCGGGGAAAGGGTTCCCTACAAGCAGTACAGGCATGGTACCAAGGCTTGGCGGCTGCAGAAGGGTCTGACCTGGTGGAAAAAAAGATGTTGCACTTAAAGTGGGAGACCCCAGAGAAAAGCGGAACGGGGATTACACCCAAGTAACAGTACTGGTGGCACGGAGGGGGTTAACAGTCCTACCAGACCCGGATGGTGCAAGCGGCAGCAGCAAGGGGAACAGACTGAGGATGCTGTGGAGGAGAGGCAGCAGCACGGAGATGAATGGCTTCAGGATCGGACGGCAGAGAGGATTCCACGCAGCACTGTGAGAAGTGGAGCCCGACGAAACCGGAAGTAGCGGAGCGCATGTAGGAAGCTCCGCCCCCTCTGCCGCGCTGAAGGAGAAGCCGAGCCGCGCGCGCGCGCTAAATGATTTTAACCCCCAAGGTGATGAAGTGCCGGCCAAGATGAAATGGCGCCGTTCGCGCCAAGTAAGCGGCCCCCGCCGCGCCGGATGTGACAGACGGCCTCCTTGTCTGCAGCCGTCCCCTGAAGGCAGCGTCCGTGCCAAGGACTTGCCCAAGACAAAGTCCCCCCCAAATGATGCCCGGTAACGGTCCTGATATGCCCATGGGGGGGGGGGGGGGTGTAGCAGCGGTGGGAGGGAGGAAGGGGAGGCTGGAGCAGCCACTCACCATACGCTGTCTTCGCCCTCAATCCATCCAGCGGGGTCGCCCCTTCAGCTCCTGGCACCGCAGTGGCAGGAAGCCGGGGGAGGGACTTGGCGTGCGGGCGACCCTGAGCTGGCGGGACGCAGGGGAGCGAGGCTGCCCTGGTCCACCTTGTCTTCTGTGGGGGAGGCGGTAGTGCGGAGTTACAGGCACTGGCGCAACTCAACCCCGGGAGAAACAGAGGGGTCTAATGCGCCTCTGTTGTCCCTGTAAATAGAAAAAAATCGAATTAAAACAACAAATAACGCAAAAAATAAAAAATTATAGGAAAACAACCCTGCATAAGCAGGGGGTGTCTTGCCTCCTTGGACACTAAGCAAAAACTGGCAGTCTCTTCTCCAGGCTGAAGGGTATAGCTGATGGAGGAGGGGCTTACAGCTTTCACTTAGTGTCACGCCTCCTAGGGAGCAGAGCTATACCCATGGTTTCCTGTGTCCCCCAAGGAATATGGGCGAGAAATGACAATACTCCCGTGGCAAATCACATCTGGGAATGTCATAATGGAGATCTTAGTTCTCTGTCTTTTTCAGCATTGGAACTTATAAGACCTTCCCCCAGAAAAGGTGACTGGGACAGTAGAATCCTCCAAAAAGAAACAGAATGGATATACAGGTTCCGGTCTCAGGCACCTGGGGGTTTAACCACCTCCGGACCGCTGTACGCACAGACGCGTCCTGGAGGTGGTTGATTCATTCCGCCTGGACACATATACGCGTCATCTCGCGAGACGCGAGATTTCCTGTGAACGTGCGCACACAGGCGCGCGCGCTCACAGGAACGGAAGGTAAGAGAGTTGATCTCCAGCCTGCCAGCGGCGATCGTTCGCTGGCAGGCTGGAGATGTGTTTTTTTTAACCCCTAACAGGTATATTAGACGCTGTTTTGATAACAGCGTCTAATATACCTGCTACCTGGTCCTCTGGTGGTCCCCTTTGTTTGGATCGACCACCAGAGGACACAGGTAGCTCAGTAAAGTAGCACCAAGCACCACTACACTACACTACACCCCCCCCCCCCGTCACTTATTAACCCCTTATTAGCCCCTGATCACCCCATATAGACTCCCTGATCACCCCCCTGTCATTGATTTCCCCCCTGTCATTGATTTCCCCCCTGTCATTGATTTCCCCCCTGTCATTGATCTCCCCCCTGTAAAGCTCCATTCAGACGTCCGCATGATTTTTACGGATCCACTGATAGATGGATCGGATCCGCAAAACGCATCCGGACGTCTGAATGAAGCCTTACAGGGGCGTGATCAATGACTGTGGTGATCACCCCATATAGACTCCCTGATCACCCCCCTGTAAAGCTCCATTCAGATGTCCGCATGATTTTTACGGATGCACTGATAGATGGATCGGATCCGCAAAACGCATCCGGACGTCTGAATGAAGCCTTACAGGGGCATGATCAATGACTGTGGTGATCACCCCATATAGACTCCCTGATCACCCCCCTGTCATTGATTACCCCCCTGTAAAGCTCCATTCAGATGTCCGCATGATTTTTACGGATCCACTGATAGATGGATCGGATCCGCAAAACGCATCCGGACGTCTGAATGAAGCCTTACAGGGGCATGATCAATGACTGTGGTGATCACCCCATATAGACTCCCTGATCACCCCCCTGTCATTGATTACCCCCCTGTAAAGCTCCATTCAGACGTCCGCATGATTTTTACGGATGCACTGATAGATGGATCAGATCCGCAAAACGCATCCGGACGTCTGAATGAAGCCTTACACGGGCGTGATCAATGACTGTGGTGATCACCCCATATAGACTCCCTGATCACCCCCCTGTCATTGATCACCCCCCCTGTCATTGATCACCCCTCTGTAAGGCTCCAGACATTTTTTTGGCCCAAGTTAGCGGAATTTTTTTTTTTTTTTTTCTTACAAAGTCTCATATTCCACTAACTTGTGTCAAAAAATAAAATCTCACATGAACTCACCATACCCCTCACGGAATCCAAATGCGTAAAATTTTAGACATTTATATTCCAGACTTCTTCTCACGCTTTAGGGCCCCTAGAATGCCAGGGCAGTATAAATACCCCACATGTGACCCCATTTCGGAAAGAAGACACCCCCAGGTATTCCGTGAGGGGCATATTGAGTCCATGAAAGATTGAAATTTTTGTCCCAAGTTAGCGGAACGGGAGACTTTGTGAGAAAAAAATTAAAAATATCAATTTCCGCTAACTTGTGCCAAAAAAAAAAAAATTCTATGAACTCGCCATGCCCCTCATTGAATACCTTGGGGTGTCTTCTTTCCAAAATGGGGTCACATGTGGGGTATTTATACTGCCCTGGCATTCTAGAGGCCCCAAAGCGTGAGAAGAAGTCTGGTATACAAATGTCTAAAAATGCCCTCCTAAAAGGAATTTGGGCACCTTTGCGCATCTAGGCTGCAAAAAAGTGTCACACATCTGGTATTGCCGTACTCAGGAGAAGTTGGGGAATGTGTTTTGGGGTGTCATTTTACATATACCCATGCTGGGTGAGAGAAATATCTTGGTCAAATGCCAACTTTGTATAAAAAAATGGGAAAAGTTGTCTTTTGTCAAGATATTTCTCTCACCCAGCAAGGGTATATGTAAAATGACACCCCAAAACACATTCCCCAACTTCTCCTGAACACGGCGATGCCACATGTGTGACACTTTTTTGCAGCCTAGGTGGGCAAAGGGGCCCATATTCCAAAGAGCACCTTTAGGATTTCACAGGTCATTTACCTACTTACCACACATTAGGGCCCCTGGAAAATGCCAGGGCAGTATAACTACCCCACAAGTGACCCCATTTTGGAAAGAAGACACCCCAAGGTATTCCGTGAGGGGCATGGCGAGTTCCTAGAATTTTTTATTTTTTGTCACAAGTTAGTGGAAAATGCTGATTTTTTATATATTTTTTTTTTTCATACAAAGTCTCATATTCCACTAACTTGTGACAAAAAATAAAAACTTCCATGAACTCACTATGCCCATCAGCGAATACCTTGGGGTCTCTTCTTTCCAAAATGGGGTCACTTGTGGGGTAGTTATACTGCCCTGGCATTCTAGGGGCCCAAATGTGTGGTAAGGAGTTTGAAATCAAATTCTGTAAAAAATGACCTGTGAAATCCGAAAGGTGCTCTTTGGAATATGGGCCCCTTTGCCCACCTAGGCTGCAAAAAAGTATCACACATCTGGTATCTCCGTACTCAGGAGAAGTTGGGGAATGTGTTTTGGGGTGTAATTTTACATATACCCATGCTGGGTGAGAGAAATATCTTGGCAAAAGACAACTTTTCCCATTTTTTTATACAAAGTTGGCATTTGACCAAGATATTTCTCTCACCCAGCATGGGTATATGTAAAAAGACACCCCAAAACACATTCCTCAACTTCTCCTGAATACAGAGATACCAGATGTGTGACACTTTTTTGCAGCCTAGGTGGGCAAAGGGGCCCATATTCCAAAGAGCACCTTTCGGATTTCACTCGTCATTTTTTACAGAATTTGATTTCAAACTCCTTACCACACATTTGGGCCCCTAGAATGCCAGGGCAGTATAACTACCCCACAAGTGACCCCATTTTGGAAAGAAGAGACCCCAAGGTATTTCGTGATGGGCATAGTGAGTTCATAGAAGTTTTTATTTTTTGTCACAAGTTAGTGGAATATGAGACTTTGTAAGAAAAAAAAAAAAAAAAAAAAAAATAAAAAATAATTTTCCGCTAACTTGTGACAAAAAATAAAAAGTTCTATGAACTCACTATGCCCATCAGCGAATACCTTAGGGTGTGTACTTTCCGAAATGGGGTCATTTGTGGGGTGTTTGTACTGTCTGGGCATTGTAGAACCTCAGGAAACATGACAGGTGCTCAGAAAGTCAGAGCTGCTTCAAAAAGCGGAAATTCACATTTTTGTACCATAGTTTGTAAACGCTATAACTTTTACCCAAACCATTTTTTTTTTTTACCCAAACATTTTTTTTTTTATCAAAGACATGTAGAACAATAAATTTAGAGCAAAATTTATATATGGATGTCGTTTTTTTTGCAAAATTTTACAACTGAAAGTGAAAAATGTCATTTTTTTGCAAAAAAATCGTTAAATTTCGATTAATAAAAAAAGTAAAAATGTCAGCAGCAATGAAATACCACCAAATGAAAGCTCTATTAGTGAGAAGAAAAGGAGGTAAAATTAATTTGGGTGGTAAGTTGCATGACCGAGCAATAAATGGTGAAAGTAGTGTAGGTCAGAAGTGTAAAAAGTGGCCTGGTCTTTCAGGGTGTTTAAGCACTGGGGGCTGAGGTGGTTAAATGAGAGACGTATTTATTCCTGCTAAATTTGAGGCTAGCTCCTTTCTGTGTATAATTAGCTTTCACCTCCATTATGAGATGGAAATTATCGAAGCATGAAGCGTCATTATTGTAATTATTTAAAAATGGTCCTTCATCTGACCGTTATTTTAGTATCATATTGGATATAATTTTGTAGTCATATGTTCTGCCTTGGATGTGATTTTTACATGTGCTACATCTTCTGTATTTCTCACTAAGTATACTATTTTCCCCAGAGGTTGAACAACCACTATAGAATAAAATTGGGGTTTTCTTTCCCCCGGTCTGCATCCCCTCCCATATGGTTTATACCCTACAGCGCTATATCTGTATAGTATATTAATGATGGCTACCTGTATGTAGGTCTATTCACTAAAATAGAATGATAGATCCATCACATAATTGTCCTCAGAGTGTCTTCTCTGTCCCCAATGTGCAGGATTGGTGGGCTGTATTTACATATAATGGCTCCAAATACCATGAATCTACTAGACATGGCATCCCCTGCTACCCCTATGTATAGTGTATTAGGGGATGGTATGGATGTAGGGGGGATACAAGGCACCATAATTTTCGAGCCGCTGGATGAGCGGTTAGCGCTTCTAGACAGGCTTAATGAATGCGCTGTACTTCCTGCCTGATGTGTTCCATGGTCATCGCGCATGGAACACACAGCCATTTTGGATTGAGCCATGCGCTCCACGATCGCCGTATGTGGAGCACATCACAGTCTTAGTTGAGCTTTCCTATGCCCAAAAAAGACGCTTGGCAAGCTTTGGGGAGGGGTTATCTTCCCACGTGAGTCCTGAGACTCATTGCGTCCGAGGACTATTGGTTGAGAAATTTAGGGTGGCTTGTTTCATTCTGCCAACCAATAATGGTGTTGTACTCTGGTCATGGGATTTTGAGGGGCAGAGCTTAGGAATGAGCTGACGAACTGAGGTCTAGCCCGCCCAGTATCTTATGGATTTAAATGTGAGCCCATGTCTCTGGCAAAATGGGGCTGTTTCCTGGCCCCCTGGAGCCCCCCCAGCCGTGTATCCTACATCTGTGAGAGGATTGGATTGGTCTTTGTATTGACTTGTATCAGCCAAGTTGTTTTTTTTTAACTATATAGCGAGTACATTATCGTATGCACATTGTTAAAAGTACATTTTCTTTCATGTATTCCCTCCACCTTGTCACAGATGATGAACCTTTGATTACTTATAAGGGGAAATGCGTTGGGACAGTATATGTTGTGTCAGAAAGTGATAGGGCTGTGTAAGGACAGGTTAGCCCAGGTACGTGGACAGACACCTACCATCTGGGTGCATCTCTGGGCTGAGCAGTTTTGCAAGGGCAAAAGTAGGGCACATCTATTTTATCTTGATTTTCTGCCCCTGTAATAGAAATTGCCTGTAATTTTTTGCTAACCGTCCTTTACAATGACAGCTTTTTGGACTATATTTATCATGGTCTATTCTGGACCTTATATACCTTTTGTATTTTAATATATGTAGATTAAAGGTTACGTTTTAGGGAGTTGCCCTCAGTGATTTGCATGCTGCTCTGAACACTTGTGATTATACTGTTTCAACATGGCAGCCGAGTACACAAGTAAGTTATGTACATGGAAAGAATGTATGGAAAAACCAGCAACTCTGGACCTGTGTGAACATGACCAATCGCAGTGGAGAGCGTCACAGCCAAGGAGAAGGTGAGCTTTTTCTCTCTCTGGCTGAGATGCTCTCTGCTGCGATTGGACAGCTCACAGCCAGGGAGAAGGAGACGCCTATTGAGAAACACGGCCATCTCCTCCTCCCTATACTGATGGTATGAATTTACATACTAGGTGGGAAAAGTGAACAGGGGGCACAGCGGGCGAATGGAGCAGCGCATACAGAAAATAGTAAGAGCTGTAATATGCCGTAAGTATGCCCCACAGAATCCACTAGTTATATTATAATGTCCCGTGTAAGGTCCTCTTTAAAAGGATAATTCTAGAGACGTTACAATCAGAACACAAATCTAAACAGGTTTGTGAAACTGTACTTTTTTATTTAAATAAAAAACAGCCACATAAGTGACAGATGGAGGATACAAACCAGATGATTTAGACACTGCTGCAACTACAAGACTGTTGTATAGAAAACATTTTTATTATCAGCCAGAAAAGCATAAAGACCCTTCAGTTAGAAAAATAGCATTTTTTTGCCAAGATAATGCTCATCAGCCATCAACATTTCCCTAATCTGCTCCAAAGATAAAGTTCTGTTTAATTTTTTTTTTTTTTTTTTACAAAAAACGCATTTGAAAACTGCTGACGTGTTTTTGAAAAAGGCTTTGTGCAGCTTTTATTAAAGGGGTTATCCAGGAAATAATATTGATGACCTATCCTATGGATAGGTCATCAATATCACGCCCACGGGGGTCTGAGTCCTCAGCTGTTTCCGGATGTTGCAGAATTTACTGGAGCTATGGGAGTGGAGGCGACTTCTTGGGCGCTTACCAAGCACAGTGCTGTACATAGTACAGTGGCTGTGCTCAGTATTGCAGCTCAGCCCCACTGGCTTGAATCGGGCTGAGCTGCAACCAGGCCATGTGACCAATGTACGGCGAAGTCACATGGCCTAGGAAGAGGCTGTGGTGCTCATAGAGCAACTGACCTATTCTAACAGCTGATTGGCAGGGGTCCTGGGTGTCGAACCCCCACAGAGCTGATATTGATGACCTAACCTGAGGATAGGTCATCGGTAATAATTCCCAGATAACCCCCTTTAACTGATGGCCTATACTCAGGCCATCACTAGCCGATTGTCAGGAGTCGGACACCCTGCACTCGGGCCTATCAGCTGTTTGGTTATAGCTCCGGCACTGGAACTACACAGCACTCTCAAAAGTGTAGTGGAGGGAGCTTGTTAATACAATGCTGCTCCCACTAAAGTGATGAACTCTGTCCACTACACAGTTTATTTTACGTGGCGCTGTGTAGTTCCATTGCTGGAGCTATGCCCGAACAGCTGATAGACAGAGTGCAGGGTGTCTGACCCCTGCTGATCAACTTGTGATGGCCTGAGGATAGGTCACCAGTTAATAAAAGCTGAACAAACCCACCACTTACAGAAAAAAAACAAAAAAAAAACTGCATGCGTTTTTTATATTTGTTATTTTGCCACAAATAAAAAAGCTAATGTGTCATAGCACCCTTAGACAATTATTGAAGGCAATAATAGCTTTGAGCTGGTGTAAGCAGTTATAGAACTGAGGTAGGCTTGAAGCTGAATGATAACCAGTACAAATTTACAGATACAAACCAAATGTTATATAGTAAAGTACAAATATGGTACACAATTAAATATATGGTACCTTTTTTCTTCAGTAAATCTACCTTTGTGTGTAGAAAAGTAGAAATCAGAAATAAACCGATGAGATACTTAAGTACACTTATATAAAACAATACTTTACAATGATGGGAATATAAAACTTTGCCTTTACAAAGTACAGTAAAAAAAAAAAATTCATGTTCAGTTTCTTCACAAATGATGCTGAAATTATGTACTCAACACCATGCCATATGATGGAGATGTCAGAATACGATAGTGTTCAATCTGATTTCTATCCAATTTACCAAAATTACAAACATGTAATAACTAAGTTGTGAATACAGAATACTTTGTTCTTAAATAATAGTGTAAAAAAAAAAAGTTAATGAAGTTGGCAATTGGGGCAATAATCGGTCATAAATAACAGTGCTAGCTTATTTTACAGTTGTAAACGTGTGGACAAGCACTTAATTCTTGGTCCATGTTCTACTACGAAGACTGACCAATCCTTCACCATCACCACAGTGAGTGGACGAATATGGACACCATCAAAGCAGCTTACGGTGAATAATTTCCCAAACCATCTTTTTTCTAAAATAGGGCATGTGATGCTGTAAAAACAAAAACACAAGATATTTGTTGTGGAAAAGCAAGCTTTGGGTGAGGGAAGAATCAGCTGTAGAATTATCCAATTAGAACCAAAAGGCGTTTGACACTTTACCATGGCCCGATTTGTCATCAGGTCTTAGAGTTCACAGACACTTGTCACGGCTGTGTCATGGTCTGGTGGTGGTGGACCGTGACACTTTAGCCGTGCATGCTTATTGCCGGTGGCAACGTGTAGTTTTTAGCATGTTTACAGATCTCCCCTTTAAGGTTGTTGTCCCATCCCATTCTGGTAGGTATGGGGTTAAAGTGTGAGCAAGTTGGAGCCTGAGGTTAGTGGGACTTCAGCTTCTTGTGCAGCTGGAGTTGATGCTGCCTCCTGGACCTTACCATCTGTCCAGTTTGAGGGCCACCTTGTTGGACATACTGTCACGCTGGGGAGTGGGGGGAAACTCCACACCGTACAAGGTAGGTGTATGTTGCTAGGCCTGCTGGAGACTCTGGTTCATCCGTGTCGTGGATGAACAGGTCGTCTCCTAGCCCTGACATTACCAGGGATCTCTAGGGATAGTAGGGCACGAGGTTCCATGTATGAGCCCTCCCACCATTAGGAGGTCAGGGCTAGGATTTAGGGATGTGTTAGAAGGTGAACTGCTCCTTTTATTCCTGATTCCAGGCCTAGTGGCATATCCCGCCAACCTACATTGTATGGTGTGAAGTTTCCCCCCACTCCTCACCGTGACAACACCCTTTGGTATGTACTGTAATTTCTCTGTATGCTTGATACCCGTTCTGGAGATGCAAGAACGTATCACTCACAGAATAGCTGACTCTGCAGAATTCCAAATTAACACAGTTTTTTAATGCATTTAAACCGGGTTATTAATCCCTAGTCACAGGAATGGTACGGAATTTTAATTTATTTTCAATATGAAAAACACCAAGCAAAGTAGCCAAAAATGTCTTGAAAATGTGTATTTTACAAAGGGAAAAATGATCATTAGACAAATTTAAGTAATTGCTAAATACAAAAAAAAAAAAAAAAATAATAATAATAATAATAATAATAAGGGAAGGTAACAAGTTCTTTACTATCGATGTCCACTTTAACCAAGTGTCAAACTATATATATTTTTATATAACTGTAGTGGAGAGTCCACAATGCACGGAATAATCCCAGAACGGTATTAGATAACATTTTATGTTACAGTATTTAGAAGGAGATGGACCTCAGTAAGTCACATAAGGCCTCGTGTACACGACCATATTTGCTTTGTGGTCCGCAAATTGCAGATTCCAGCTGTGTGCATGCCACCATTTTTTTTTCAAAACTCTTCTAGAAATGTCCTATCCTTGTTTGCAAAAAGGGACAAGAATAGGACATGTCCCATTTTCTTTTTCGGGTGCTGCAGAATGGACACATGGATGCGGACAGCACATGATGAAATTATTGGGTCCACATCTGATTCGCAAAAAAAAAGTGGATTGGATGTGAACCGAACATACGATCGTAGCCTTATAAAAGCATTTCTACTCTGTGTAGAACTGGAAGAATAAGGGCTCATGCACACGGCCGCTAACTTGGCTGTGCCCATATTGCGGCCTACAATATACAGGCACTGGCTGTGTGCACACCATATCACTGATGCGGACCCATTCACTTGAAAGGGTCTGCAATCCGGAAGGAGCAGTGCAGAACATGTTCTATTTTTTTGGAGTGCGAACGGATCACGGACCCATTTAAGTTGAATTGGTCTGGATCGGTCTGTGGCAGCCACACGGATGGTGCCCGTGCACTAGGGACCACAAATTGCGATCCCCAATGCACGGAACTGCCGGCACACGATCGTGTGCATGAGCCCTAATACAGAGATGATGGCAAACAACAAATGTCCCAAGGCCCATCAACTTCACTATGTTCTCTGATGTACGTACCTGTGTGAAGGTGATAGGTTTATCTTTGGTAATGTAATCTGCATATTTGCAGGCAAACATTCCACAATCGCTCCCATTCATTTGTTGGGGAATCTCCTACAAGAACAGAAATTATACATATTGTAGTAAAGTAAATAAGTAGTAATAAAAGTAACAAATATTTTCTATAATTCACAAGACATACATGGCTTTTCTTGCTGCTCAGGTTCCACCCATTAGTATCAAAAGAGATTCCCTTCTTGTCTTGGCTCTCTTGTTTTAAATACTGCCTGTGAGGGGAAACAAGAAGCATTGTAAAATGCACACAAAACGAGCAAACATTGAGACACACATCTCAAAATGACAGACATGCTGCAAAGTAATCAATGAAGGCTCTGTTCACGGAAAGCATGTTACATTGATAGATCCGTTGCATGATGGATACCACTGGCACCTGACAGGCCCAGCGGACTTATAATGGGTTCCATCGAGTTTCATCAAGGTTACAGTCAAATTTGCTGGAATGGAGCTTCCAACACAGCTTTGAATATAGCCTAGAAAAAGACTGTGTGAAAAGTGTAGAAAAATAGTTTCTGCCAAATGTATTGTACAGAATAGTATTGTGTTCAGCGGTAATATCACTCATGTTCAGGTGTTTTTAAAACCCAAATCGGGATGAGATTCACAAAGGTGAAAACTTTCCTTTATACTTTCATATTTTAGGATACTCTCCAACCTTCCTTGCTATTGCCTATGTTTTTACCAGTTAAAACCAGATAGCGACATTTTAGCTTTCATCAATCCACTTTTATTTAGGAGTTTCAGCTCCTTTACATGTGGCACCCTGTTTTTAAAGGGACCAAAAGTAATCGGACAATTGACTCAAAGGCTGTTTCATGGGCAGGTGTGTGCAATTCCTTCATTATTTCATTCTCAATTAAGCACATAAAAGGCCTGGAGTTGATTTGAGGTGTGGTGCTTGTAATTTGAAGATTTTGCTGAGAAGTAAACATGCGGTCAAAGGAGCTCACTTAATGCAGGTGAAACAAGCCATCCTTCATCTGTGAAAACAGAAAAAACCCATCCGAGAAATTGCTACACTATTAGGAGAGGCAAAATCTACAGTTTGGTACATCCTGAGAAAGAAAGCATTGGTGACCTCAACAATGCAAAAAGACATGGACGCCCACGGAAGACAAGAGTGGTGGATGCAGATGTCGCAATAACGCCTGTACAAGCGTCTATGACGCTTGTTCAGGCCATTTTACTCCCTGGAAAAAGTATTGGTACACCTTAGACTTTTCCCCCACATTCATCAGCGCAGTGAGCACTGTGAACGGCACAGGCAGCGCAGCGATGCTGCCTGTGCCCGAAATAACCAATAACAAAGCTCCTTACAGCAAGGAAGAAGTTGCGGCAGTGTCAGTCTTCAAGTGAGTGATTTCCCCCCCTCCCCCAATCATGGTTCCCTCCAGTCTCCCAGTTCCATGCTCCCCCTCCTCCTGTCGTCCCACTAGTGACCCTGCTCCCCCCTCCTCCTGTCGTCCCACTAGGGACCCTGCTCCCCCCTCCTCCTGTCGTCCCACAGGGAAGAAGCTGAACAGACTCCACCAACTATGATGGGATCTGTTCAGTTTCCGTTCAGGATCTTTTTACCAGACAAAAAAAGTCCTGCATATGAGGCTTTTTTGTCTGGTCTTTCAACAGAATCTGCAACAGAGACTCCAAACGCAGCCTCCAATGCAGATGTGAGCGAGTGCAGGCCTATGTATTATGTATTTTAATTACTGCAACTTTTGTACTCCTACTCAGGTAAAACTACTCCTCAAAAATGGTCAAAGGAGTATTTTTGCTCTTGTGGAAAAAACGTAGTGTGACCTCTGGGTGGATGATCGCAGAATAATTACCATGGTGAAGAGAAACCCCTTCACTACAGCCAACCAAGTGAACAACACTCTCCAGGATATAGGAGTATCAATAACTAAATCTACAATAAAGAGAAGACTGCATGAAAGTAAATACAGAGGGTTCACTGCATAGTGCAAGCCACTCATAAGCCTCAAGAATAAAAAGGCTAGATTGAACTTTGCTAAAAAAATAAAATAAAAAAAAATTAAAAAACCAGCACACTTCTGGAAGAACATTCTTTGGACAGATGAAAGCAAGATTAACCTCTACCAGAATGATGGAAAGAAAAAAAAAAAAAAAAAGTATGGCAAAGGCATGGTACAGCTCATGATCCAAAGCATACAACATCATCTGTAAAACACGGCGGAGGCAGTGTGATGCTTGGGCATGCATGGCTGCCAGTGGCACTGGGTCCCTACTGTTTATTGATATGACACAGGACAGAAGCAGCCAGGTGAATTCTGGGGTTTTCAGAGACATACTGTGTGCTCAAATCCAGCCAAACTGATTGGCCGGTGTTTCATAATAGAGATGGACAATGACCCAACACAAAGTCAAAGCAACCCAGGAGCTTATTAAAGCAAAGTAGTGGAATATTCTTGAATGGCGAAGTCAGTCACCTGATCTGAACCCAATAGAGCATTTCACTTGTTAAAGACTAAACTTCAGACAGAAAGGCCACAAAAAAACAGCAACTGAAAACTGCTGCAATAATGGCCCGGCAGAGAATTAAAAAGGAGGAAACACAGCGTCTGGTGATGTCCATGAGTTCAAGACTTCAGGCAGCCATTGCCAACAAAGGGTTTTCAACCAAGTATTAAAAATTAACATTTTATTTGCAATTATTTTCAATTTGTCCAATTACTTTTGGGCCCCTGAAATGAAGGGATTGAGTTTAAAAAAATGCTTTAGCTCCTCACATTTTTATGCAATCATTTTGTTTAACCCACTGAATTAAAGCTGAAAGTCTGAACTTCAACTCCATCTTTGTTTTGTTCAAAATCCATTGTGGTAATGTGTATGAAACAGTCATGTAATGTCTCCAAGTTTCATTGCTCTGCTTAACCCCTTAAGGACTCGGCCCTATTTCACCTTAAGGACATGGCCATTTTTTGCAAATCTGACCAGTGTCACTTTAAGTGGTGATAACTTTAAAACGCTTTGACTTATCCAGGCCGTTCTGAGATTGTTTTTTCGTCACATATTGTACTTCATGACACTGGTAAAATGAAGTAAAAAAAAATATTTTTTTTGCATAAAACAAAAATACCTAATTTACCAAAAATTTGGAAAAATTTGCAAATTTCAAAGTTTCAGTTACTCTACTTCTGTAATACATAGTAATACCCCCGAAAAATTGTGATGACTTTACATTCCCCATATGTCTACTTCATGTTTGAATTATTTTGGGAATGCTATTTTATTTTTTGGGGATGTTACAAGTCTTAGAAGTTTAGAAGCAAATCTTGAAATTTTTCTGAAATTTACAAAAACTTAATTTTTAGGGACCACTACAGGTCTGAAGTCACTTTGCGAGGCTTACATAATAGAAACCACCATTCTATAAACTACACCCCTCAAGGTATTCAAAACTGATTTTACAAACTTTGTTAACCCTTTAGGTGTTGCACAAGAGTTATTGGCAAATGAGGATGAAATTTGAGAATTTCATTTTTTTGCCTAATTTTCAATTTTAACCCATTTTTTCCACCAACAAAGCAAGGGTTAACAGCCAAACAAGACTGTATCTTTATTGCCCTGACTCTGCCGTTTACAGAAACACCCCATATGTGGCCGTACACTACTGTACGGCCACACAGCGGGGCGTAGAGGGAAAGGTGCGCCGTTTTGGTTTTTGGAAGGCAGATTTTGCTGGACTGGTTTATTTACACCATGTCCCATTTGAAGCCCCCCTGATGCACCCCTAGAGTAGAAACTCCATAAAAGTGACCCCATCTAAGAAACTACACCCCTCAAGGTATTCAAAACTGATTTTACAAACTTTGTTAACCCTTTAGGTGTTGCACAAGATTTAATGGAAAATTTCGAAATTTCACTTTTTTGGCAGATTTTCCATTTTAATATTTTTTTTCCAGTTACAAAGCAAGGGTTAACAGCCAAACAAAACTCAATATTTATGGCCCTGATTCTGTAGTTTACAGAAACACCCCATATGTGGTCGTAAACTGCTGTACGGCCACATGGCAGGGCGCAGAAGGAAAGGAATGGCATACGGTTTTTGGAAGGCAGATTTTGCTGGACTGTTTTTTTTGACACCATGTCCCATTTGAAGCCCCCCTGATGCACCCCTAGAGTAGAAACTCCAAAAAAGTGACCCCATTTTAGAAACTACGGGATAGGGTGGCAGTTTTGTTGGTACTAGTTTAGGGTACATATGATTTTTGGTTGCTCTATATTACACTTTTTGTGCGGCAAGGTAACAAGAAATAGCTTTTTTGGCACAGTTTTTTTTTTTTGTTATTTACAACATTCATCTGAAAGGTTAGATCATGTGGTAATTTTATAGAGCAGGTTGTCATGGACGCGGCGATATAAAAAAAAAATTGTATACATTAGGTATTTATGTAAGTTTTACACAATGATTTCATTTTTAAAACAAAAAAAGTTTTAGTGTCTCCATAGCCTAAGAGCCATAGTTTTTTCAGTTTTTGGGCGATTATCTTAAGTAGGGTCTCATTTTTTGCGGGATGAGATGACTGTTTGATTGGCACTATTTTGGGGTGCATATGACTTTTTTAATCGCTTGCTATTACACTTTTTGTGACGTAAGATGACAAAAAATGGCTTTTTTTTAACACAGTTTTTATTTTTATTTTTTTACGGTGGTCATCTGAGGGGTTAGCTCATGCAATATTTTTATAGAGCCGGTCGATACGGACGCGGCGATACCTAATATGTATACTTTTTTTTATTTATGTAAGTTTTACACAATGATTTCCTTTTTGAAACAAAAATAAATAAATCATGTTTTAGTGTTTCTGTAGTCTAAGAGCCATAGTTTTTTCAGTTTTTGGGCGATTATCTTGGGTAGGGTATGATTTTTGCGGGATGAGATGACTGTTTGATTGTTACAATTTTGGCGTACATGCGACTTTTTTGATCACTTTTATTACCTTTTTTGGGAAGTAAGGTGGGCAAAATTTCAATTTCATCATAGTTTTTTTATTTTTATGGCGTTCCCCGTTCGGGTAAAGTAACATGACCGTTTTATAGATCAGGTCGTTACGGACGCGGCGATACCAAACATGTGTAGGGAATTTTATTTTTTTTTTCATTTTTAATCAGTGATAAATGTGTTTTTTGATTTTTACTTTTTTTTTCACTTTTTTTAACTTATTTTTTGACCCAGACCCACTTGGTTTTTGAAGATCCAGTGGGTCTGATGTCTGTATAATACAGTACAATATATATTGTACTGTACTGTATTTAACTTACACTTTGTCTGAACAGATCTATGCCTTTAGCACAGATCTGTTCAGCACCATGGACAGCAGGATGCCTGAGAAGGCGTCCTGTTGCCATGGGAACCTTCCCCGTCTGCTCAGTTGTGGCCACAACTTCGCAGACGGGAAAGGGTAAGGAGGGGGGCTCCCTCCCTCTGTCACCCCATCCTGTCGGGGGGCTGCAAAGCCACAGCAGCCCCCCGATGGGAGAGGGAGGGAGCCGCATCTTACTGTTAACTCTTTCCATACAGCGGTCCGTACGGACCGCTGTATGGAAAGGGTTAAACGGCTGACATTGCATCACAGATGTCAGCCGTTTATACCAGGGTGTCAGCAATGTGCTGACACCCTGGTATACCACTGTACACCAACGATTATTCAAGAGGAGGCGGGCGGGGGATCGCGATCCCGCCTGCCGCACCGCCCGCAACACCCCCCCTGCACCACCAGCCGCCATAAAACCATTCAGGGGTGCAGGGGGGGTGGAAAAAAAATGTATATGGGGCATTTTGAAGTTTGATCCCCGCGGACCCTGATCAGAATCAGCAAAAAGCGCAGCAAACCGCAGGTCTGAATTGACCTGCGGTTTGCTGCGATCGCCGATACAGGGGGGTCATATGACCCCCCCCGGCATCCTGTTCGGATTAACCCCAGCAGCGCCGCAATCTCATTTTAAACTCATGATGTACCGGTACGTCATGGGTCCTTAAGGACTCGGGAAACATGCCGTACCGGTACGTCATGCGTCCCTAAGGGGTTAAACGGTGTTAAAATTCAATGTATATGCGTTTCTGTATTACTCTTATACTGGTACTTTAAGACAGCAGCTAAGTGAAGTGACATGCCCCCTATGACCTGAGATGCAGACAATGTGAGCAGGGAGAAACAGGCTGTGACCAGTCTTGAGTAACTGCAGCCATACTGGCTAGAGACAGAACAGATTGTGTGCTGTATAAAAGGTGTAAGGATATACCAAAAGGGAAACCCTGTGCAGCCAGGCTGTGTGAACTTCGGTCTAGAGACGGACGGAGTACAAAGAAACAGTGCATTTAGTGGAGCCACGCTGAAAAGGACCGTGTGCAGCAACTAATCAGTGGAGCCGACATTGGGCTGTGTGAATTGCCACCAACAGTCAGGGCAGGCGCTTCCATATAGGCAAGGGGAACAATTGCCCCGGGCCCCCCAAGTCTTTAGGGGCCCCCGCCGGCCCGCAACTAACTATATATTTTTTTTTCTAATATATTAACACAAGAAAAAAAAAGAAAAAATTATAAAAATATGTTTAACATAACCGGATTTAAACAATAGGTATTTTTCAAAGAGATATTCGCTTTAAAAGGTACAAGCCCAGAGTCTGGGGTTGTTCACACTGCAAATAAATATAAATTCTATCCACAGTTTTAGAAAGACCTAGTGTTCAATCAGTGTATTCACATATGAAAGATATGCAGGAATCTGTGCTGCTGAAAAATCTGCTCCATACTTCTGAAAGCAGTCGTTTCATCAGTAAGCACATGGATTTCTGCTAGCTTCATTCATCTAAAAGGTGCAGCTGCATACATTTCTGCAACTAATCTGCAGCATTTGAATATATCCTTAAAGGGATTTTCTGAGACTTTTCTACTGATGACTTTTCCTCTGGATTGGTTATCATTATCTGATCGGTGGGGGACCGACACACGATCAGGTGTTTGAGAAGGCACCGCCGCTGACCGTAGCCAACTGATCAGTTACTGGGTCATCAGTAGAAAGAGTTGGAAGACCCCTTGAATTTACACATCAAGAGCTAGAAGTTCTTACAAAACTCCCTTTTTTCATCATTTCTGACAGCTCTCACCTTCCCTTCTCTCAGTGTTAGTTTGTACACAGAGCACGGAAAGGAGGAAAGAGTCCAACAGCAGCTCACACAGGCTTCAGACAGAGGAAAGCAAACACACAGAAGTTTGCAGGGGGGTGACAGCAGCATCCTGGTCCCACAGATGCAGCCTGTATTACAAGGAGGGACCCCCCCATGAGAAATCTAAAACTAGGAGCAGGTTGCAAACAAAATATCAGTCGGCCTAAAATTAAATCAATGGAGATTGCAACCATAAAATAAATATATATATTTTTCATGTCAAATTCCATAGCCTTTAAAAGGAGTTGTCTCACTTCAGTAAGTGCCATTTATCATGTAGATAAAGTTAATATAAGTCACTTACTAATATATTGCTTCCTTTACCGGCTGGATTAATTTTTCTATCACATTACACACTGCTCGTTTCCATGGTTACAGACCACCGTCCAATCCATCAGCAATGGCCGTGCCTGCACAATATAGGAAAAAGCACTGGCCTATGTGCGCTCCCATGGTCCCGGCCACCAGAGAGGCGGACTCTTTTTCCTATAGTGTGCAAGCACGACCACCACTGATGGATTGCAGGGTGGTCTGTAACCATAGAAACGAGCAGTGTATAATGTCATGGAAAAATTTATCCAGCCAGCAAAGGAAGCAATATGGATAATAACAATACATTAATAAGTGGCTTGTATTAACTTCCTCTACATGATAAATGCAACTTACTGAAGAGAGACAACCCCTTTAAGGTATACCGAATTAATATGGATACCTAATTGTACATGCTACTTACAATAATATTCTGCAGGCTTCATTGTTAAGTCCACCCATAGAATCATAGTACGTTATACTCTTTTTCCTAAAATCGATCACCTGCAAATTTGAAGTTACATCATTATTTTCTTCATGCAATGCAAAATAGATAACCATCATTAACAAATACTGGCTCATCAAAACCACCATTTAATTATGGAAACATGATCACATTTATGGAAGTACTTGGTTACATTCCTTAGGCCTCTTTCACACGGGCGTTGCGGGAAAATGTGCGGGTGCGTTGCGTGAAAATGCGCGATTTTTCCGCGCGAGTGCAAAACATTGTAATGCGTTTTGCACTCGCGTGAGAAAAATCGCGCATGTTTGGTACCCAAACCTGAACTTCTTCACAAAAGTTCGGGTTTGGGATCGGTGTTCTGTAGATTGTATTATTTTCCCTTATAACATGGTTATAAGGGAAAATAATAGCATTCTGAATACAGAATGCATAATAAAATAGCGCTGGAGGAGTTAAAAAAAATAAAAATAAATAATAATAATTTAACTCACCTTAATCCACTTGCTCGCGCAGCCCGGCTTCTCATCAGTCTTCTTTTTTGCTGTGTGCAGGAAAAGGACCTGTGGTGACGTCACTCCGGTCATCACATGATCCATCACCATGGTAAAAGATCATGTGACGACTGGAGTGACGTCACCACAGGTCCTTTTCCTGCACACAGCAAAAAAGAAGACAGAAGAGAAGCCGGGCTGCGCGAGCAAGTGGATTAAGGCGAGTTAAATTATTATAATTTTTTTTTTAACCCCTCCAGCCCTATTTTACTATGCAACCGTGTTATAAGGGAAAATAATAATGATCGGGTCCCCATGCCGATAGTCTCCTAGCAACAGTGCGTGAAAATCGCACCGCATCCGCACTTGCTTGCGATTTTCACACAACCCCATTCATTTCTATGGGGCCTGCGTTACGTGAAAAACGCACAAAGAGGAGCATGCTGCGATTTTCACGCAACGCACAAGTGATGCGTGAAAATCACCGCTCGTGTGCACAGCCCCATAGAAATGAATGGATTCAGTGCGGGTGCAATGCGTTCAACTCACGCATCCGCGCAGAATACTCACCCGTGTGAAAGGGGCCTTACTGTTAGGCTAGTTTCACACTTATGGCAGGGAAATTCGGCAGGCTGTACCGGTAGCGAACAGCCTACCGGAGTTCTCCAAATCTGGCACTGCTGGCTACTGCCTCCCTCCCGTCGGTCGGCATGGACTATTATGGGGTCTGACAGAGATCCGGCAGATCCGGCCGATCCGGCCACTACCCGGCTCCTCTACCCTTTTTAATCCCTTAAAAATACAACAATTTTTCCTATTCATCCTCACCTTCCAAGAGCAATAGCTTTATTTTTCTGTTGACATAGCAGTATTTTTTTTTTATTTTTTTATTTAAGAGTTTGTATTTTGCAACACCACAATTTAACAGATTAATTATTTGTAGGGTGGAAAGAAAAAAATCCACCCAAAACTCTGCCATTGTTTTTGGGTTTCATTTTTTATGGGATTTAGTGTCTACCTAAAAAAAAAAAAAAAGTTCAGTGCTGGGTCCGTTATTATTTATTAAGGATATAGAAGATGGGGTTATTTGCACAGTTTCTATTTTTGTAGACGACTCAGGTCATGTAGTACTGTACGGTCTATGGAACATAAATTACAGGTTCGGTGTTTGGGCATCCATGTGGCCAAGGAGATTCAATAAGTGCTGTGGAGTCAAGAGGCAGTAGAAATATTCCAACTCTGGCTTTAAAAGGATTAAATATTATTAATATAGTATAACTGATTTATTAAAAGCAGAACTTTTATATTTTCGTGGGAATTTAGGAAAGTTTAGACATTTTTAATCATATAAATATATGCAATATTGTATCAAGCTAAGGGTCCTATTTATCAAAAAGTGATAGTATGGATGCTGAAGCAGCTATAGAAAATCAGTTATCACCTCTCCTTTGTTCTCTCTAGACTAAAGATGGCGATATACACAAGATAGCTGTCAGCTCGTTTGGCCAACAGCTACCGTATTTTTAAGACTATAAGACGCACACCTAGGATTTGGAGGAGGAAAATCAGATTTTTCATCAGACCTCAGATCAGACCCCCAATCCTCAGACTGCATTGAAAACCTACACACAAAAAACCTCACATACTGTGAATTTTAAAAATTTCACCGCAGATCAATTTCCACATTGTAAATGTTTTTTTTTGAAAATCCGATCTGCTTAACCAGTACTGTATTATGCAGCAAATTTATGCATAATACGCACTGTGTGCATTTGGCCTAATGCTTCCGTAAATGTGTGAAATTCCATTCCCTTAATTCACATCTCCTTCAATCTTTTTGTTGAACTCAATGGACATATGCACTTTTCAACCCTACTAGGTAACAGCAACATCTTTAGTACTATTTTGGCATACTTAAGATTATTTTTATTTTTTTCATTTCTTTGGGAGGAGGTTGACAAAAAAACAAACAACAACTATGACATGACATATTTAAGTGTAAAATATATTAAATATAATATATATATAAATATTATATTATATATATATATATATACACACACACACACACACACACACACACACACTGCCAGTCCCAAAAAAAAAAAAAAGTCGCCACCAAAAATATTTAATTGGACCGCCTTTAGCTTTGATTACGGCACGCATTTGCTGTGGCATTGTTTCGATAAGCTTCTGCAATGTCACAAGATTTATTTCCATCCAGTGTTGCATTCCTTTTTGCTGGAGAAGGCTGCGCAAAGCCTTCTCCAGCACATCCCAAAGATTCTCAATGGGGTTAAGGTCTGGACTCTGTGGTGGCCAATCCATGTGTGAAAATGATGTCTCATGCTCACTGAACCACTCTTTCACAATTTGAGCCCGATGAATCCTGGCATTGTCATCTTGGAATATGCCTGTGCCATCAGGGAAGAACAAATCCATTGATGGAATAACCTGGTCATTCAGTATGTTCAGGTAGTCGCTGACCTCATTCTTGGAGCACATACTGTTGCTGAACCTAGACCTGACCAACTGCAGCAACCCCAGATCATAGCACTGCCCCCACAGGCTTGTACAGTAGGCACTAGGCATGATGGGTACATTACTTCATCTGCCTCTCTTCTTACCCTGATGCGCCCATCACTCTGGAACAGGATAAATCTGGACTCATCAGACCACATGACCTTCTTCCATTGCTCCAGAGTCCAATATTTATGCTCCCTAGCAAATTGAAGCCTTTTTTTCGGGTTTGCCTCACTGATTAGTGGTTTTCTTGCCGCTACACAGTTGTTCAGTCCCAATCCCTTGAGTTCCCTTCGCATTGTGCGTGTGGAAATGCTCTTACCTTCACTATTAAACATAGCCCTGAGTTCTACTGTTTTTCTTCTATTTGATTTCACCAAACGTTTACGTGATCGCCGATCACGGTCATTCAGGATTTTTTTCCTGCCACATTTCTTCCTTGAATACGATGGGTCCCCACTATCCTTCCAATTTTTAATAATGCGTTGGACAGTTCTTAACCCAGTTTTAGTAGTCTCTGCAATCTCCTTAGATGTTTTCTCTGCTTGATGCATGCCAATGATTTGACCCTTCTCAAACAGACTAACATCTTTACCACAACCACGAGATGTGTCTTTCAACATGGTTGTTTAAGAAATGAGAAGCAACTCATTGCATCAGTTGGGGTTAAATAATTTGTTGCCAGCTGAAAGATAAATCGCCCATGCAGTAATTATCCAATAGGAGGCTCATAACTATTTTCTTCGTTAAATCCAGGTGACGACTTTTTTTTTTGGACAGGCAGTGTATATACACATACACAGTGTTTATTTTTTTTTACATGATAAATGGAAAACTTCTAATTTTTATTCTTTTTTTTTTTAACCTAAACATTTTTTCCAGTCCCACTAAGGGACTTTAGCATGCCATTGCTGGTATAATAAATGCACTGTAACCTGCTAAGATTCCACAGTCGCTATTGACCACAGCATCTGAGAAAGATAAAAATGTTGGGATCAAAGAAAGAGGTTAATAAGAGAAGGACGATTATAAAGAATAATTTATGTCTTACAGCCAAGCACCAATGTACTCCAAGGTGAACTGGCACTAACAAAATAGCCACATCAAAAACATCCACTTTCTTTGTCCATCGTTTCACTGCCTGAAATCCAGCAGATTTTAACTTCGGGAAAAAAAATGTATTGAACGCATGAACTTTTGGCAAGCCTTTCCGTTGACTTCTTTCCATCAGAAGATTCATATAGAAGTTTATTATCTAGATAAAAAGACAAAAGGACATAGTGTAACAAATCCAAATTTTTAGGTTTGAGCAAGTTCACAATTGTGGATTTGTAGAGGATTAAATATGCACCAAATCCATAATTACGCTGTGGATTTGTACGCCACACGTGACTCTAGACCTAAAGGCGTTGTCAAGGTTTTTTTTGTTTTTTTTGTTTTTTTTTTACTCTGCCCTCAGCAGGACCTAAGGAGAAATCCATACTTACCTGGTCCCAGTGGTCTTCACTAGGCTTCTGGTTCCCAACTGTCAATTTCCTGCTGCATGAGATCACGTGGGCTGCTGCAGCCAATGACTGGCCTCAGTGGTGACCTGTCCCCAAGCAGCACATGACCCACAAGTAGTGCGTCGCTTGGGTAGCAGCACATGTGACTCTGTCTGACAGACAGCCTGGGAGCCAGAACAGAGTGGCTAGGGCCAGGTGAATATGGATTTCGTCACAGGTTCCATAAGCTGGGGGCAGATTTACAAAAAAAAAAAAAAAAAAAAAAAACCCTAGACAACCATCCCATTTAAGATGAAACATTGTTATCACAATGTCAAATTACACTATAAGGGTCCATTCACACGTCCGTGTGTGTGGATCCGCAAAACACGGACATCGGCGATGTGTGTTCCGCATTTTGCGGACCGCACATCGCCGGCACTTAATAGAAAATGCCTATTCTTGTCCGCACTTGGGGACAAGAATAGGACATGTTCTATATTTTTCGGGATCGGAATTGCGGACCAGGAAGCGCGGATACGCAATTCCGGATCCGAGCAGCACATTGTGCTGCCCCATAGAAATGAATGGGTCCGCAATTCCGTTCCGCAAAATGCGGAACGAAATTGCGGACGTGTGAAAGGACCCTTAGTTTAATTATTTATATGTTGTGTTGCAATATAGTATTCATGAACATCCTAAAGGGAGTTCAAACTTCAATAAATTGGCTTTCCAGAGGTAGGAATGAGCAAAGGATGTGCTAATAATGACATCAAAACATCCACAAGCTACTTTTCTGAACAGGCTGTTCAGCTCACAAAGGGCAGCAAAGGATCTATGTATGGGCACATTCTATTTTGGATTTCCTGCCCAGGAAACTATGACTAAAAAAGTGACTACTCTTTAGGCCTATTGCACACGACCGTATGGCTTTTTCAGTGTTTTGCGATCCGTTTTTCACGGATCCGTTGTTCCGTTTTTTGTTTCCGTTGTGTTTCCGTTTCTGTTCCGTTTTTCCGTTCCGTTTTTCCGTATGGCATATACAGTATACAGTAATTACATAGATAAAATTGGGCTGGGCATAACATTTTCAATAGATGGTTCAGCAAAAAACGGAACGGAAACGGAAGACATACGGATGCATTTCCGTATGTGTTCCGTTTTTTTGCGGACCCATTGACTTGAATGGAGCCACGGACTGTGATTTGCGGGCAATAATAGGACATGTTCTATGTTAAAACGGAACGGAAAAACGGAAATACGGAAACGGAATGCATACGGAGTACATTCCGTTTTTTTTGCGGACCCATTGAAATGAATGGTTCCGTATACGGACCTTACACGGAACGCAAAAAACGTCCAGTAAACGGGAAAAAAAAACGTCCGTGTGCAATAGGCCTTAACCAGCGTTTCTGCATTACCACATGGAATGGGGGATCACAGAGTATTAAAAACAGTATTATTCTTCCAGATTCCTGTTTTGTTATTATTAAAAGGTTTGCCTTAGAATCAGACAATCCAATGCCCTAGTAGTGAGTTAAAGAGGTTGTCTGGTTTCAGAGATGAACCCGGACATACCCAGAATTTCACCCAGGCAGCCCCCCTGACAAGAGCATCGGAGCAGTTCATGCTCTGATGCTCTCTTTTGCCCTACGCTGAATCGAGCAGGGCAAAGGCATTTTGTGGAGTTTGGGCTTCCAGGCGGAGGCTTCCACCCAACATTGAGCCCGGTGACGTCACCGACACTGATGGGCGTGCTTCAGCGCTGCCCTAGCCCGTAAAACGGCTGGGGTAGCGCTAAAGCCTGCCCATCAGAGCAGTTGACGTCACAGAACACAATGCTGGGCGGAAGCCTCTGCCCGGGAGTTTATTATATTAACTAAAAGAGCCCTTGCCTTGCGCGATCCTGCGCAGGGCAAAGGAGAGCATCGGAGCATGAACTGCTCTGATGCTCTTGTCAGGGGGGCTGCCTGGGTGAAATTATGGCTATGTCGGGGTTCAGAGCTGAACCCCTTTAATAGTGAGGTGCCTTCCGGTATTACTCAGAGCACTGAGGGTCTCTCAAACTAGAGGATCCCCTATGAATGTACATTACATAGTCAACCCATTAATTTCAATAGGTATCATGTAATGCTTCATATCTAATGTAGCAACACTGCTGAGGGGGGGGGGGGGGGGGGGACTTCAAAGGGGGTACACCAAGACCATAAAAAAAACAAAAAACATTTCAGTAAGGCATTAATAAGCTCACCTCATCATTGAGCCAGTTTAGACTATTAAGGGTCATAATATCTTTGCGAGTAATTGTCAACCTGAACGCTTCACTTAAAACTTGATCCTGGCTGCCACCATAAAGCGCATGCTTTATTTCCTTCTCCATTTCCTTTATTTAAGACATGAAATGAAACAGTCACAAAACATAGAAAGCTGTTGTCCGAACATGTAAGTGAATACAAGCAAAGAAAATACCGGTGTAAGCTCTGGGAATTCCTGCTCTTCCTGGACAGATTCCACTTTTTTTGGAAGTAAGGTAACGGGAATTTCCTTTTCCAGAGGTACACGAAGATTTAAGTCTACGGCATCATGTACAGAGTGTTCCTGCAGCCTCTATATTTAAAAGATAAAAATGCATATTTACAGTATAGGTTTAGAGGCCATGAAATTACAAAGGCTGTTTAAGGAAAGGTCTGTCGGTGGAAAATAAATTTTCACTACCATTTTACAGTCAGGAATATATAGCACCCCTGCTCTATTATTGGTGTATATGACTTACCCGTTATAAAACGGACACCCAAAGGGTAACCCAGACGTTAATCCCCACATTTTACTGTATCCCAGCTGCCATTTCCCAATCTACAAATTTAAAGGGTTTCTGTCACCCCGCAAAACTCATTTTTTTTTTTGGGATAGTTAGATTCTTCATAGTGCGATATAGGAGAATATAATGCTCTTACTTACTTTCATGCGGCCGATTCTTTATAAAACGAACTTTTATAATATGTAAATGAGGGCTCTACCAGCAAGTAGGGCGTCTACTTGCTGGTAGCTGCTGCAGAAATCCGCCCCCTCGCCGTGTTGATTGACAGGGCCAGCCGTGATCTCCTCTTCCGGCTGGCCCTGTCAGTAATTCAAAAATCGCGCGCCTCGCGTCATTCGGCGCAGGCGCTCTGAGATGAGGAGGCTCGTCTCCTCAGCACTCCCTCAGTGCGCCTGCGCCGATGACATCACCGAAAGAGAAGACGTCATCGGCGCAGGCGCACTGAGGGAGTGCTGAGGAGACGAGCCTCCTCATCTCAGAGCGCCTGCGCCGAATGACGCGAGGCGCGCGATTTTTGAATTACTGACAGGGCCGGCCGGAGGAGGAGATCACGGCTGGCCCTGTCAATCAACACGGCGAGGGGGCGGATTTCTGCAGCAGCTACCAGCAAGTAGACGCCCTACTTGCTGGTAGAGCCCTCATTTACATATTATAAAAGTTCGTTTTATAAAGAATCGGCCGCATGAAAGTAAGTAAGAGCATTATATTCTCCTATATCGCACTATGAGGAATCTAACTATCCAAAAAAAAAAAAAAAAAAGAGTTTTGCGGGGTGACAGAAACCCTTTAAGCCTTTAACACTGCAAGAATTTTGAGCCTTAAATATTTTTTTTTTTTTAAAGCTTCCTCCCAGCCACTGGTACCAGAGTAGAAACCCATATGCACTTGCTCCCGGCTGATCTGCTGCAGCTCCCGAATGGTCTACACTGGACTTCCGGTCCCAGTCTCTCATCTTACACCTGGACGGGGTCACGTGCACCATTGCAGCCAATGGCTGGTCTCAGCGGTGACATGTCTCCAAGCAGCACATGACCCAGCAGTGATGTGCTGATTTGGGACACATGACCGATGAGGCCAGTCAATGACTGCAGTAGCACATGTGATCCAGTATGTGCAGAATTTGACAGACAGGGACCGGAAGACCTGTGAAGACAGTCCAGGGCAACTCTTTTAAATAGACTCCAGAAAAAACAGATACAGTGGGCAATACTTAATGTTAGCATGAAAGGGCAGTACATAAATTCTGGTGTTCTTTTAATTGGTCAAAAACCTCTGTTGGCCCTGCAGCAGGCATAACATAGTTGAAACTGCTTTTCCTGCATGAGTATTTTCAGAACATTATATGCCATTATATTGCATGAGCAGTCCTCTATACACCAATGAAACTAGGCCTTAAAGATAAAGATTCTGTACTCTGCTATTTCTAGCAGTCCCATTGGCAATGAATGGATGTGCTTGCATGTACCACTCCATTCTTTCAGGGGAAGTGGACCCCATTCTCGTGACTGGTGACGGTTCCAGCTGTCAGACCTCCACCAATCAGATGCTTACCAAGCACAGCATTGTATATTGTAAAGTGGCTGTGCTTGGTATTGCAGCTCAGTCCCATTAACGTGCAAATGGGCCATATGACCGAACATGGTCTAGGAAGAGGCCTAAGCGCTCACAGAGTGCTGCGGCTGCTTCATACTGATCCAGAAGATAAGTCATCAATATCAAAAGCCCAGAGAACCCTTTAGGTAAACAAATAAGTGATAACTAAAAACAATAACAATTTTTTATATAGAAATACCTGCTTTTGAAGCTTTAGGGCAAGTGCTTTCTGTTCTTCGATCAACCTCCTCCTTTCCCTTGCTCTTGAATCATAGAGGTTGGTGCTAATAACAAAAAATTAATAAAAAATTAGAATGTAAAAAAAAAAAAAAAGTTATTTTTCACATTTTCACTGCCTGATGCAATATACTTACAGTTCTTTAATCCATAGTTCTGCCTCAAAGATTGGATGGCTAAAAAGTGAGAAAACAAAGGTAGTTTCGCATTTACACAGCATTACACAGAAAATATTTTTTTTAATAATTCAAAGCAATCTCAGAACAGTCATCTTCAATATAAAATGTTAAAATTCGTGATCTAAGCAAAGACTTAAAATGGTCTTTAACCCATAACCCTATACATACACAGCGTTATGGGCCCGCGGCTGTATGGAGCAGGCCTCTGCAGTGACCCTGCTCCATAGGCACTGTGTGCCAGCTGCATCAATCAGCCGGGACCCAGCCACCAATGTCATTTAACCACTCAGGTGCCGCGATCAACGTTGATCGCGGCACCTGTGAGTGAAGGCAGAGGGATACGGTTCCCTCTGTCTTCCAATGGGAGCCCCCGCAGTGAAATTGCGGGGCTCCGATCGGTTTCCGTGGCAGCCTAAACGCCTCTGAAGCGATCCAGGCCTGCAATTGCATTCTCCAAGCTGAGCTATGAACGAGTCTTATATCAGAATGGAGGGAGTTAATCCTATTCACCCTAATAGATCCCTATTAGGGTGAATAGGAGAGGGGATAAAATAGTTATAAAATAAATAAAATGTAAAAACACACCAATGTATTAAAAGAAAAATAAAGACTCAAATTGAAAAATAATGTTTAGCATGATCTAAAAGAGAAATGAAATATTTTATCATGTGATAACTTAATATTTTTTATTTTTTTATTTCTGCATAAAACATATCATTTGAACATACTTTAACTGCTTAACTTTTGCTTAATTATTACTATTTCTGCACGCCAGAAATACCAAGATGTTTGACACAGTTATGCAGGAAAGAAAATGTAATTACCTTGGATGAACATCTTCTTTGGAAATGGAATCAAGTACAATAACAGAGTCTGAATCTGAAGAATAAAACCCATACAGGTTAGTTTTTCCCGGTCAGAAATAATCAAGGACAAAATTCTAACCACCGTAATTTTTGCCAGAGGTTTGGTTTTGTTGTCTCTGCTCTGGATATACTGCCCAGCTATCCAACAGTGACATTTTAAAGAAGTATGGGCATCATAGTCCCCTGCTCAGGACCCACTTCTAGGAGTCAGAACGGAGACTTCCTCTGCATGAGTGGCTTCTGAATGATATTTTGAATTGCCACCATGTAATACTATATTTCCCCAACAGAATCAATGGCTTTCCTCAGTTATATAGCATGGGTGCAGAACGTAGGACCTGGGGCTTGTAGCTGATCCTTTCCATGGCCATTCCATTTTAAAAGGGTTTTCACTGTGTAGGCATTTTAAAATTAGACCATAATTAAAAGGGGTTGTCAAAAATCTGAAAATAAATAAATAAATAAATAAATAAATAGGGATGGCTGGGCCTCTCCAAAGCATTTTTTTTAGGGATGCATTGTATTTTCAGAGACGTCATTTTGAACTACCCATAACTCACTGTTTAACATATTATATTTCTTTGAGTTGTACACTTACTGGTAATCGGTTTTCTTTGAGGCTATGACAGCACCCATGGAGAGACCGCCTCCTCCTCCTCAGGACAGGAAACAGGAACCAGAACCACTTTAAAAGAGGGTCCTCCCCTTCTATCCCCAGTCCTTTTTCAAGAACTAAGGAACGTAACATCTCAATAAATCTAATCATTTCTACATGCCTCTCTCTCTTTATTTTTATTTTTTATAATTATTAACATTAGGTGAAGGGAATTAACCGGGCGCTGTCATAGGCTCAAAGCAAACAGATTACTAGTAAGTGTAATCTAATTTTTCCCCTTCGCCTATGACAGCACCCCTGGAGAGACCCTTACGGCCAAAAGCAAGGCCCACATTAGAAGGCAGCTGAAGTCTATAGTGTTTGAAAAATGTATGTGGAGAATTCCAGGTGGCAGGCCTACAAATCTGTGCTATAGAAGCGGAGTCTGAGTGAATACCCCCTTGGTCTATAGACCATTCCCCCTGGCACAGATGATGACAGCTGAGGAAATCTGCTTTTACATTGTCTGCTGCTCTTAAATGTACTGCAGAAAGATAAGAGAAGCTTCTGCCAGATTGAAAATTTGGTGACTGAGGGACAGACGCGGAGCCCTGGCACCTCCCTGCCTGTTGATATAGGCCACTGCTGTCATATTGTCTGAATAGATCCTGACATTTCTGCCTGTGATGATCGGGAGACTCTGTTAAGACTAACCGGATTGCATTCAGTTCTTTGAAATTGTGAGACTGATACAGGGAATTGTCGTCCCAGCTGCCCTGCAGAACAGAAGAGACCACACATGGGCTCACCATCAGTGGTCAAGAGGAGGACCGCTTCCCTGCGCCACGGAATCCCTCTCTGTAGATTCTGCAGATCCATCCACCACCCCAAAGAACTCAAGAGTCTGGGGTGATATGTGTCCTCTCTGGATGCAGAGATCTCTCTATGTCCCAAACTTCCAGAATTTGAAGCTGGAGGGGCCTTGAATGATACTGGGCCAACTCCACCCTTGGAATAGCGGCCGTCATGAGAGTCAGCACAGACATGGCCTACCTCAAAAAAATTGACTGACTAGAGAGAAGGATCTGAAACCTCGACCCGTTCAGAAGAGCCTTCTGTACGGGCAACAGGCACCTCTTAGATCTGGAATCTAAGATCATCCCCAAGAAGCTGCACTTCTGACACAAACTGGACTTCTCCAGGTTTATATCCCATCCTAGTCTGTCCAGAACTTCCCTCCCTGAAATGAACCGTTCAGTTTTTTGACAAGAAAAAGGGTCGAGTAAAAAACATTTTGTCACCTCCTGCCTTGGAACTTTCACCAACAACTTTTTCTCTAATAGGGAAAAAACTTCTGAGATGATGGCCGACTGTCTTGGGGGATCTGACCGATAATCTGTTGTTATCACAAATCTTTCTATTGGCAACCTTTGAAACCTTAACCTTAAGCCCTCTCCCATAACAGAATTTATCCATGGGCTGTTGGAGATACTCTGCCACTGACGTGAAAAAGAGACAGGAAAAAGAGACAGCGTGGCTGACTGCCGACATGAACGCACGCACTTAAGAGTTGCTCCGTTCCCTGTACAGAATCCTGACTAATCCTGCCAAGCTGCCTACTCCAAACTACAAGTGGCAAGTGCAGAGGAGAAGCAGGAAGCCCAGGCACCACGAGATGGTACACAGCAAGGCGCAAACCGCGGCTGATAAACTTAAAAAGAGTATGCCCGGCAGGAGAATTAACATGGCACCACAGTTCCCGCCACTCCTTGTGCAGCAGTCACGTGTGGTCAAGCCGCACAGCATGTGGAGCCTGAAATCACCCTGAAAGCGGTACCAGAACAGCTCCTGTCAGCAATCTCCTCCTGCCAGTCCTCACTTACCTGTAAAATTGAAGAGGTGCGGGTGGACCTGGGACTGCTGCGGCAGGATGTACAGCAGCTGAGGGAGAGAGTACGACAGACGGAGGACTGTGTCTCAGCTCTAGAGGACCTTACCAGACCACTTGATTCAAGACTGCAGGAAGTCGAGCGGTCAGTCGGTTTGTGGCAGCAGAAATGCGATGACCTGGAGAACAGGGCTCGGCGCAACAACGTGAGGATCCTAGGCATCCCTGAAAGAGCAAAGGGCTGGGACCCTGCCAACTTCTTGGAGCAGTGGTTCAAAGCCCAATTCCCTGGTGCCGCATTTTCCACGGCGTATGCAGTTGAAAGAGCACACAGGGTCCCTGCCAGACCACCTCCCCCGGGAGCCCCGCCGCAGCCTTTACTAGCCCGCTTACTCAACTGGAAAGACTGGGACCTTATACTTAGCCAAGCAAGGAACAAGGGGGCGATTACGCATGACAACGCGAATGTATCACTGTTCCCTGACTTTTCTGCGGAATTGCAAAAGAAGAGGGCCACCTTCATCTCGGCCAAAAGACGCCTCCGAGAGCTGAATTTGCAGTACTCAATGGCCTACCCAGCGTGCCTTCGCGTGATAGACGCCGACCGGTCAGTCTTTTTCACTGACCCTAAGGAAGTGGAGGACTGGATCTCTAGGCGCCCGAGACCGCGCTGATACTGTTGCTCTCGCAGACATCGCATGTATATCAAAAGCACCACAAGGTGCCATGTGGGAGCCTTGCTACTGTACATATGCATATTTTTAGTACAATGTGGGACACTTTGCTTCCGGGCCTCTGCGGCCCACCGGCTTGATAGTGTTGTTTAAGGATGTAGCCTGAGGGGGGGCTTGGGGTTCATGTTTTACATCCATTTTTTATTCCTCTGTCCCCGCAGCCCACTCACTTTATATGTACTGGGAACATTCAGCCACCTGCATGAGCTTAACAACTACTATCCCGTGCAGGTCCCCGAACACTTTGCCACAGAACAACCAAAATAATGTTTGCACTGGTGTGTATCAATGGTTGTTAGTTAACTGCATGCAACGTTACATGTTAATTTTTATGTTGAAGGCATGGTCATTTGCTAGCTGCTACTCAGGTGAGGGGGAGTAGCAATTACTAATGTTGCAGGGGGGTCTCTACCTTCCTTACCCTGAGGCTCTGCTATACCCGGATGGGAACTTTGTGCATTTCTCATGGGGTCCTTAACCGTAATGTCCTGGAATGTGAGAGGCTTGGGGGCTCCGAACAAGAGGATAGCTGTATTTTCGCATATAAGAAGGTATAGCCCTCACGTTCTGGGACTACAGGAAACTCACTTGATGTCTGACACCGGGAGTAGACTCATTAAACCATGGCTGCAGTGGTCTCTGCAGGCGTATGGAACTTCGCACTCTAGGGGAGTGGCCATACTTGCCATTTTGGGCAAAAAAAATCTTTTATTGAGGCCTAGTTTGGTTCAGGCCGTGTGAGATACACCCTTTACATACTGTCGTTCTATTCTACTATTAAACACCCATTTAGGGCAAGATCCGTGGCGCTGCTGGTGGAGCTCCTGTTGCAAGGAGAGGACGTGGTCGATCTGTGCCAGCTACATGCACAAGTGAAACCCCTTCCTCAGGTGCGAGTAGGCGACAGAACCTGCAGCGGCATTTGGTTGGGCCTAATGCTGCTCTACGAATGGTGAGGCCCGAACAAGTACAGGCGATAGTAGATTGGGTTACCGACAGTGGATCCAGTTCCTTCACATTGTCTCCCACCCAGTCTCCTGCTGAAAGACCACAGTTGGCACCTGCAGCCGATGTCCATCAGTCTTTCACCTCACCCCCTTGCAAATCAGCCAAGCAGTCTGAGCCCCAAGTCATGCAGCAGTCTCTTCTGCTTTTTGATGACTCTTAGCAGGGTTTCCCAGGGCCATCCACCTAGCCCTGCCCCAGAAGTGGAAGAGATTGAGTGCACAGATACCCAACCACTTATTTTTCAAGATGAGTACATGGGAGGACGATCGCAGCACGTCTCTGATGATGACGAAACACAGGAGTCAACTGCTGGGGCTTTTGAAAGTGTGCAGATCGACAAAGAAGTCAGGGGTGAAGAATGGGTGGAAGATGATGTGGAGGACGATTAGGTCCTCGACCCCACATGGAATCAAGGTCATGCGAGTGACCTATGTAGATCGGAGGAAGAGGCGGTGGTCGCACAGAGCCACCAGCACAGCAGAAGAGGGAGCAGGGTGCAAAAGCGGAGCGCCCGTCCGCTAGACAGTACGCCTGCTACTGCCCACCGCAGCAAGGGACCGAGCACACCAAAGCCAGCTCCAAGGAGTTTCCTGGCGTGGCAATTCTTCAGACAATGTGCTGACGACAAGACACGAGTGGTTTGCACGCTGTGCAATCAGAGCCTGAAGCGAGGCATAAACGTTCTCAACCTGAGCACAACCTGCATGACCAGGCATCTAAGTGCTAAGCACGAGCTGCAGTGGAGTAGACACCTCAAAAACCACGAAAGGTCTCTGGCTCCTCCTACTTCCTCTTCTGCTGCAGTCTCAACCTCTTCATCCACCTCTGGAGTGACAGTGCCACCTGGCACCCCGCAAACAGAGAATCTGCCAGCAACACCAAGCATCTCCACAATGTCCCACGGAAGCGTTCAGCTCTCCATATCCCAAACGCTGGAGGGGGAAGAGGAAGTACCCCCCTACCCACCCGCGATCCCTAGCCCTGAATGCCAGCATTTCTAAATTACTTGCCTTTGAAATGCTGTCATTCCGTCTGGTGGAGACGGATAGTTTTAAAGGCCTTATGGCGGTGGCTGTCCCACAGTACGTCGTGCCCAGCCGCCACTACTTTTCAAGGCGAGCCATCCCTTCCCTTCACAACCAAGTAGGGGACAAAATCAGGTGTGCACTGCGCAACGCCATATGTGGCAAAGTGCACCTCACTACGGATACATGGACCAGTAAGCACGGTCAGGGCCGTTATATCTCTATAACAGCACACTGGGTAAATGTAGTGGCAGCTGGGCCTGAGGCGGATAGCAGTTTGGCGCATGTCCTTCCACCACCGAGGATAACAGGGCGCTTCAGTTTGCCTCCTGTTGCTTCCTCCTCCTACTCTGCTTCCTCATCCTCTACCAGCTCCTCATCCGGTCAGCGTAACACCTTCACCACCAACTTCAGCACAGCCAGGGGTAAACGACAGCAGGCAGTTTTAAAACGTATCTTTTTGGGGGACAAACCCCACATTGCGCAGGAGCTGTGGACGGGCCTTGAACAACAGACCGATGAGTGGTTTGTGCCAGTTAGCCTCAAGCCCGGCCTGGTGGTGTGCGATAATGGGCGAAATCTCGTAGCACATCCCTTGCCTGGCGCATGTGCTGAATTTGGTGGTGCAGAGATTCCTTAAAAATTACCCCAACATGTAAGAGCTGCTGCATAAAGTACGGGCCGTCTGTGCGCGCTTTCGGCGTTCTCACCCTGCTGCTGTTCGCCTGTCAGCGCTGCAGCGTAACTTCGGCCTTCCCGCTCAACGCTTCATATGCGATGTGCCCACAAGGTGGAACTCCACCTTGCACATGCTGGCCAGACTGTGCGAGCAGCAACAGGCGATAGTGGAGTTTCAGCTGCAGCACGCACGGGTGAGTCGCTCGGCGGAACAGCACCACTTCACCACCAATGACCGGGCCTCCATGCGAGACCCGTGTTCCTTGTTGCGCTGTTTCGAGTACTCCACCAACATGGCCAGTACCGATAACGCCGTTCTCTGCGTTACTATCCCACTTCTATGCCTCCTTGAAAAAACGCTCATGGAAGAGGATGTGGCACAGGAGGAGGAGGAAGAGGGATCATTTCGTAGGGTTTCCGGCTAGTCATTCCCAAGTGGCTCCGAGGGTGGGTTCCTGCACCCACAAACCCAAGGTACACAATTGTCCAGCCAGGGCACAGTTCTGGAGGAGATGCAGGAGGAGGAACCATGTTCACAGCAGGGTTGCACCCAGACCAGCTCATGGCCATCACTGGTGCGTGGATGGGGGGGGGATACACAGAGTACACAGACAATACACCTCCCACAGAGGACAGCTTTTCGTTGCCTCTGGGCAGCCTGGCACACATGAGCAATGACATGCTGCAGTGTCTCCGCAACGACTGCCGAGTTGCCCACATTCTAAATTGTGGCGATTACTGGGTGGCCACGCTGCTGGATCCCCGTTCCAAGGAGAACGTACCGTCCTTAATTCCGTCACTGGAGCGTGATCGTAAGATGCGCGAGTAAAAGCGCACGCTGGTAGACGCGCTGCTGGTGGCATTCCCACCTGACAGCGGGGGCATAGTGGAAGCACAAGGCGAAGGCAGATGACGAGGAAGAGGTCGCCAACGCAGCTGGGGCACCGCCAGCACCTCAGAAGGCAGGGTTAGCATGGCCGAAATGTGGAAAAGCTTTGTCAGCACGCCACAACAACCAGCAACACCAGCTGATATGGAACGTCTTAGCAGGAGGCAGCATTTCACCAACATGGTGGAGCAGTAGGTGTGCACACGCCTACACGTACTGAATGACGGGTCTGCCCCCTTCAACTTCTGGGTCTCCAAATTGGGCACATGGCATGAGCTTGCCCTTTACACCTTGGAGGTGCTGGCCTGCCCTGCAGCCAGTGTATTATCTGAACGTGTGTTTAGCACGGCAGGGGGCGTCATCACAGACATGCGCAGCCGCCTGTCCACAGCCAATGTGGACAAGCTCACGTTCATTAAAATGAACCAGGCTTGGATCCCACAAGACTTGTCTGTACTGTGTGCAGAATAGACATTTATACCACCATCAAACATACATTTTTGTACTCAAGTCAAGTGCAATGATTCTTTTTTTTCCTTTTTTTATTTGTCCCAATATTTTGGGGTCTACCTACCCCAATAAAAAAAAATAAAAAAAACATTGTTGGCTACCTCCTCCTCCTCCATTGCTGCCTCCACCTACAACACCACATTCACCGCCTCCTCAACCTCTGACTCCATATCCACCTCCTTTTCTGAGTTGCAGGTTAATAATTTGTAATTTTTAGTTATTTTATTTTAAGTTATTTCCCTATCCACATTTGTTTGCAGAACAGTTGCCATGCTCTTAAGCACATTTTACTGCCTTTTACAACCCTCTAGCCTTTTCAAGGACTATTTTAGAGCCATTTTAATGCAAAAAAGTGCCAATTTTAGTGCCCTAAATTGAAAAAAAAAAAATCTTATTTTCAATTGTTGGGTGACATTTTACAATTTTTGGCGTATACAAACCCCTGCTGTGACTGGGTGACAGGGGCTTAAATCTCTCAAAATCGTCTGTTCTATTGCTGGGTGACATGAACCCCCTTTTGCCGTGAATGAACCCCTGCTGTGCCTGGGTGACATGAGCCTAAATCTCTCAAAATCGTCTGTTCTATTGCTGGGTGACATGAACCCCCTTTTGCCGTGAATGAACCCCTGCTCTGCATTGCTGACAGGGAACTAAATTTAGTGAAAACATCTGTTACTGATCGGAAGATGCGCGACTACAAGCGCACGCTGCTGATGGCATTCCCACCTGACAGCGGGGGCACAGTGGAAGCACAAGGCGAAGGCAGAGGAGGAGGAAGAGGTCGCCAACGCAGCAGGGGCACCGCCAGCACCTAAGGCAGGGTTAGCATGGCCAAAATGTGGAAAAGCTTTGTCAGCCTTGGAGGTGCTGACCTGCCCTGCAGCCAGTGTATAGTGTGAACGTGTGTTTAGCACGGCAGAGAGCATTATCACAGGCCGCAGCCAATGTGGACAAGCTTACGTTTATTAAAATGAACCAGGCATGGATCCCACAGGACTTGTCTGTACCTTGTGCAGAATAGACATTTATACCAGCCTCAACCATCCATTCTTGTACTCAAGTGCACTTATTCTTTGTTTTATTTTGTTATAGGTCCCAATATTTTGGGGGATACCCCAATTTAAAAATAAAAAATAACACAAATCAGTGTTAGCTACCTATTCCTCCTTCACCGCCGCTTCCACCTACACCGCCACGTCAACCCATCCACCGCCTCCTCAACCTCCTACTCCTAGATCCAGATTGCCATTTTTAATTTTTCTGTATTTTATGTTATTTTAAGTCATTTCCTTATCCACATTTGTTTGCAGAACAGTTGCCATGCTCTTAAGCACATTTTGATGCCTTTTGCAGCCCTCTAGCCCTTTAAAGGACTATTTTAGAGCCATTTTAGTACCCAGTAAGGATTACAGCAGTTAAACAGAACGTTAAAACCATTCCTTTTACCTTTAGGTTGCTCTAGAGTGGTAGACTGCTGTTCTCTGTGAAGCTGGTGTTTGCTAACGTCTCTGCTCTCAAATGTAACTCTGAAAGTGGTATCAACAGAAAGTGGTGCAGTCGTTCGCCTTTCTGAAACCAAACTAAATGGAGGCTGGTATGTAGGTTCCACATCCAAAGTGCAAGGCTCTAAAGAACTCAAACTTGAAGCACCAGGTTGACCAGATACACTACTTGAACTTAATCTCCGCGACCTGGAAAAAAAAAATATATATAATAATTGTACATGAGTGCATAGTAAATTGGAATTTAGTTTCTCTCTTTCAGCGTATGTTACAAACAAAAACAAATAAATTACTCACACGTCTGGAGGTACAAACGTTGTGGAATTTGTGGACAAAAAAGATTTTCTGGTAACAACCTGAATCAATTGTCTATAGATTTCCTTCTCTTCTGAACGTACAGTCTGTAAAAAAAAATAATAATCACATGAAAAACATATGAACTCAGACCGAAACCTATTTAAGGGTGAACATACACAATGAAGTCAACAACAAGGAAAAGCATGCTGGGCGATTAATCAAATTTGAGAATATCAACTTAGATTTTTTTCAAAACCGTGAAATTGATATTAGAGAACTGGGGTCCTGTTCCGCCATCTTAATGTAGCGGTGGGTCAAACATGTGCACTGCTGCTCTATTCATTCTCTATGGGACTGCCAGAGAGCAAAAAAGAAACACAAAGAAAATAGAAATAAAAAAATTGGACAATCGTCTAAGTTTGGGACGGGGGAATGTTATTCATTTTAGGCGGTACCACACAGCCCTAGCCTGAGGATGAAAGGCTAACTGCCTGTCTGCATCCGTACTTGTTACTATTTCAAACAGCATGGCAAGTACAAGTGTGGCCCAGCTATAACTCACATGCGGATCCTAATGCTAGACCGCAGAGTATGGCAGCCTGGTTCAGAAACCCAATTTTCAAAATCTCTTACTAGGAAATTCCCAATCACAGGACTCTATGCTGAGCAGCTCACTACTCAAACTGGGGGACCCAAAACATCAAAAAAAAAAAATGGCTCTGTTCACATACGAGTCATGGTTGACATCATAAAAACAGAAACCATGACACAGTTCTAGAACCAAAACATGACTGACCCAACCAATTGACTTTCCTGTCAAAGACAGAATATGGAAGAGGCTCCTAACAGAAGCAGATATGAGCAGAGTATTACACAAACAGACCATCAATTTCCCTCTGGTTTTGCTGCAAAAAATGTAATAAAACCCAAAGCAGAAACTGCAAGCATTACAAGTGGTTTTTGCTGCAGAAATGGCTGTGGATTTTAACCTCTCCGTGGTGGAGATCAGCAGCATACTGTATAACAATTCTCCTCTGGTGATGCATAGAAAAACCCACACAAATAAGTAACAGAGATGCAGGAAATCTTACTTCTTCTACTGTACTGATTTGTCGTCTCTGCATTTTCTTAGGGCTCCGACGACAAACACCACTCCATGAAGATAAACTGGCAGCATTTTTAATAGGAAAAGATTTTTCAAAAGCTGAGCCAATGGTGTGATTTGGCTTTCCAACAACTGCATTGAAGGTTCTGCTGCAAAACAAAGTGCATAAGTATTAATCCCTAGGAGTACAGGTGAATCCCTCGGTGGGCCCCTAGTCCTCGCCCAAGTAGTACATGGCACAGTAAACTGACTGTACTGCATCTCGACAAGCCTATGCGTCCATACAAAGACTGGGAAGATTATTTCACAAACTACCCAGTTTATTATGTTACTATAGATTAATCATTTGGCGGAGATGACTTCGATATAGAGGCAGACCAGCCAGTATCCACTTTCCCCAGAGACCCACTTTTATGAAGTCGCTGCAGGGACCCCCATAATCAAATCATCTTGTAGTGTCTAGCTGCTGTTACAGCAGGTAATATTTGCATGCATCTGTGCAGTGGGCCCCAGAATGGATTTTACTGGTGGGCCCTAGACACCCCAGTATGACACTGCTAGGGGCACTATACGTTGTTGTGCATTGGGGTGTGTATGGAGCGGGCCGTGTGAAGGATGCCTGAAAGTGATATAAGTAACGTAGTTTTATTGACCATTCATACAAACATTTAACGTATATACTATAATACCTTGGTTTCTGTGATTCTACATCTGCGTTTTTTATTGCTGCTGTTTTTTGCGGGAACATGAAGTGTGCTGGGAAAATACTGGAATGACCATTGCCATTCAATTTCGCTTTACTGAGGTTAGTAGGCTGTGTGAGCTTGGTGTTGACTGCAGAAGCCATGTTTTTCTCAGGCTTTGACACTTCTAAAAGTGGGATCAGACAAACAAGTACATGATTACACTATGCATTGGCATACTCAACTGCTGATATCTACAAACTAAACACAATTAAAAGAAGGGAGGGCCTGCGAGTGCCGGAACTACACACCTACCTCCACCGTTTAGTAGATGGCACTAATTACCGCAGCCCTGCTCCCATTCCTTTATTTTTCATTCCCTTCCAACCCACTTCTGGCTTTGGCTAAAAAAAAAACTGCCACAAAACCACGGCGGGTGCGCAATACACAGGCACCAGCCCGAGTGCACTCCGCATCAGGGATGCGGACCCATTCACTTGAATAGGTCCACAATCACGAAGATGCGGAACGGAAACACGGACTGGAACCCCATGGAAGCACTACAGAGTGCTTCTGTGGGGTTTCTGTTCATGCCTCCGCACCGCAAAAAAAATAGAACTTGTTCAAGTACAATGGGTCTCGATCCGTCCCGGTCGCCGCAAATTGCGGTCCCCAATGCACAATGTTCGTGGGCAATAGGCCTTAGAGTAAGCAAGGAATGTGATTCATAGCGAAAGTGGAAAAAATTAAAATTAATCTGAATAGTGGTGTGTAAATTGAAGTGAGATACCAAATTCAAGCACCTATTTAATTCCTGTATTAAATGTAAAGAATGATTTTAAAAATAACTGTACGTTACCTGTGTTAAAAAATGGCTTATGAAGTGTCTTCACAATAGAGCTGTCAAACCGCCTATGATGCAAAGGAGTAGGCTGAAAAATAAACATCCACATTAATGCAGATCTAAAGTATATAAAATCCAGGGATATACTAGGCGTATGTTCTTAATTTTGTTTTTGATGCATACTCTTTACAATAACCAGACTGCTCCATCGATTTAGGAAAACTGACTGGATCCCCGCAAGAAAACTATGACAGCTATAGAAACAGAGGAGCACCACCCAGGCTGCACAGAGATGGGTGTGGACCCCAGAGGTAGGACTCATATCTAACAGACCTTTTATGATGTACGCTGTGGACAGGCCATAAATGTCTCAGATGAGAAACACCCTTTAATAACATAATACCTAAGAAATCATACAGGTAACCAAGGCTTCTTAGATGTGCAGTTTGTCCCTCCTAATAGCAGGGTGCCTTATTGTTACAGTGTTCCTCAGATTGTTGTGGCAGATTTTCCTGCTCTGCCTTCAATTAGAAAAGCTGTATGGGACTATATTGCACAAGCAGTTTTTCCAGGACCACTTCTTAGAAATGCCTCCTCACACTTGCATAAAATATAAAGAGACCCCTTACCAACCTGAAAATTGTAAGTACAAAATGATTCCTGTGCCGTATCTTTAAAATGTGCTTTATATTTGGAGTTATTTTCACTCTCCCAGATCATTTCTTTCACATCTTCGTCTTAGCAAAATGGGAAAAAGATGTACTATTATTAATGCAATATTCCAACACTGTCTAAAAGAAATACATGACAACACAAACTATTAGGCCGTATAGTTAAAGGGGTTGTGCGAGATAACTAAAAGCTCTATTAATGCCTACCCACCGAGACAGAATACACTCTCCTCTTTCTCTAGCGCTCTTCTAGTACACAGCACTTCACTGCTGCAGTCAATCACTGTCCTCAGTCACATAGTATGGCTGCTGCTATAAAACCATCCACGGAGGTATATCTAAACAGGTTGAAATACAGGAATATAATCACTGCTTACCCATATTAAGTTCTATTACATCCCTGGGATCAGATGAAATTGTTCAGCCTAAGGGAGAGAAAAAAGGGATTACTTCATAAAAGAATAAAATACTAATTGTCTGTATCAAAAAGCTGTAATTTATGCAACTACAGAATTATGATGGTCACACACTGTGGAGGTTTCAAAGGCGACTACAGTGAATATGTGTACAAATCTAAAACCATGCTGAAAAAATTACTGCAATGCTTAAAGGGGCTGTCTCGCTTCAGCATATGGCATTTATCGTGTAGAGAAAGTTAATACCAGGTACTTACTAATGTATTGTGATTGTCCATATTGCCTCCGTTGCTGGCTGGATTCATTTTTCCATCACATTACGCACTGCTCTTATCCAGGGGTTACGACCACCGCTGCAGCACAGATACTGTGTGACCGGGATGGAAGCTGTTGCGCATGCGTGCCTATGCATGCTCCCACGGCCCCAGCCACCAGAGAAGTGCTTTTTCCTACAGTGTGCAAGCACGACCACCGCTGCTGGATTGCAGGGTGGTGGTAACCCCTGTGTAAAGGGATTAAAAAATGAATTTAGCCAACAAATGAAACAATATGGACACACCAGTTTCGGTAAAAACCCAGCTGGAGGAAAATCATTCCAATTTAAGAGGAGCATGTCTCCTCACAAGGTATAGGGTGCTTGCTTGTGTCTAGCACATAGCGATATGTAGACGCCAATGTCTTTGGCAAGATTTAATGTTCTACTGTACAACAGCATCCAATATTTTTCAGCTACAGCACAAGCCAGAACATTGAATCTTGCCAAAGACATTGGCGTCTGCATATCACTACCACAAGACACACGGAAGGCGAGGTGAGCGCGAGAGAGCATCCTATACGTCTAACACAGGCCGGTTTGTAGCGGAGAAGTACTGTGGAGTGGGTGAGAGAGCTCCTGGATTGTGTGTATAAATGGGCATCTGTCACCACATGCCACTACAGTCGGCAGCTGTCCATCCATGCTTGTAAGCAGAGTCCAATGAGGTCTCTGGCATCTCCATATATTCTGTCAATACTAAAAATAAAATAAAAAAAACCACTTCTTATAATATGCAAATTACCTCTAGGTGCAACAAGGGCGGAGGATCACCTTTCCTTTCTTCTTTGCCGTGCCCCCACCACTGCGATGGTCCCCGAAGTCTTGTGGGATCGCATTCTGTACATGTGCAGTAAAGCGATGGAGACTGCCCAACTGCCCAGTGGTCTCCATCCTTTTACTGTGCGATCCTGCGAGACTTCAGGGACCGAGTGGCCTGTCGATCAAAGTGTTGGGAACGTGACAGACAGTAAGGGGAACCTCTGCGTGCAACAGCACCGCTCTTGTTGCACCTAGGGGGTAAATTGCCCATTTGGAAGTCTTTTTTGGAGGATCTACACAATAAATTTCGTGAAATTACTAGCAGTGTGGCAATACCACTAACCAGTTAAAGGGGTTTTCCAGGTTTTTAATATTGATGACCTTTCTTCAAGATAGATTGGTGTAGGGTTGTGGCGGGTATCAAAATTTAGATACCCAATCAATACTTTTGTCCCAGTATCGATACGATACCGGGATTTCCATTTTTTCGATACTGGGCTGCGCTTCTGCGCAGTCTAGTATCTCTGAACATGAGCGCGCTGCTGTCGGCGCGCTCATGTTCTCTCAGAAGCACAGGGGAGAAGGAAGCAGTCCTCCCTCCCCCTGTGCTACCGCTGCGACCAATGAGAAGAGAGGGGCGGAGGAGGGGCAGGCGCACTGCGCCACCAATGATACGACTTTTCCTACACAGAGCGGCGCCCAGAAATGTCCCAGCACTCACCATTATTCTTGGGCGCCGCTCCGTTCGCCCACAGTGCCCCATTACTTTCTCCTGCTCCATATGCTAATTACTATCGGAGCGATGGGGAGGAGACATCAGCTTCTCTAGTGGGCGTTCCTTCTCCCTGTGCTGCGATTGGACAGCGCTACAGCCAGGGAGAAGGAACACCCACTAGAGAAGCTGATGTCTCCTCCCCATCGCTCCGATAGTAATTAGCATATGGAGCAGGAGAGGAGACAGTAATGGGGCACTGCAGGCGAACGGAGCGGCGCCCAGGCATAATGGTAAGTGCTGGGACATCTCTGGGCGCCGCTCTGAGTAGGCCAATACTGAAAGTCTGGACGCAGAAAAAGTAGTCTTTAACACATAATACAGGAGGCGGGTGCCGGCAGCAGAATCGCATTGCCGGCACCCTGCCCCTGACAGGCAGCTGCGATCAGTAGCAGTTAACCCCTCAGGTGCAGCACCTGAGGGATTAACTGCCGCTGATCTGCCAGTACCCGCCTCCTGTATTAAGAGGTAATTATCATTGGTGGCACAGTGAGGGCCCTCGTCTGTGTGGTAACGACTGGGTTTTTCAACAGGACAACGCTACAGTACACAATGCCCGCAGGACAAGGGACTTCTTCCAGGAGAATAACATCACTCTTTTGGCCCATCCTGCATGCTCCCCTGATCTAAATCCAATTGAGAACCTTTGGGGATGGATGGCAAGGGAAGTTTACAAAAATGGACAACAGTTCCAGACAGTAGATGGCCTTCGTGCGGCCGTCTTCACCACTTGGAGAAATGTTCCCACTCACCTCATGGACACGCTTGCATCAAGCATGCCGAAACAAATTTTTGAAGTGATCAACAATAACGGCGGAGCTACTCATTACAGAGTTCATGTTTGTAAGTAGAATTTCTGTTTTGTTTTTTTTTGGGAAGGGGGGGGGGGTTTAGTTTTTTTTTTTTTGGAGGTGTGGTCCTAAACTTTTGATCAGCTGAAAAACAGCCTGTTTCAGTTTATTCGTTGTTTTCATTAACCACCTCCCGACCGCCTAACGCACGGATGCGTCCGGAAGGTGGTTGATTCATTCCTCCTGGACGCATCCGTGCGTCATCTCGCGAGACGCGAGATTTCCTGTGAACGCGCGCACACAGGCGCGCGCGCTCACAGGAACGGAAGGTAAGAGAGTGGATCTCCAGCCTGCCAGCGGCGATCGTTCGCTGGCAGGCTGGAGATGTGATTTTTTTTAACCCCTAAGGGCTCATTCAGACGGCCGTATGCTGTCCGCAAAAATACTGAATGCTATCCGTTTTTTTGCGGATCCGCAAAAAAACGGATCTGCAAAAAAACGGATAGCATTCAGTATTTTTGCGGACCCATAGACTTCAATGGGGCCATGTCCTGATTTTCACGGACAAGTATAGGACATGTTTCATTTTTTTTGCGGATCCGCAAAAAAACGGATAGCATTCAGTATTTTTGCGGACAGCATACGGCCGTCTGAATGAGCCCTAACAGGTATATTAGACGCTGTTATGATAACAGCGTCTAATATACCTGCTACCTGGTCCTCTGGTGGTCCCCTTTGTTTGGATCGACCACCAGAGGACACAGGTAGCTTAGTAAAGTAGCACCAACCACCACTACACTACACCCCCCGTCACTTATTAACCCCTTATTCACCCCTGATCACCCCAGATCACCCCATATAGACTCCCTGATCACCCCCCTGTCATTGATCACCCCCCTGTCATTGATAACCCCCCTGTAAGGCTCCATTCAGAGGTCCGTATGAATTTTACGGATCCACTGATAGATGGATCGGATCCGCAAAACACATACGGACGTCTGAATGGAGCCTTACAGAGGAGTGATCAATGACGGAGGTGATCACCCCACTGTCGATGATCACCCCCCTGTCAGGCTGCATTCAGATGTCCGTATGATTTTTACGGATCCACTGATACATGGATCGGATCCGCAAAACACGGACATCTGAATGGAGCCTTATAGGGGGGTGATCAATGACAGGGGGGTGATCACCCCATATAGACTCCCTGATCACCCCCCTGTCATTGATCACCCCCCCCCCCCCCCCGGTCAGGCTCCATTCAGACATTTTTTTGGCCCAAGTTAGGCTACTTTCACACCTGCGTTTAGGTCGGATCCGTCTGGTATGTGCCCAGACGGATCCGCACCTATAATGCAAACGTTTAGATCCGTTCAGAACGGATCCGTTTGCATTACCATGATAATGCAAACGGATCCGTTTTGACTTTACATTGAAAGTCAATGGGAGACGGATCCGTTTGAAAATTGAGCCATACTGTGTCAACTTCAAACGGATCCGTCCCCATTGACTTACATTGTAAGTCTGGACGGATCCGTTTGCCTCCGCACGGCCAGGCGGACACCTGAACGCTGCAAGCTGCGTTCAGGTGTCCGCCTGCTGAGCGGAGCGGAGGACAAACGGAGCCAGACTGATGCATTCTGAGCGGATCCGCATCCATTCAGAATGCATTAGGGCTGGGCGGATCCGTTCGGGGCCGCTTGTGAGACCCTTCAAACGGAACTCACAAGCGGAGCCCTGAACGCTAGTGTGAAAGTAGCCTTAGCGGAAATTATATTTTTTTTTTCTTACAAAGTCTCATATTCCACTAACTTGTGTCAAAAAATAAAATCTCACATGAACTCACCATACCCCTCACGGAATCCAAATGCGTAAAATTTTTTAGACATTTATATTCCAGACTTCTTCTCACGCTTTAGGGCCCCTAGAATGCCAGGGCAGTATAAATACCCCACATGTGACCCCATTTCGGAAAGAAGACACCCCAAGGTATTCCGTGAGGGGCATATTGAGTCCATGAAAGATTGAAATTTTTGTCCCAAGTTAGCGGAAAGGGAGACTTTGTGAGAAAAAAATAAAAAATATCAATTTCCGCTAACTTGTGCCAAAAAAAAAAAAAAAATTCTATGAACTCGCCATGCCCCTCATTGAATACCTTGGGGTGTCTTCTTTCCAAAATGGGGTCACATGTGGGGTATTTATACTGCCCTGGCATTTTAGGGGCCCCAAAGCGTGAGAAGAAGTCTGGTATCCAAATGTCTAAAAATGCCCTCCTAAAAGGAATTTGGGCACCTTTTTGCAGCCTAGATGCGCAAAAGTGTCACATCTGGTATCGCCGTACTCAGGAGAAGTTGGGGAATGTGTTTTGGGGTGTCATTTTACATATACCCATGCTGGGTGAAAGAAATATCTTGGTCAAATGCCAACTTTGTATAAAAAAAAAAATGGGAAAAGTTGTCTTTTGCCAAGATATTTCTCTCACCCAGCATGGGTATATGTAAAATGACACACCAAAACACATTCCCCAACTTCTCCTGAGTACGGAGATACCACATGTGTGACACTTTTTTGCAGCCTAGGTGGGCAAAGGGGCCCACATTCCAAAGAGCACCTTTCGGATTTCACCGGCCATTTTTTACAGAATTTGATTTCAAACTCCTTACCACACATTTGGGCCCCTAGAATGCCAGGGCAGTATAACTACCCCACAAGTGACCCCATTTTGGAAAGAAGACACCCCAAGGTATTCGCTGATGGGCATAGTGAGTTCATGGAAGTTTTTATTTTTTGTCACAAGTTAGTGGAATATGAGACTTTGTAAGAAAAAAAAAATAAAAAAATCATTTTCCGCTAACTTGTGACAAAAAATAAAAAGTTCTATGAACTCACTATGCCCATCAGCGAATACCTTAGGGTGTCTACTTTCCGAAATGGGGTCATTTGTGGGGTGTTTGTACTGTCTGGGCATTGTAGAACCTCAGGAAACATGACAGGTGCTCAGAAAGTCAGAGCTGCTTCAAAAAGCGGAAATTCACATTTTTGTACCATAGTTTGTAAACGCTATAACTTTTACCCAAACCATTTTTTTTTTACCCAAACATTTTTTTTTTATCAAAGACATGTAGAACAATAAATTTAGAGCAAAATTTATATATGGATCTCGTTTTTTTAAAAAAAAATTACAACTGAAAGTGAAAAATGTCATTTTTTTGCAAAAATTTTGTTACATTTCGATTAATAACAAAAAAAGTAAAAATGTCAGCAGCAATGAAATACCACCAAATGAAAGCTCTATTAGTGAGAAGAAAAGGAGGTAAAATTCATTTGGGTGGTAAGTTGCATGACCGAGCAATAAACTGTGAAAGTAGGGTAGGTCAGAAGTGTAAAAAGTGGCCTGGTCTTTCAGGGTGTTTAAGCTATGGGGGCTGAGGTGGTTAAATTGAATGCTCAAAAAATGTTTTGTCTCACTCCCATTTCTTCTTGTTGCATGTTGAAGCTAATATTATATATATATATATATATATATATATATATATTATATAATATATATAAATAAATCAGGGCAGCACACCTTGTGACACGGCTGATGGGTGCCAGAGGTATTACACTTTACCAGAGTGATAGTCCATAAGAAATAAATAAACCGCAGCACATCCAATAGGTGAAAAACAGTGGGATCCTTTAGTCCAGGGCTTGACAAATTTCCTTGGAATCTAGAAGCCAGCTAAAAAAGTTAGGAGCCAGGCGGAGCCGCGTCATAAAGCCCCCAGTAGGTGCCCCCATAGTGCTCCCCCCCACTTTTCCATAGAGCCCCACAATAATGCTGTATACCATGTTACATATACCGCCGCTCCGTCCCCAGACCCTATTGACTATAATGGGGACGGGGTGGAGCTCCGGCACAGCACGGCAGTTCGCGGTGAGAGGCCGCCGGACTAAAAAGTTGGACATGCTGGACTTTTAGTCCGGCGGCCTTTCACCATGCACTGCCGTGCTGCGCCAGAGCTCTGCCCCCATTATAGTCAATGGGGACGGAGCGGTGGTCCGGCGAAACAGCGGAAGGACGGATCCGACAGGGTGAACAGCCTGCCGGATCCGTCCTGCCGCAAGTGTGAAAGTACCCTTAGTTATATAGCTACTGAATGAGACAGAAGAAGGGATGCCTTTTAACATGTATATCTCCTTGAGAAGCCAATTTGATCCTAAAGGGTTAATTCAACCTGTAATCTAAACTGTGTGTCATCTGTCACTTTTATCTCTCTGCTCCTGTCCCTTAATCTGATCACTGCTGCAACAAAAGCATCAGCCGACAGCCTCAGTGTAACCTGTTCTAGAGTCTGACTGACGGTTCTTTTAACTCAAAGAATGGAATGAGTCACTAACTAATCGGATCTTTAGATTCTTTTAACCTGAGACTCATTCGATTCTTTCTAGACTCCCTCCTGTACTTGTGTCAGTGACCTAGAGCTGCTAGTCCTTGCCTCAGCTCTGATTGGTTGGTGGGCGGGGAGGGGAGGGGCTGGCAGAAGCAGCTTCCACTCTAGGATCAGATTACACTCCTCCCGAGCCCCTCCCCTCCCTGCTGCCAGCGTCTCTGCTATTGTGTGCTGTGACTCACTGACTGAGGAGCTGTTTCACACGGTGCTGCCTCCGGACAGAACGGCAGCTCCGCACCCATCGCCCGGGCACCTTTGAAAACGGGCTGACAAATACCCAAGCGCCAGGACTAAATTCCTGGTCGCCATGGCGACCTGGCGCCTGGGATTTGTCGAGCCCTGCTTTAGTCACATACATATATATATATATATATATATATTACACACACACACACACACACACACACACACTAGGTATCGCCACGTCCCTAACAACCAGCTCTATAAAAATATCACATGACATTTTTGTCACCTTACATCACAAAAATTGCAACACTAAGCATTCAAAAAGGCATATACCCCCCAAAATAGTACCAGTCACCTCATCCCGCAAAAAATTAGACCTTACCTAAGACAATCGGTCAAAAAATAAAAAAAGCTATGGCTCTCAGACTATGGATACACTAAAACATCATTATTTCGGTTTCAAAAAATGCTATTATTGTGTAAAACTTAAAGGAAAAAGTATACTTATTCGGTATTGCCACGTCTGTAACGATCTGCTCTATAAAAAAGTCACATGACCTAATCCCTCAGGTAAACGCTGTAAAAATAAATAAATACTGCACCAAAACAACCACTGCATGTAAAACTGAAAACAAACAAAGTAGATATATTTGATAGCATTGCGTCCGTAACAACCTGCTCTATAAAAATAGCACATGATCTACCCTGTCAGATGAATGTTGTTCAAAATATAAAATAAAAATGGTGCCAAAACATAAATTTTTTGGTTACCTTGCCTCACAAAAAACATAATATAGAGAGTAACGGAACGCCGAGCACCCCGACTGGGTACCTCCGTTGATAGGTGCTCCTAGTGCTTCCAGAGGACTCCAAGCACTCCACTTGACACCGTCAGCACTGCAGACCCCACGAACCGCCAAATCTTGGTGGAGGTCTCGCCGTCTCCTACCCACCCTGGACCTACAACAAGGCTCCAGGCTCCAGTGGGTGAACCTCTCCTAAATGCAGAGCCAGGAACCAGCTCTTACAAGAGCTTATACTCAGGGGAGTATTGTGATATAGCAATCCCCAAGAGTGTAGTTATCCCATCCCCCAAACATGAGCCAAAACTTCATGAAGGTATAAAAACAGGAACTCTTTATTTGAACACACAAGCATTGATTTATACACATCTTCCAACAAGGTTACCACCCACAGGGTTTTGTAAAAACAACCAATCACATGCATTTACAGTATTCAAACCTTCCCAGCAATTGTACACAAAATACCCTTCCCTCTGTCTGTAACGCAATCAACAAAATACAATGAGCATTGTCTGAGACGAAATTAACTAACACACTGGCATTGTCTGAGACGCAATCCACAATTACCAAACGTAATGGGCTAACTTAGGGCTCTTTCACACTTGCGTTATTCTGTTCCGGCATAGAGTTCCGTCGTCTGATCAGGATTATCCCCATGCATTCTGAATGGAGAGAAATCCGTTCCGGATGCATCAGGATGTCCTCAGTTCCGGAACGGAAAGTTTTTTGGCCGGAGAAAATACTGCAGCATGCTGCGCTTTTTGCTCCGGTCAAAAATCCTGAACACTTGCCGCAAGGCCGGATCCGGAATTAATGCCCATTGAAAGGCATTAATCCGGATCCGGCCTTAAGCTAAACGTCGTTTCGGCGCATTACCGGATTAGACGTTTAGCTTTTTCTGAATGGTTAAAATGGCTGCCAGGACGCTAAAGTCCTGTTTGCCATGGTAAAGTGTAGTGGGGAGCGGGGGAGCAGTATACTTACCGTCCGTGCGGCTCCCGGGCCGCTTCAGAGTGACGTCAGGGCGCCCCACGCGCATGGATGACGTGCTCGCATGGATCACGTCATCCATGCGCATGGGGCGCTCTGACGTCATTCTGGAGCGCCCCGGGAGCGGCACGGACGGTAAGTATACTGCTCCCCCGCTCCCCACTACTATTATGGCAACCAGGACTTGAATAGCGTCCTGGCTGCCATAGTAACACTGAACACATTTTGAAGACGGATCCGTCTTCAAATGCTTTCAGTTCACTTGCGGTGTTACGGATCCGGCGGGTACCTCCGGCAAATGGAGTACACGACGGATCTGGACAACGCAAGTGTGAAAGAGGCCTTAATCACTCACAGACAGAAAACACAAATTTTTCCCCAAAACACAGAAAACACCCCAAAACCCCACATATCCCCATAATGTATACATCCATGGATAGCTCTGATCTGGGTGAACAACATATCCAAAAATCACCCAGATCCGAGCAGGGGTTCCCAAATTTCATGGAAGTCACATTTGGCCGGCCGCAAGCATGGCTTTCCTGCCCAAAACAGTTCCACAGATTTAAGCTGTGCAGCCGGTCTGTCTTCTCCTTCAAAGTTAGTATGGGCCATAATCCTGGGGCAGGAGGCTGGCAAACAGCCCCCTCCAAAACACTGTGGCGAGGTTGGTTTCGCCACATAGAGCAATTAAAAATCATATGTACCCCAAAATAGTACCAAAAAAACTGGCACCTTATCCCGTAGTTTCCAAAATGTGGTCACTTTTTTGAGTTTCTACTGTAGGGGTGCATCAGGGGGGCTTCAAATGGGACATGGCATCTAAAAACCAGTTCAGCTAAATCTGCCTTGCAAAAACCATATTCCTTTCCTTCTGCACCCTGCCGTGTGCCCTTACATCAGTTTACGACCACATGTGGGGTGTTTCTGTAAACCGCAGAATCAGGGTAATAAATATTGAGTTTTGTTTGGCTGCTAACCCTTGTTTGCTATTGGAAAAAAAATGGATTCAAATGTAAAATCTGCCAAAAAAAGCGAAATTCTGAAATTTCATCTCCATTTTCCATTAATTCTTGTGGAACACCTAAAGGGTTAACAAAGTTTGTAAAAATCAGTTTTGAATACCTTGAGGGGTGTAGTTTCTAAAATGGGGTCATTTTGGGTGGTTTCTATATGTAAGCCCCACAAAGTGACTTCAGACTTGAACTGGTCCTTAAAAAGTGGGTTTTGGAAATTTTCGGAAAAATTTCAAGACTTGCTTCTAAACCTCTAAGCCTTCTGACGTCCCCAAAAAATAAAATGTAATTTTCAAAATGATCCAAACATGAAGTAGACATATGGGAAATGTAATAATAACTATTATATGAGGTATCACTATCTATTATAAAAGAAATTGAAACTTGAAAATTTGGGAACTTTTCAAAATTTTTGGTAAATTTTGGAATTTTTTTTCACAAACAAAAAGGTGAAGTATATTGACTAAAATGTATGACTATCATGAAGTACAATGTGTCACGAGAAAATCTCAGAATGGCTTGGATAAGTAAAAGTGTTCCAAAGATATTACCACATAAAGTGACATGTCAGATTTGCAAAAAATGGCCTGGGCAGAAGGGCGAAAACTGGCCCGGCGTAGAAGGGGTTAATACAATTCCTATGTTTGTGTTAAAAACAAAAGCAGATTAATTTACAGTGACTTCATGTTTGGATTTCATATAACTGTTATATATATTGTGTTCACAGAAACAGAAAAGATTCATTATATAATGTAAGGTAAGCTCAATGACACAGCAGAAACAACAGAAAGCAGAGTTAAACTGTTGTTGCTGGGCAGGAGTTTTGACCAACCACAGCCAGCCTCACACACAGCCTGTGTGGGAATTGCCTAGCAGGAGCTGCTGGAATCATTACACCAGAGGAGAGGAGCTGAACAGACATTCACTCCACTAAGAGCTGTGTTTTATGGAAGCAGAGAGGCCAAAATAGGTATTTAAAAACCGTTATATAATGTTCCTACTGTTAATATAGTGATTAGAACTGTATACTGAACCAGTTATAAGTGTGTTTACTTACAATTCCACCAATTTCAAACTACAAATTCAATTGCAAACTACAAAGTTCACAATCCAAATTTCATATTGCAATCCAAATTGCATACAACCATACCCGATCATACTCAACAAATCTGCAAATAGTTACTGCTAACTGCATACTGCAAATTGCGACCAAATTCAGCATGTAGAACTATTAGTTAGACCTCAGATATACCTCTCAGAGAGATCATAAAGTGTTTAAATAACTTAAAGTGAGAGTACAAACATATCCACCATTTTATGTTGAATGACAAGATTGAACAGTTGAACCACCATCTTATGCATACCGCCATTTTGTGATATCTTTTCAACACGTGTTATGTACATAGACTATCTGCTGCGGAGGAGTCAGTGTTATATATGAAGAAAAGTTAAAGTTAATAAAGAAGTTATTTCAAGCATTTGGTGTGCTCTTTAAACCTACTTTTTCCATAGAATGGCACTAGAGGAATTACAGAGTAATAGACAGTCTGGTTAGACTAAAAGTCAGAGATTTCAAAATTCTTCTTATGCCACAGCGCAAAAGGCACTTCATAGTGCTGCGCCTGCCACACCATTCACATGTCCGCAAAACACGGATACCGCCCATGTGCGAACTGCATTTTGCAGACCGCAGATGGCTGGCTCGGTGATAGAAATGCCTATTCTTGTCCGTGGCTGTGAACAATAGGACATGCTCCATCTTTTTTGAGGGGCCGTGTGCTGTCCGCATCTCTTGCGTCCCCATTGAAATGAATTGGTCCGCACCCGGTCAGCAAAATTGTGGAACAGATGCTGACCCATTTATACGGACGTGTGAATGGACCCTAAGGCCTCAGTGCATCACAGACGTGTGCGGGCCACGTTCTCCACGGAGGGCACATGTACCCATTGACTATAATGTGTGTGTTCCCACATCAGTGGTTTTCAGTGTCTGTGACCAAAAGCCTATTGAAGTCTATGGGTCCATGAAAAAACACTGACATAACACTGATGACGTCTGTTCTGTCAGTGGTTTTTCATGGCCCATTGGTAGGAGATGCTGTGAAACTGAACTTTTTTTAACATTACTCTTTTTCTTTTAATACATTTTTACATCCAACAAATATGTAGCAGCCTCACATTTGTTACAGCAGTAGTAAAGATATAAAATCTTCCATTTTCATATGATTATCTCCACATTACATATTTAAAGTGGCATATAGAAACCTAATTTTCAACTGATTAGTGTACATGGAATACGGAGGACACAAGGAGAGCAAAAATGGACACACAGACCTGCCGGCTCCGTGCTACCACTAGTCCACCATGCCGCCGGAAGTCCACTTCTGGTGGCACAGTGGACTAGCGGTAGCACGGATCCAGCACGCTGTTCCCCCGTTAGAACAGCCTGCCGGAAAAAGCTATACTGCAAGTGTGAATATTGCTGTATTTATGTTGGTGTGCCTTTTTTTTGCTCCTGAATTAGGCGCATAAACAGTCTCATCTCTACTCCACTCCTGACCAGGCCGATTTTTACAGTCTGGTTTGAGGAGGAACTTGCTCAATTTTTTGCACTGAAAGAGTTGTGACTTTTTTCGCGGACATTTGCGCATTTCTTTCATGCGCAAACCAATGAGACAAGTCTTAGTGAATATGAACCTGTCTTACAAGAAAACAACCACTAGAGGTCAGAAGTGAGGCAATTTAAAGTCACGTGTTTCGATACGCCAGACTTTTAAAACAGCAGCCTAATAAATGTGCTGCAATGTGTGGACTGTTTACCACTGTCTTGTCACAGTGACGCCATTGTCAATCGTAAGCCATAGCCTTACACAGCACTAGCATTCCGTCAGGTCTCCTGTGGGTGGGAGATAATAGAGGCTCCGGACGGTGCGGTACCGCAGTCACAGCCGGAGCGCAGGGGGAGGACGGGTCACCTCAGCGGCCGCTCATTCTCCCGCCGCCTCGTTTATTTCTGCGTATTCCTCCGCACCACACGCTGAGGACTTGGCGCGCAGACTCACCTCTGTCGCCTGACACCCGCCGGCCCTCTCCACACAGTACGGCAGCCGTAGGCGGCACGTCCGATATTCCGGTCTCCCTAGGTGGGAACACACACACGGAGAACGGAAGAACCCACGGAAAGCCTCCTGAAAAGACAAACGCCGCAAAAAGGAAGCTTCAAAAAATACCTTGTGCTTTGTTCGTCCGCTTGTCAATAAAGCTTCAAGTGTTGAAAGGGAAATGCCTCCGCTGGGAGTGTTCTTTGTTTCCGCGGGTGGGCGCTGTGAGAACTATTAGGGCTTACGGTCACGTGACAGAGACAGCCGTAACAAAAACGCCATGTTTGTTTCGGGTGGGAAAACCGAGCCTAAAATGACAGAATGAGTGAATTAGAACTAGCCAGGTTCAGTCCGACGCATGCGCATTGCAGTACGAAGTCTAACGCCGCCGTTTTAAACGTCCCAATTCTCCCATAACAAACATGGCCGCCGTGCACGCCATACGCTAAACTTACGGCCAGGGGGAGCTGTTGTACACTACTCTAGGCTTCATGCGGTGCGCTGGGATTGGGACGGAGTTCTGCTGGAGCTGCTTGTTCTTCACAGATAAGAGACTCATTGGAGAGAAAAAAAAAAGATGTCTGCGCCAATAGACCTGCAAGGTGATCCGTTATAGCCATGTGTCTGATGTCTATTCCTTTCTGACGGTTTCTGTGCGGTTTTATAGGTTGTGCGCCTCAGGCAGAGTGATGATGGATTGGTGCTGAAAGGTTGTGGAATGAGAAGTGTGAGCCTGGGCCAAGGGTTTCACCAGCTTTGGTGGAAATGAAAGGACTGGGTCTGGACCATGGGGATTTTTTCATGTTTGCATTATTGCAGTCATAAAGTAACTTTTATTTTCCTGAGGGGTTGTTTTATCGTATGCACCGCTGTATTAGGAACATTACGATTATTTTTTGTCTTTTTTTTGTTTGTTCGTTTCTGGGACATTGACAGTGTATCGCTAGGGTATGCCATCAGTGTCTTATAAGTAGTGTTGAGCGAACTTGTGTCTAAAGTTCGGGTTATCGAAGAATCGCGTTATAGATTCCGCTACCACGGACCATAACGGAATTTAGAATCCATAACGCGTTTCTTCGATAACCTGAACTTTAGACGCCGAATTTAAAACACAAGTTCGCTCAACACTACTTAGAAGTGCTGGTCCCAACAATGGGATCCGCTCCTACCTGCAGAACGGGGGACCCCCAAAGTGAAGGCGAGCACACCGTGCATGCGTGGCCCCCCTCCGCTCATTGCTATGGGAGTTCCGAAAATGGCTCGCCTGTATAGCGGTGAACGGAGAGCAAGCAATGCATGCCTGGCTGCCCAGCCTTCACTTTGGGGGCAGCACCTGCTTCAGCTGGATTCACATCCTCAGGACGCAGATACAACTGAAGGGCTCATGCACACAACCGTTGTTTTTTTTTTTTTTTGCGGTTTGCAAAACACGGATATCAGCTGTCTGCATTCCGCATTTTGCTGGCCCCTCATAGAATAGTCCTATCCTTCCGCCTAGCAGTGTTCCCTTTGACGTCACCGTTTTACAGGCCAGGGCAGCGCTAAAGCCCGTCAATTAATGCTGGTGACGTCACCGGGTTCACTGCTAGGCGGAAGCCTCAGCCTATCACAGGCATCCTCATTCTGCGGCCCTCCAGCTGTTGTACAACTACAACTCCCACAATGCCCTGCTGTAGGCTGATACCTGTAGGCTGTTCGGGCATGCTGGGAGTTGTAGTTTTGGAACAGCTGGAGGGCCACAGTTAGAGGACGCCTGGCCTAGCACTACCTCTGGAGAGCGCGGTACATGACAGGATCTACAGTAAAAGCCTTTTCTCTGCACGATTCAGAGCAGGGCAAAGGGGTGAGCATGCTCCGATGCTCATCAGAGGGCCTGCCTGGGTGAAAATGGGGATATGTCCTAAAAAGGTCTTCTGAGATTTTAAAGCGAACCTTTCACCTGGATTTCGCTTAACCTCCTCAGGACCGCCGTACGCAGGATTGCGTCTTTGCGGCGGCCCTGCTCTTCTGGGTGGACGCGCCGGCGCGTCCTCTCGCGAGACGCGAGATTTCCTGTGAACGCGCGCACACAGGCGCGCGCGCTCACAGGAACGGAAGGTAAGAGAGTTGATCTCCAGCCTGCCAGCGGCGATCGTTCGCTGGCAGGCTGGAGATGTGTTTTTTTTAACCCCTAACAGGTATATTAGACGCTGTTTTGATAACAGCGTCTAATATACCTGCTACCTGGTCCTCTGGTGGTCCCCTTTGTTTGGATCGACCACCAGAGGACACAGGTAGCTCAGTAAAGTAGCACCAAGCACCACTACACTACACCCCCCCCCCTGTCACTTATTAACCCCTTATTAGCCCCTGATCACCCCATATAGACTCCCTGATCACCCCCCTGTCATTGATTACCCCCCTGTCATTGATCAACCCCCTGTAAAGCTCCATTCAGACGTCCGCATGATTTTTACGGATCCACTGATAGATGGATCGGATCCGCAAAACGCATCCGGACGTCTGAAGGAAGCCTTACACGGGCGTGATCAATGACTGTGGTGATCACCCCATATAGACTCCCTGATCACCCCCCTGTCATTGATTACCCCCCTGTAAAGCTCCATTCAGACGTCCGCATGATTTTTACGGATCCACTGATAGATGGATCGGATCCGCAAAACGCATCCGGACGTCTGAATGAAGCCTTACAGGGGCATGATCAATGACTGTGGTGATCACCCCATATAGACTCCCTGATCACCCCCCTGTCATTGATTACCCCCCTGTAAAGCTCCATTCAGATTTCCGCATGATTTTTACGGATGCACTGATAGATGGATCGGATCCGCAAAACGCATCCGGACGTCTGAATGAAGCCTTACACGGGCGTGATCAATGACTGTGGTGATCACCCCATATAGACTCCCTGATCACCCCCCTGTCATTGATCACCCCCCCTGTCATTGATTACCCCCCTGTAAAGCTCCATTCAGATGTCCGCATGATTTTTACGGATGCACTGATAGATGGATCGGATCCGCAAAACGCATCCGGACGTCTGAATGAAGCCTTACAGGGGCATGATCAATGACTGTGGTTATCACCCCATATAGACTCCCTGATCACCCCCCTGTCATTGATTACCCCCCTGTAAAGCTCCATTCAGATGTCCGCATGATTTTTACGAATGCACTGATAGATGGATCGGATCCGCAAAACGCATCCGGACATCTGAATGAAGACTTACAGGGGCATGATCAATGACTGTGGTTATCACCCCATATAGACTCCCTGATCACCCCCCTGTCATTGATCACCCCCCTGTCATTGATCACCCCCCCGTCATTGATCACCCCCCCGTCATTGATCACCCCTCTGTAAGGCTCCATTCAGACATTTTTTTGGCCCAAGTTAGCAGAATTATTATTTTTTTTTCTTACAAAGTCTCATATTCCACTAACTTGTGTCAAAAAATAAAATCTCACATGAACTCACCATACCCCTCACGGAATCCAAATGCGTAAAATTTTTTAGACATTTATATTCCAGACTTCTTCTCACGCTTTAGGGCCCCTAGAATGCCAGGGCAGTATAAATACCCCACATGTGACCCCATTTCGGAAAGAAGACACCCCCAGGTATTCCATGAGGGGCATATTGAGTCCATGAAAGATTGAAATTTTTGTCCCAAGTTAGCGGAACGGGAGACTTTGTGAGAAAAAAATTAAAAATATCAATTTCCGCTAACTTGTGCCAAAAAAAAAAAATTTCTATGAACTCGCCATGCCCCTCATTGAATACCTTGGGGTGTCTTCTTTCCAAAATGGGGTCACATGTGGGGTATTTATACTGCCCTGGCATTCTAGGGGCCCCAAAGCGTGAGAAGAAGTCTGGTATCCAAATGTCTAAAAATGCCCTCCTAAAAGGAATTTGGGCACCTTTGCGCATCTAGGCTGCAAAAAAGTGTCACACATCTGGTATCGCCGTACTCAGGAGAAGTTGGGGAATGTGTTTTGGGGTGTCATTTTACATATACCCATGCTGGGTGAGATAAATATCTTGGTCAAATGCCAACTTTGTATAAAATAATGGGAAAAGTTGTCTTCTGCCAAGATATTTCTCTTACCCAGCAAGGGTATATGTAAAATGACACCCCAAAACACATTCCCCACCTTCTCCTGAGTACGGAGATACCACATGTGTGACACTTTTTTGCAGCCTAGGTGGGCAAAGGGGCCCATATTCCAAAGAGCACCTTTAGGATTTCACAGGTCATTTACCTACTTACCACACATTAGGGCCCCTGGAAAATGCCAGGGCAGTATAACTACCCCACAAGTGACCCCATTTTGGAAAGAAGACACCCCAAGGTATTCCGTGAGGGGCATGGCGAGTTCCTAGAATTTTTTATTTTTTGTCACAAGTTAGTGGAAAATGCTGATTTTTTTCTTTTTTCTTTTTTTTTTCATACAAAGTCTCATATTCCACTAACTTGTGACAAAAAATAAAAACTTCCATGAACTCACTATGCCCATCAGCGAATACCTTGGGGTCTCTTCTTTCCAAAATGGGGTCACTTGTGGGGTAGTTATACTGCCCTGGCATTCTAGGGGCCCAAATGTGTGGTAAGGAGTTTGAAATCAAATTCTGTAAAAAATGACCTGTGAAATCCGAAAGGTGCTCTTTGGAATATGGGCCCCTTTGCCCACCTAGGCTGCAAAAAAGTGTCACACATCTGGTATCTCCGTACTCAGGAGAAGTTGGGGAATGTGTTTTGGGGTGTCATTTTACATATACCCATGCTGGGTGAGAGAAATATCTTGGCAAAAGACAACTTTTCCCATTTTTTTATACAAAGTTGGCATTTGAACAAGATATTTATCTCACCCAGCATGGGTATATGTAAAAAGACACCCCAAAACACATTCCTCAACTTCTCCTGAATACAGAGATACCAGATGTGTGACACTTTTTTGCAGCCTAGGTGGGCAAAGGGGCCCATATTCCAAAGAGCACCTTTCGGATTTCATTCGTCATTTTTTACAGAATTTGATTTCAAACTCCTTACCACACATTTGGGCCCCTAGAATGCCAGGGCAGTATAACTACCCCACAAGTAACCCCATTTTGGAAAGAAGAGACCCCAAGGTATTTCGTGATGGGCATAGTGAGTTCATAGAACTTTTTATTTTTTGTCACAAGTTAGTGGAATATGAGACTTTGTAAGAAAAAAAAAATAATCATCATTTTCCGCTAACTTGTGACAAAAAATAAAAAGTTCTATGAACTCACTATGCCCATCAGCGAATACCTTAGGGTGTGTACTTTCCGAAATGGGGTAATTTGTGGGGTGTTTGTACTGTCTGGGCATTGTAGAACCTCAGGAAACATGACAGGTGCTCAGAAAGTCAGAGCTGCTTCAAAAAGCGGAAATTCACATTTTTGTACCATAGTTTGTAAACGCTATAACTTTTACCCAAACCATTTTTTTTTTACCCAAACATTTTTTTTTTATCAAAGACATGTAGAACAATAAATTTAGAGCAAAATTTATATATGGATGTCGTTTTTTTTTGCAAAATTTTACAACTGAAAGTGAAAAATGTCATTTTTTTGCAAAAAAAAATCGTTAAATTTCGATTAATAACAAAAAAAGTAAAAATGTCAGCAGCAATGAAATACCACCAAATGAAAGCTCTATTAGTGAGAAGAAAAGGAGGTAAAATTCATTTGGGTGGTAAGTTGCATGACCGAGCAATAAACGGTGAAAGTAGTGTAGGTCAGAAGTGTAAAAAGTGGCCTGGTCTTTCAGGGTGTTTAAGCACTGGGGGCTGAGGTGGTTAATAAACTATCAAAAGTACCTTATAGATCATCCTCATTGTGTTAGCACACGGTCTTGTCCCGCTTTTCTGCCATGTATATGCATGGAAAAATCGCCTTATAAAGTACTCTTCTCCAGCCTCACAAGTCACGCTAGAAGTCAAGGGGGTAGCCCTTCCCTCACTCCAGGCTGTAACTCCCCTGCCCTAACCCCTCCTCTATGCAGTCTAATTGACACCCGGCTCAGTCGCCGGGATCGCGCTTGAGTCCGACGGCGCATGCGCCGCCTGTACAAGCGCGGTCCCGGCGACTGAGCCACGTGTCAATTACACTGCATAGAGGCGAGGTTAGGGCAGGGGAGTTACAGCCTGGAGTGAGGGAAGGGCTACCCCATTGACTTCTACCGTGACTTGTGGAGCTGGAGAAGAGTACTTTATAAAGCGATTTTTCCATGCATATAGATGGCAGAAAAGCGGGACAAGACCGTGTGCTAACACAATGAGGATGATCTATAAGGTACTTTTGATAGTTTATTAAGTGAAATCCAGGTGAAAGGTTCGCTTTAACACTGATGACCTATTCTGAGGATAGGTCAACAGTATCTGACTGGTGGGGGTCCGACACCCGGGACTCCAGCCCATCAGCTGTTTGAAAAGGCACCTGGGCTCCTGTGAGCGCCGCGGCCTTCCCACTGCTCACCAAGCACAGCTCCGTACATTGTATATCGGCTGTGCTTGGCATGGCACTTCCATGGGGCTGATTTGCGCCTGGGCCACATGACTGATGAACGTGCTGTCACTGGTCTAGGGAAAGCAGCTTAGAAGGTTGTGGCGCTACTGCGAGTGCCGCTGCCTTCTCTAACGGCTGATCCATGGAGGTCCCGGGTGTCAGACCTCCACCGATCAGATACTGATGACCTATCCTGAGGATAGGTCATCAGTAGTGTTGAGCAAACTTGTGTTTTAAGTTCGGTGTCTAAAGTTCGGGTTCGGATTATCGAAGAATCCAGTTATGGATTCCACTACCACGGACCATAACGGAATTCGGAATCCATTACTGGTTTCTTCGATAACTCGAACCTCAACTTTGGATGCCGAACTTAAAACACAAGTTCAACACTAGTCATCAGTATTAAAGATCAGGCACTGTGGGAAATCTTTTAGTTTTTTGTTGTTTTTTTTGCGGTTTTTCTATTTTACTAGAATAACATGCTGCCGTCTCTGCAGCCACGAGCGGCGTCAGCACTTGCTCTGCCTTTCTCTGAAGTTCTGCCTCAGTGATTCACAAATGGTTGTGAGATTAGCCCTGAGCTAATCACCAAGATAATAGTCTGGGAACAAATATTAACAGGAGCCGCAGATATAACGTGACTGATTCGTGTAATGTGGGCTGTTCAAAGCGGAAGTGAGAATGCTCATTTTACTATTGCATTAATAGTGATTGAGTGCCATACACTAATGCTGGGTATAGGCCACTTGCTCACTAGTGCGGGTGAACGCACATAAGATCTGCACCATATCCACAGCAAAATACGCAATTGTGAATTTTGGTGTTTTGTTGTAAAAGGTTAAAATCCGTAGCTAAAACCACAAACCTAATTGACATGCTGTAGAAAAAACGCACGTAATCCTTGAGAAGACACACATGCGGGAGTTCAATGCGAGGAACTTGCAACGTATGGCAGCGAGTTCCCTTTCTGACCTCCGCTCCTCTGACATGATCACACAGCATTGCATAGTTTTCAGAGATTTTACTACTGATGACCTGTCCTCAGGATAGGTCATCAGTATCTGATCGGTGGGGGTCCGACACCCGAGACTCCTGCCGATCAGCTGTTTTGAGACTCCTGTGAGCGCCACGGCCTTCTCGCAGCTTACCTAGCACAGCACCGTACATTGCATAGTGGCTGTGCTTGGTAGCCCTTAGCTCCTTTCACTTGAATGGTCACGTGACTGCTGATTGTGTCGTCATTAGGCCTAGGGAAAGTTGTGAGAAGGCTGCGGTGCTCACAGGACCCCCACCGATCAGATACTGATGCCCTATCCTGAGGACAGGTCATCAGTAGTAAAATCTCAGAAAACCCCTCTAATGTGCTACATGAAAGTTCCTTTTACCCAATGAAGTAGTATTTTGCACGTTCATGGGGTGGTCTGCAGCACCTTTACATGGGCCTGTTATTGGGAACGAGCTTTCGTAGTAACATTCGTTCCTGACAGTTGGCCCTGACAGCATAAGTGTAATAATTCTTCTTGTCATATATACTAATGTACTGTATATGGACAACAGTCTTGGGACGCCTACATATTACTCCTACAGGAACTTTTGTATCATCCCATTCTAAATCCATTGGCTTTTGCAGCTACAACAGCTTCCACTCTTCCAGGAAGGCTTCCTACAAAATTTTGGAGTATTTTTGTAGGAATTTTTGTCCATTCATCCAGAAGAACATTTGTGAGGTCAGATACTTATGTTGGATGAGAGGACCTGGATTGTAGTCTCTGTCCTAGGTCATCCCAAAGGTGTTGGGGTCGAGGTCAGGGCTCTGTGCGGCCAGTCACGGTCTTCCACACCAATAACCCTGCTTTTATGGACCTTACTTTGTGCACTGGGACACAGTCATGCGGGAGTATATAAGGGCTTTCCCAAAACCGTTCCCAGAAAGTAGGAAGGATACAGTGGTCCAAATGTCTTGGTATGCTGAAACATTAACCCCTTACGGACTGGGCCTGTTCTTGTGTTTTGTTTTTTTTTTCCTACCCACATTCTATTAGCCATAACATTTAAAATATTCCGTTCACATACCGACAGGCCTGTGGAGTCGGTACACCAAAGGTCTGACTCTGGCTCCTTCATAAATGGTTAAAACACAAAGAATAGTTCCAGAAAGCACCAAACAGTACGGTGCACAGTCTACTATTACAATATACTCCAAGAACGAAACCACGCATCACATATAATCTCATCTTTATTTTAACATGATTAAAAGATTAAACACAATAAAAGACATTTAACCCCTTCACCGCCGGAAGTTTTTTCTTTTTGCGTTTTCATTTTTCTTCCCGCGATATGCCCCCATTATCTATGATGAGACAACCCCTTTAAGCAGCATATGGAACAACAAGTCAGCTGAAAATCAAACCCCCAAGGTCGGCTAAAGTGCCCAGAGGAGCATTCATATTTGTAGTGCCCGTGGGCATCCAACCATATATAATGGGAACTATCCCTAGTAATCTCCACTGCTACGAAGACCTAATACATAAACAATCATATGTTGCCAATAGGCATGCACTCATTGTAAATACTGACCCAAGACCTTGGGAGATGATTACGCCTCGACGTACGTTTCACCCAGCTTCTTCCTGGGGGTGTCCTTTATAAATGGCCGTAATTAGTAATAACAAATAACCTGTAGTAAAATGGTAATATTGGCCTTTTTCTCACCGTTATATCAATAATCAGGCTGCTTAGATGGAACATGTGGCGGAACCCGCCTCGCCACTGGGCATTGGAGAGGCCTGGCTGCCCGCCTCCTACCTGCTGACTATGGCCCCTGGTGAATTGGTACGTTTGAATGCAATATTTGGGCATGTGGTATTTTATATTGCTGCTACTGGCCCTTTAATGGCCATCCGTGGACATGTTATGACTTTTAGGAACAATGCCCCTTTAAGACTGTGTAGCAGATTGCATTCAGGCTGTCTTAAATATTATGTATGTTATTATCGGTTCGGTGATTGTGGTGTCTGCCAGAGTGCTTGGAAACCTCAGGAAAACGCTAGGCGCCTCCGTAAACGGAGGTACTCAGTCGGGGTGCCAGGTGATCCGTTACATTGGTGGCAAGCAGTGGGATGGCGTCCTAGTGTGAGGAGAAGCAGCTCAGAGACACCGGTAACGTGTGGAGTTACAAATTGAGGGCAAACGCTAGCACTCGTGCAGCGCCCCTGGGAGCAGAGGTATCCAGCGACTTTGAGCAGACAAGTATGGAAGGCTCTAAAGATGACTGGCTGGCCGAGGTGAGGCAGCGAGTGGCCCAGTATGGAGATAATGTGTCCATGGATATATGCCAGGCCATCTGGAACCAGGTCACAGCAAAGCGGCACGCAAGGATGGAACGCGAATTCCGACTGGCGAAAGAGAGAGAAATTGCCCAGTGGAAGGAGTGTTACAGCAGCCGAGCAGAGGCTGCATCCGAGGAGGTTAGCAGTCTCCCCCTGAGGCGGCCAGAGGAACCCGAAGTAGGGGTCCTCATAGACTGGTCCTGTGAGGAACCACAACAGGCAGGTGGAGACGGGACCGAGGTCTCTCCACCGGGATGCTGGGCAGCTGGCCCAGACCCTCAGCAGCAGTCAGAGTTGCCAGGTGTGGACGCAGGTGGTCCTTACTCGCAAATGTTGAAGGACCTCACAGACTGGTCCTGGGAAGACCCACAGATGGCAGGTGGAGATGGGACTGAGATCTTTCTACCGGCCCTACAAGGATACTGGGCAGCCGGCCCAGATCTCCAACTCCAGATGGGGGAACTACAGGGAGAGAAGCGTGTCGTCCTTCCTTCCCAGCGGCAGAGTGCTTTACAGGGAGGGGAGATAGCCGGTTTCACTCCCCAGCGGCAGTGTGCTTTACAGGGAGGGGAGACAGTCGGTCTCTCTCCCCAACAGCAGCAGTACCAGGAGGAGGAGGTAAGCAACCCCTCCCCTCCACAGCCAACTCCAAACCAGGTACTGGGGTCAGTAGAGGAGTCGTTAGCCCCCTCTGGCCCCCTCCCAGCAGAAGAGCTGGCATCTGGGCAGAGCGCCGCTGGCCTCTGCCCTACTTGTCCCCTTACTACCCAGCAGGACTGTACTCCAGTCCCTCCAGCAGAAGAGCTGGCATCAGGGCAGAGAGCCGCTAGCCTCTGCTCCACCGACCCCCTTGTTACAGGGCTGGCTTGTACCCCCCTCGCCCCAGCAGAATTGCTGGCATCAGTGCAGAACACCGCTGGCCGCTGTTCCCCAAGTAGCCCCAGCGGTTTGCCTAGCACACCAAGGGGAGACAGTAAGCCCCACAACAGTGCAGATGGGACTGTAGTCTCTGTACCTGCACCACTGGAGATATGGACAGTCTGTCCTGATCCACAACAACAGGACAATGTATTGGAAGGAGAGGCAGTCTGTTTTCCCCTACAACAAGGGAGGGTGTCGCAGAGAGAGGAGCCTGTTACCCCTTCCCCCCAGCAACAGCTTTGTTCAACCAGGGGAGAGGGCACCCTGGTTACCTTCCCCCCAAGTCATGGATCTACAACTGGGCACAAGTGGCAGGGGGCCATAGGGACAACTACACCCTTGGAGAAAGGCCAGCTGACTATCAGAGCCCCAGACCGCCTGGAGGTTTGGAGTCTGGATAGTCTCAATGGGAAAGAGGAGAAATGTGGCGGAACCCGCCTCGCCACTGGGCATTGGAGAGGCCTGGCTGCCCGCCTCCTACCTGCTGACTATGGCCCCTGGTGAATTGGTACGTTTGAATGCAATATTTGGGCATGTGGTATTTTATATTGCTGCTACTGGCCCTTTAATGGCCATCCGTGGACATGTTATGACTTTTAGGAACAATGCCCCTTTAAGACTGTGTAGCAGATTGCATTCAGGCTGTCTTAATAATTATGTATGTTATTATGGGTTCGGTGATTGTGGTGTATGCCAGAGTGCTTGGAAACCTCAGGAAAACGCTAGGCGCATCCGTAAACGGAGGTACTCAGTCGGGGTGCCAGGTGATCCGTTACAGAACATAAAGCAGATTTGTTGGAATACAATTTCTCAACAAATAACTTAAAGGGAACCTGTCATCCACCTTAGGCCTCCTGCACACGACCGTTGTGTGCACCCGTGGCCGTTGTGCCGTTTTCCGTTTTTTTTCGCGGACCCATTGACTTTCAATGGGTCCGTGGAAAAAACGGAAAATGCACCGTTTTGCAGCCGCATCCGTGATCCGTGTTTCATGGCCGTGAAAAAAATATGACCTGTCCTATTTTTTTCACGGCCAACGGTTCACGGACCCATTCAAGTCAATGGGTCCGTGAAAGAACACGGATGCACACAAGATTGGCATCCGTGTCCGTGATCCGTGGCCGTAGGTTAGTTTTTATACAGACGGATCCGAAGATCCGTCTGCATAAAGCTTTTTCAAAGCTGAGTTTTCACTTTGTGAAAACTCAGAACCGACAGTATATTCTAACACAGAAGCGTTCCCATGGTGATGGGGACGCTTCTAGTTAGAATACACTACAAACTGTGTACAAGACTGCCCCCTGCTGCCTGGCAGCACCCGATCTCTTACAGGGGGCCGTGATCAGCACAATTAACCCCTTCAGGTGCGGCACCTGAAAGGGTTAATTGTACTATCATATCCCCCTGTAAGAGATCAGGGCTGCCAGGCAGCAGGGGGCAGACCCCCCCCCCCCCCCCAGTTTGAATATCATTGATGGCCAGTGCGGCCCCCCCCCCCCTCTATTGTAATTATTCGTTGGTGGCACAGTGTGCGCCCCCCCCTCCCTCCCTCTATTGTAATAATTCGTTGGTGGCACAGTGTGCGCCCCCCATCGGCCCCCCCTCCCTCTATAGCATTAACAACATTGGTGGCCAGTGTGCGGCCTCCCATCTCCCCCCCCCCCATCATCATTGGTGGCAGCGGAGTTCCGATCGGAGTCCCAGTTTAATCGCTGGGGCTCCGATCGGTAACCATGGCAACCAGGACGCTACTACAGTCCTGGTTGCCATGGTTACATAGCAATAGTACAATAGTAGAAGATTCATACTTACCGGCTGCTGCGATGTTCGTGTCCGGCCGGGAGCTCCACCTACTGGTAAGTGACAGCCTCAGGTCTGTGCGGCGCATCGCTAAATGAACTGTCACTTACCAGTAGGAGGAGCTCCCGGCCGGACACGAAAATCGCAGCTCCCAGGTAAGTATGAATCTTTTACTATTGTACTATTGCTAGTAACCAGCTGCCACCAATGATCGGGGGGGGGGGGGGGGGGAGATGGGAGGCCGCACACTGGCCAACCAATGTTGTTAATGCTATAGAGGGAGGGGGGGGCCGATGGGGGGCGCACACTGTGCCACCAACGATTTATTACAATAGAGGGAGGAAGGGGGGGGGCGCACACTGTGCCACCAACGATTTATTACAATAGAGGGAGGAAGGGGGGGGGGGGGCGCACACTGTGCCACCAACGAATTATTACAATAGAGGGAGGAGGGGGGGGGGCGCACTGGCCACCAATGATATTCAAACTGGGGAGGGGGGGGGGGGGGGCGAGCCCCTTGCTGCCTGGCAGCCCTGATCTCTTACAGGGGGATATGATAGTACAATTAACCCCTTCAGGTGCGGCACTTGAGGGGTTGATTGTGCTGATCACGGCCCCCTGTAAGAGATCGGATGCTGCTAGGCAGCAGGGGGCAGTCTTGTACACAGTTTGTAGTATATTCTAACTAGAAGCGTCCCCATCACCATGGGAACGCCTCTGTGTTAGAATATACTGTCGGAAATGAGGTTTCACGATCTAACTCATATCCGACAGTATATTCTAACATAGGGGCGTTCCCATGGTGATGGGGACGCTTCAAGTTAAAATATACCATCGGATTGGAGAAAACTCCGATCCGATGGTATAAAAGGGACTCCAGACTTTACATTGAAAGTCAATAGGGACGGATCCGTTTGAAATGGCACCATATTGTGTCAACGTCAAACGGATCCGTCCCCATTGACTTGCATTGTAATTCAGGACGGATCCGTTTGGCTCCGCACGGCCAGGCGGACACCAAAACGACTTTTTTTTCATGTCCGTGGATCCTCCAAAAATCAAGGAAGACCCACGGACGAAAAAACGATCACGGAAAAACGGGACCCGTTTTTGCGGACCGCAAAAAAATACGTTCGTGTGCAGGAGGCCTTATGCTGACCTCACTGAGGGCAGCATAAAATAGTGACAGAAATGCTGATTTCAGCGGTGTGTCACTCATGAGCTAAAAGTAAGTGGTTGCCGAGAACCAGCATCATAATCATTGCAGCACAGGCCTTGTAAAGAGTCAAATCTACTGCTGCCGGCTTTCTCACTGCGCCCGCGCCGAATACTGAACATGACGGCGCAGGCACGAGATTTACACGGCAGACAGGGCCAGCAGGAGAACCAACGCTGGCCTGGCCCTGTCAATCAAGACAGAAGGGCGTGGAAATGAGGTGGGTGAACGGAGCCTCTAGGAGCAGGTGCAACGCCCCCCCCCCCCCCCTCTGCTCCTAGAGGCTCATTTGCATATAATAAAAGTTAAAATTACACGAAAAAGGGGGCATACTTAAAAGAAATGCAGAGTTAAAGAGGACCTTTCATCGGTCCAAACATTGTAGGATAATTATCAGGCTGTGTAGAGCGGCGCCGCGGGAACTCACTGCACTTACTATTATTCCGGGGCGCCGCTCCGCTCTCCCGCTATGTCCTCCAGTATCTTCGGTGAATTGGTTATACTAGGCGGAGTTTGTCCTGTTTCTCCCTGGGCGTTCCTTCTCCCAGGCTGTAGCGCTGTCCAATCGCAGAGCTCACAGCCTGGGAGTTTTTTTGGTGAAATAGTAATTTAGTCACTATCTCTTGGTGTATCTTATCTCCCTTTCTTCCCATTTCCCCCAGGATACATGCTTCCAACGTCCTAGGGATTTTTACTGGGTACTCACTCTCTATTTGTAAAGATCACCTTATTCCAAAATTCTTGTATATGTATACAGTTCCACATTAAGTGTATATTATCTACTCCCTTTTCCCCACACTTCTGACATTTAAATTTCTTATCTTTATAAAACCTCATAAGCTTTTTTGGGGAATAATATAGGCGATACAACACAAAAAACTGGGACAATCTATGGGAAGGGTTTTTTGTGGCTCTTCTTATATCCCCTATCATCTGATCCCATCTCTCTTCGTTCGTAGGTGCCACTATTCCCTCCCATTTTTGCTTTACATGTAGCGTCCCCATTTTATTAGATTTTTGAGATATAAGTATATTATAGACTGTTGATATCTGCTTTTTCTCTGTTGTTAGACTCAATATCTTGATTAGTGGTTGAGGGAGTCTTAAGGCCTCTTTCACACTTGCGTTGTCCGGATCCGGCGTGTACTCCACTTGCCGGAATTACACTCCGGATCCGGAAAAACGCAAGTGTACTGAAAGCATTTGAAGACGGAACCGTCTTCCAAATGCTTTCAGTGTTACTATGGCACCCAGGACGCTATTAAAGTCCTGGTTGCCATAGTAGGAGCGGGGAGCGGGGGAGCGGTATACTTACAGTCCGTGCGGCTCCCCGGGCGCTCCAGAATGACGTCAGAGCGCCCCATGCGCATGGATGACGTGATCCATGCGATCACGTGATCCATGCGCTTGGGGCGCCCTGACGTCACTCTGGAGCGCCCGGGGAGCCGCACGGACGGTAAGTACACTGCTCCCCCGCTCCCCGCTACACTTACCATGGCTGTCAGGACTTTAGCGTCCCGGCAGCCATGGTAACCACTCTGAAAAAGCTAAATGTCGGCTCCGGCAATGCGCCGAAACGACGTTTAGCTTAAGGCCGGATCCGGATCAATGCCTTCCAATGGGCATTAATTCCGGATCCGGCCTTACGGCAAGTGTTCCGGATTTTTGGCCGGAGCAAAAAGCGCAGCATGCTGCGGTATTTTCTCCGGCCAACAAACGTTCCGTACCGGAACTGAAGACATCCTGATGCATCCTGAACGGATTACTCTCCATTCAGAATGCATTAGGATAATCCTGATCAGGATTCTTCCGGCATAGAGCCCCGACGACGGAACTCTATGCCGGAAGACAATAACGCAGGTGTGAAAGAGCCCTTACCTAGTAAATGATTTAACTCTCAGAGAATCCGTATCTTTCTTTAACTACTTGAAACTCTATCATATCCTCATTTTTCCATACCTGTCCTAATCTAAAAACTCCACGTTTCATCCATATTTTCCTGTCAATGGTTTTGAGTTCTTCTAACCTTGAATTATACCATATCAGGGAGTCTTCATGTTTTCTTGCCATAGGGATCTTACCTCCTGCCAAGTTTTAACCATTAGTTTTATTGTCGGAGAGTTTAGGAAATGCAGCTTTAGATGTATTGTAAGCCTGCTTCTAATAAATGGCATATTTAGCAATTTATTAAGCTTTTATTAATAATTGCCATATTGGATCTATACATTTGGGAACCACTCCACATCAGTATATTCTTTATTTTGCCAGCTATAAAATAAAGTTTTAAATCTGGGACCGACAATCCTCCATCTTTCTCTGGGCATTGCAATATTTGCATCCTAATTCTAGGTTTACAACCCCTCCATATTAGTTCGCTCAATAAACTCTCTAATTTTCAAGACTCTCCTGGGTATCTCTATTGGGGAGTTCCAAAGAAGGTAATTGATCATTGGTAATAGACACATTTTGATTAAAGAAATTCTACCAGCCATAGAAAGTGGTATCCTTTTTCCACACATTTATCTTACTTTTGACTTTATTTATCAGGGAAGTAATATTTCGGCTACATGCACACGACTGTATGTGATTTGCGGTCCGCAAATAAAAAACGGATGACATCCGTATGCCATCTGGATCCATTGTAACAATGCCTAAAACGGACAAGAATAGGACATGTTATATTTTTTTGCGGGGCTACAGAATGGACATACGACATACGCATACGGAACGGAAACAAAATACGTTCGTTTGCATGAGGCCTCAATCTTATATAATCCTGTAAACTAGCTGAAACATGTATACCCAGTAGGGATCGACCGATTATCGGTTTGGCCGATATTATCGGCCGATATTGAGGATTTTGAACGTTATCGGTATCGGCATCTATTTTGCCGATATACCGATAACGTATGGGGAACACAGATCGCGCTGCTGTCAGCGCTCTCTGTGTTCCCTCCGCAGCACAGGGGAGAAGGAAGCAGTGTCTCCCTCCCCCTGTGCTGCTGCTGCCGCTGCCGCCAATGAGAGGAGAGAACATAGAGGAGGGGAGGGGCTGTGGCCGCTGCGCCACCAATGAAGATAAGCCTTTCATTCATTCATATGCAGGAGGCGGGAGCTGGCTGCAGAATCACATAGCCGGCTCCCGACCTCTATGAGCGATAGCTGCGATCCGCGGTAGTTAACTCCTAAGGTGCCGCGGATCGCAGCTACCGCTCATAGAGGTCGGGAGCCGGCTATGTGACTCTGCAGCCAGCTCCCGCCTCCTGTATATGAATGATAGAGAGACTTATCTTCATTGGTGGCGCAGTGCGCCCCCCCGCAAGCCCCCCAGTATTAATCATTGGTGGCGCAGTGCGCCCCCCACCTCCATCCCAATCCCGGCCAATAGTAAAAACATTGGTGGCGCAGTGCGCCCCCCCCCACCCAGTATTACTCATTGGTGGCAGTGGCCACAGGATCCCCTAGGGCTCCCCTCCTCCTCCGATCGGAGCCCCAGCTGTGTAAGCCTGGAGCTCCGATCGGTTACCATGGCAGCCAGGACGCTATTGAAGCCCTGGCTGCCATGGTAAGCTCCATGCTGCTGTGTGCACTATGCACAGAGCAGCAGGGACAGTGTGAGCTCCTATTCACCCTGATAGAGATCTATCAGGGGGAATAGGACAAGGGTTCTAGTCCCTAAGGGGGCTAAAAGTTAGTAAAAAAAAAAAAAAACACCAAAAATATTAAGTATAAATGAAAAAGATTTATTAAAACAAAAAAAATACACATTAACAATAAACAAAAAAAATACACATTAACAATAAACATATAAATTTTCAGCAGATTTGTGTAGGAATTTTTTTTTCTCTCAAAAATGAAAATTCCCAGAATATCGGTATAAATTATCGGCTATCGGCCTGAAAGTTCACAAATTATCGGTATCGGCCCTAAAAAATCAATATCGGTCGATCCCTATATTCAATGCAAGGAGATATATACCTGAGGAAATTTCTTTACCAAGGATAAAGCCACCAATAGGAGTTATGAGGAATAGTGCACAGGATTTCTGAGGAAAAGGTGCAGCCTGATCTGTGAGTGTATTTAACCCTCTGAGTATCTTGCAAGAACATTGTTGCCTGCCATCATTGTATAAGCCTGCTTAAGACTGTCTCTGTCATATGGAACTGAACCTAAAGTACTGTATATAGTTAACTGTTCCAGTAAAGAAAGTTTTTGGTTCACTACAAACTGTGTTCCTCAATTATTCCTATTACAAATCGGTGTGCCACCGTTACCGGCACTGGCGTCACGAACTCAAAGGGATATTGCCACCAGCACATTAAACCTGCAACACCCAGGGCACCTCACCTACCACCGGCCTGGTCCCTATAAATTGAGAGTGCCCCAGAGGACTTCTGTGCCAGCCTCTCCATCACTGCTGTACGCCTGCCCAGGGTCTTCCTATAAACTGTGAGTAACCCAGAGCAACCCTCGTTTGCCTAATAACCGTGACCTCACTATCGCAATACCCGGCAGGGCTGCGTAATGCAGAGCTACAACACAGTGAAGTGGATCAGCACAGACCTGGCTGACGCTGCCCACCACACAGCAGGACTGAGCTGTATGGAGTATGGGGGAGCGATCGCAGATGCAGCTCAGGATGTGCTGCCCTGGCCCTGCTCCTCAGAGCTGCGGATGCAGAACATCCTGAGATTGAAGTCAGATAGTAAGGTGGGCCCTTTCTACATGCTGGATGGTGTGATGATGAATGGTGAAGCGGGGAGTGTGCGGCTCTCTGCTTCACCATTCCAATCAGCTGTCTGTGCGTCCTGTAGATGCTGGGCCCCTGTGCAGCTGAATCGGCTGCACAGGCGGTATGTCCGCCCCCGGCTTCACTCATGGTTTTAGCTCACAATAACTGATGGGAAAAACTTACCAAATAACTTAATTGTGAACTAAGCCTAAGGCTCTTATTTTATTGTCACAGATGTTGCCTGTGTGGTCACTGTGGAGAGGTTGTTCTCTGCTCTCGAGGCATCAATGAAGGAGGCTCTGACTAAGGGCTCATGCACACAGCCGTTCCGTGTGGTCCCCAATGCACAGGCAACATCTGTGCGGATTCCGCAGACGGATCCAGACCCATTCAACTTGAATGGGCCTGTGATTCGTCCGCACCGCAAAAATAATAGAACGTTCTATTATTTTTGCGATGTGGAGGCATGGGAAGAAACCCCCCGGAAGCACTCCGTAGTGCTTCCGGGTTCCGTGCCTCCGTTCCACACCGAACCTTCTGGATTGCGGACCCATTCAAAACGGCCAGGGTCGGTATATTGCGGACCCGCTGTTTGCTGGCCGCAATACGGGCACGGCCGGCACATGCATGAGACCCAAGGCAATCCTTTTATTGAACACAAATTTATAGATTTCTTAGTATTAAAAGCATAACAAAGTTTTCCGGTTATTGCACATTTATTGCACATTTCCTTACAGGAATTTAAAGGGAAACTGTCACCTAGAAAACACGTACAAAACTGGTGACATGGCTACATAGCTACAGAAGCGGTGAATCTATCCATGGCTGCAACCTTCTAAAAAAATTCTTCTTATTGTCACTGCGAGGAGTCAAAGAGGCGTGAAGGAGGCACTGAAGTGCCCAGGCCTGCACGTTCCCTAGCGGCTCCCTGCTAAAAAATATGCGCATGTGCCGTCAGTGACATAGAAATACCGCTCGGTACTGACAAGTAGGGCTACTTTCACACTAGTGTTAAAGAGTTTTTCTTTGTTTTTTTTAGGGTCTCCTTCCGTCCGCCCCATTTGCGACAATCTATAAATTCCCTCCTTTTCCTTTTCTCTTACCCGGTAATCTCTGGGATTAAAATATCAGTGTAAGATAATAGTAGGGGTGAAGAGAAAAGGAGGGGGGGAATTTGAATATTTGCGTATCGTTTCATGGAATGTTAGAGGTATAGGAAAGGGATCAAAGAGAATAGCTGTTTTGACGTGATTAATAAATTCTTACCCGCCGTAATATGCTTACAAGAGGCGCATCTAACAAAAGAAAATAGCAGGGGTATAAGGAAAACATGGATACAGAAGGCATACCACTCAGTATTTTCCTCATATTTAAGAGGTGTGAGCATACTGCTGCATAAAGATATTAGAATACAGGTTAAGGAGGAGTTGAATGACTCCGAGGGGTGCTATGTGGTCCTGGATTGTATAATAGAGAATAAACCTTGGATTATAGCGAATGTCTACATAAACCCCCCCCCCCCCCCCATCCCCTTCAAAATGGATGTGCTGCTAAGGCCTTATTCACACGTCCGTTGTTTCTTGCCTGATCTGTTCCGTTTTTTGTGGAACAGATCTGGACTAGGGTTGAGCGATATACCGGTATCACGATATACCGCGGTATTAAAAAAACGGCGATATGGCGATATCGCCGTTTCGTAAATACCGCGGTATTTCGTGACGTCATAGAAGCGGTCATGGGCGCTGACCGCTTCTAAATCTGCCGCCGCCCGCCCCAGCATGAACCGATACGGGACATTTGCAGAGTACTTGTACTCGTGCAAATGCCCCCGATACCTGCTGGCCGCTTGCGGCGGCTCTCTCAGCAGTTCGGCCAGCGTGGGGGAGGGAAGGAATTCTGTGACTCGCATTTCCTGCACCCGACCTCTGAGAGGACGCTGTGATCCACGCAATTAACCCCTCAGGTGATCACAGCGTCCTCTCAGAGGTCGGGTGCCGGGAATGTGGGCAGTGCCCCCCTCCTCCCTCCCTCCCCAATATTAATCATTGGAGGCCACAGGGTCGTCGTCCCCATCATTGGTGGCAGTTTTCAGTTCCGATCGGAGTCCCAGCAGTGTAATGCTGGGGCTCCGATCAGTTACCATGGTAGCCAGGACGCTACTGGAGCCCTGGCTGCCATGGTATGTTAGTGAGCAGCATTATACTCACGTGCGTCGTGGCCGCCAGGCGCTCCTTCTTCTCATAGGTCTGTGCGGCGCATTGCTAATGCTATAAGCCTTAGCAATGCGCCGCACAGACAGAAGAAGGAGCGCCCGGCGGCCACGACGCACGTGAGTATAATGCTGCTCACTAACATACCATGGCAGCCAGAGCCTTAGTAGCGTCCTGGCTACCATGGTAACCGATCGGAGCCCCAGCATTACACTGCTGGGACTCCGATCGGAACTGCAAACTGCCACCAATGATGGGGACGACGACCCTGTGGCCTCCAATGATTAATACTGGGAGGGAGAGAGGAGGGGGGGCCCACTGCCACCAATGATGGGGGGATGACCCTGTGGCCTCCAATGATTAATACTGGGGAGGGAGGGAGGAGGGGGGACCGACTGCCACCGATGATCGGGGGAAGACCCTGTGGCCTCCAATAATTAATACGAGGGAGGGAGGTGGGGGGGCCGACTGCCACCAATGATGGGGGGACGACCCTGTGGCCTCCAATGATTAATACTGGGGAAGGAGGGGGGGGGGCCGGGCCCACTGCCACCAATGATTGATGGGGGGACGACCCTGTGGCCTCCAATGATTAATACTGGGGAGGGAGGAGGGGCCCGGGGGGACCGACTGCCACCGATGATCGGGGGAAGACCCTGTGGCCTCCAATGATTAATACTGGGGAGGGAGGAGGGGGGGCCGACTGCCACCGATGATGGGGGGGGGGGGAGACCCTGTGGCTTCCAATGATTAATACTGGGGAAGGAGGGGGGGGCCCACTGCCACCAATGATGGGGGGATGACCCTGTGGCCTCCAATGATTAATACTGGGGAGGGGGGGGCCCACTGCCACCAATGATGGGAGGGGGACCCTGTGGCCACTGCCACCAATGATTAATACTGGGGGTGGGGGGGCGCACTGCCCACTGCCACCAATGATGGGGGGGGGGGAGACCCGGTGGCAACTGCCAGCAATGATTAATACTGGGGGGAAGGGGCACTGCCACCAATGATGGGGAGGGGGACCCTGTGGCCACTGCCACCAATGATTAATACTAGGGGGGGGGGGGGGGTTACCAGAGGGGGCTGATAAGAGGCAGAGGCTGGGAGGCACATGAGGGGCTGATCAGAGGCTGGGGGGGCTGATCAGAGGCTGGGGAACTGCCTGTCTGCCCCCATACAGTGTAATGTCTCCTTGTGGCTGCCCCCATACAGTGTAACGTCTCCTTGTGGCTGCCCCCATACAGTGTAACGTCTCCTTGTGGCTGCCCCCATACAGTGTAACGTCTCCTTGTGGCTGCCGCCATACAGTGTAACGTCTCCTTGTGGCTACCCCATACAGTATAACGTCTCCTTGTGGCTGCCCCCATACAGTATAACGTCTCCTTGTGGCTGCCCCCCATACAGTATAATGTCTCCTTGTGGCTGCCCCCATACAGTATAATGTCTCCTTGTGGCCCCAAGTGTTTTTTTCTTCTAAATGGGCATTTATCGCGATATAGATCGTTATCGCGATAAATTTCTTAATATCGTTATCGTGGGAATATTTTTGATATCGTCCAACCCTAATCTGGACCCATTGAAACGGACAGCTCAATGTCTGAATGGGTCTAGATCTGGTCCAGATCTGTTCCGCAAAAAACGGAACAGATCAGGAAAGAAACAACGGACGTGTGAATAAGGCCTAAAAATGTATGAATTCCTAGTAAATAGAGGTGATAGGACAGTACTAATTGTGGGACATTTTAATATGGTAATGAATGAAACAATGGATAGGTGTAGAATTGGAAATAAAATTGGGAGGGCTCAAAAATCTAAATTAAAAGACACTATAGAAGAAATACATTGGGTAGATATATAGCGATTGCACAATCCAATGGTGAAAAGATTTTCATGTTATTCCAAAACACATATCACGTATAGATATGGCATTTACAAATAAGAATACATTGTATGAAATTAATAACGTTAAGTATACACAGCGAGGAGTATCAGATCACAGCCCACTGGTAGTAAACACAAGGGATGAGTGGATTAAGAGAGACGTCAGGGTTAGAACTAAATTAGGCTGGATAGATATAAATGGGAATCACAATAAGATACAAAATGAGATCAGAGAATACTTTGAAAAAAATGAAGGAACAGCAGAGACTAAGATTGTATGGGAGGCCCGAAAGGCCTATACAAGGGGGATACTTATGAAACATATAGCAATTTGTAAAAAGGAAAAAAGGAATCTGTTACGTAAACAAGAACAGGAGGTGTATAAAAGGGAAATGGAATATACTGAGAACCCAACAGAGATAAATGATCAGAAATGGAAGGAGAAAATCAAAATACAGAGAGGATTTGTTTTTGTTAGCAGAGCAACAAAGACTTAGCTATATCAAGGATTATTACACCCAGGGGCATACACCGGGAAAGAAACTGGCATCTATAATATCAGCACAACGAGAAGGTAATTACATCCATAGCTTGGTAAATAATTCTGGGCAGATAGTTGAAAAACAATCTGAGAAACAGATTATTTTAAAGATATGTATAAAAGTTGGCTAGAAGCTGATATGAGAGAAATAGAAGAGTTTCTGGATACTATATATTTGAACTCCTTAACATCAGAACAGAAAAATACCCTGGAAAAAGAAATATATATTACAGAAGCCAATAAGGTTTTAGAAAATGTTGCGAAGAATAAATCCCCGGGATCGGATGGAATACCCTTTGAAGTATATCAGAAATATAAAGAGATCTATACCCCCAAATTAATGGAAATGTGGAATGCTTTAAGAGATAGTAAAATCTTACCAGATACCTTACGTGAAGCATTGATTACGCTTATTTTGAAGCCTGGGAAAGATCCAATGATGATGGATTCATATCGCCCAATTTCTCAAGATAAATACGGATAACAAAATCCTGGCAAAAGTGTTAGCAGTCAGATTAAAAGGCATTATCAACACGCTTATACATGTAGATCAAACTGGTTTTATGCCAGGGAAAACAACATCCGAGAATATTGTGAAATGTTTTTTGAATATGCAGATTGGATCGAATAATAGGGAGGGAGCAGGTAATTGTGACAGTTTGACGCGTCAAAGATATTTGACACTGTAGAATGGCCCTTCTTGTTAGCTACATTAAGGAGAATGGGTTTTGGAAACCGTTTTTATATCTTGGATTAAACTTCTATACACGCAGATAAGAGCAAGAACGATTGTAAATGATGAGTTAAAGAGGACCTTTCATTAAAAAATCTAAACTAACTATACAGACATGGAGAGCGGCGCCCAGGGATCCCCCTGCACTTACTATTATACCCGGGCGCCGCTCCGTTCTCCGGTTATAGCCTCCGGTATCTTCACATTTTAGAGACGCCGGCAGGTTCCCCTGGGTGGGGCCTTTCTCCCATGCTGTAGCGCTGGCCAATCCCAGCGCTCAGCTCATAGCCTGGAGAGTTTTTTGTTTCTCTCAGGCTATGAGCTGAGCGCTGCGATTGGCCAGCGCTACAGCATGGGAGAAAGGCTCCACCCAGGGGAACCTGCCGGCGTCTCTTTCTCCCATGCTGTAGCGCTGGCCAATCCCAGCGCTCAGCTCATAGCCTGGAGAGTTTTTTGTTTCTCTCAGGCTATGAGCTGAGCGCTGCGATTGGCCAGCGCTACAGCATGGGAGAATGAGACGCCCTCAGGTTCCCCTGGGTGGAGCCTAACATGTGAAGATACCGGAGCCTATACCGGGCGAATGGAGCGGCACCCAGGGATAACAGTAAGTGCAGGGAGATCCCTGGGCGCCGCTCTACATGTCTGTATACACTGCGTGCAGAATTAGGCAAATGAGTATTTTGACCACATCATCCTCTTTATGCATGTTGTCTTACTCCAAGCTGTATAGGCTCGAAAGCCTACTACCAATTAAGCATATTAGGTGATGTGCATCTCTGTAATGAGAAGGGGTGTGGTCTAATGACATCAACACCCTATATCAGGTGTGCATAATTATTAGGCAACTTCCTTTCCTTTGGCAAAATGGGTCAAAAGAAGGACTTGACAGGCTCAGAAAAGTCAAAAATAGTGAGATATCTTGCAGAGGGATGCAGCACTCAAAATTGCAAAGCTTCTGAAGCGTGATCATCGAACAATCAAGCGTTTCATTCAAAATAGTCAACAGGGTCGCAAGAAGCGTGTGGAAAAACCAAGGCGCAAAATAACTGCCCATGAACTGAGAAAAGTCAAGCGTGCAGCTGCCAAGATGCCACTTGCCACCAGTTTGGCCATATTTCAGAGCTGCAACATCACTGGAGTGCCCAAAAGCACAAGGTGTGCAATACTCAGAGACATGGCCAAGGTAAGAAAGGCTGAAAGACGACCACCACTAAACAAGACACACAAGCTGAAACGTCAAGACTGGGCCAAGAAATATCTCAAGACTGATTTTTCTAAGGTTTTATGGACTGATGAAATGAGAGTGAGTCTTGATGGGCCAGATGGATGGGCCCGTGGCTGGATTGGTAAAGGGCAGAGAGCTCCAGTCCGACTCAGACGCCAGCAAGGTGGAGGTGGAGTACTGGTTTGGGCTGGTATCATCAAAGATGAGCTTGTGGGGCCTTTTCGGGTTGAGGATGGAGTCAAGCTCAACTCTCAGTCCTACTGCCAGTTTCTGGAAGACACCTTCTTCAAGCAGTGGTACAGGAAGAAGTCTGCATCCTTCAAGAAAAACATGATTTTCATGCAGGACAATGCTCCATCACACGCGTCCAAGTACTCCACAGCGTGGCTGGCAAGAAAGGGTATAAAAGAAGAAAATCTAATGACATGGCCTCCTTGTTCACCTGATCTGAACCCCATTGAGAACCTGTGGTCCATCATCAAATGTGAGATTTACAAGGAGGGAAAACAGTACACCTCTCTGAACAGTGTCTGGGAGGCTGTGGTTGCTGCTGCACGCAATGTTGATGGTGAACAGATCAAAACACTGACAGAATCCATGGATGGCAGGCTTTTGAGTGTCCTTGCAAAGAAAGGTGGCTATATTGGTCACTGATTTGTTTTTGTTTTTGAATGTCAGAAATGTATATTTGTGAATGTTGAGATGTTATATTGGTTTCCCTGGTAAAAATAAATAATTGAAATGGGTATATATTAGTTTTTTGTTAAGTTGCCTAATAATTATGCACAGTAATAGTCACCTGCACACACAGATATCCCCCTAAAATAGCTAAAACTAAAAACAAACTAAAAACTACTTCCAAAAATATTCAGCTTTGATATTGAGTTTTTTGTGTTCATTGAGAACATGGTTGTTGTTCAATAATAAAATGAATCCTCAAAAATACATCTTGCCTAATAATTCTGCACTCCCTGTAGTTAGTTTAGATTTTTTTATCTAGTGAAAGGTCCTCTTTAACTGATCATTTCAGATGGGGAGAGGGGTCAGGCAAGGCTGTCCCCTCTCCCCATTACTGTTTGCGATAGCATTAGAGCCTCTTGCGGCCGCAATAAGACAAAATGAAAGTATAATGGGATTTAGATAAGGAAAACATGAGGAAAAAATATCTATGTATGCAGATGATTTGATGTTATTTGTGGGATCACACGACTCATTAACGCAAATATTCACATTGTTCGAAAAATATGGAAGGGTGGCAGGCTTTAAAATAAACTGGAATAAATCCGCCTGTATTCCTTTGGACCCATTGGGTAGCTTTGTGCCTGGACCCTTGGAGATAAAAGAGGAAGGGGAAGTATAAAATACCTGGGTATTAGGGATCGACCGATATTGATTTTTTAGGGCCGATACCGATAATTTGTGAACTTTCAGGCCGATAGCCGATAATTTATACCGATATTCTGGGAATTTTCATTTTTGAGAGAAAAAAAAATTCCTACACAAATCTGCTGAAAATTTATATGTTTATTGTTAATGTGTATTTTTTTTGTTTATTGTTAATGTGTATTTTTTTTTTTTTTTTTTTTTTATAAATCTTTTTCATTTATACTTAATATTTTTTGTGTTTTTTTTTTTTTTTTTTTACTAACTTTTAGCCCCCTTAGGGACTAGAACCCTTGTCCTATTCCCCCTGATAGATCTCTATCAGGGTGAATAGGAGCTCACACTGTCCCTGCTGCTCTGTGCATAGTGCACACAGTAGCATGGAGCTTACCATGGCAGCCAGGGCTTCAATAGCGTCCTGGCTGCCATGGTAACCGATCGGAGCTCCAGGCTTACACAGCTGGGGCTCCGATCGGAGGAGGAGGGGAGAGGGGATCCTGTGGCCACTGCCACCAATGAGTAATACTGGGTGGGGCGCACTGCGCCACCAATGTTTTTACTATTGGCCGGGATGGGGGTGGGGGGCGCACTGCGCCACCAATGATTAATACTGGGTGGCTTGCGGGGGGGGGGGGGGGGCGCACTGCGCCACCAATGAAGATAAGTCTCTCTATCATTCATATACAGGAGGCGGGAGCTGGCTGCAGAGTCACATAGCCGGCTCCCGACCTCTATGAGCGGTAGCTGCGATCCGCGGCACCTTAGGAGTTAACTACCGCGGATCGCAGCTATCGCTCATAGAGGTCGGGAGCCGGCTATGTGATTCTGCAGCCAGCTCCCGCCTCCTGCATATGAATGAATGAAAGGCTTATCTTCATTGGTGGCGCAGCGGCCACAGCCCCTCCCCTCCTCTATGTTCTCTCCTCTCATTGGTGGCAGTGGCAGCAGCAGCACAGGGGGAGGGAGACACTGCTTCCTTCTCCCCTGTGCTGCGGAGGGAACACAGAGAGCGCTGACAGCAGCGCGATCTGTGTTCCCCATACGTTATCGGTATATCGGCAAAATAGATGCCGTTATCGATAACGTTCAAAATCCTCAATATCGGCCGATAATATCGGCCAAACCGATAATCGGTCGATCCCTAATTGAATAGACTCTTCTGCCCTTCAGCTCACTTGTTTGGCTGGAAACACTTCTCCTCTGCTCTGTACTGTACTTGGTAGGAACTGCAGGTTTCTCAGGAGGTAACTCTTCCCCTGGTAACAAACTTCTGAGCTAACTCTGGCTCAAGAACCTGAGGCAGGCTAGACTGCACTCACTAGCCTCCTGGACTACACTGCCCTTTTCCTGTCTGGGCCTAACTATATATATATTAGGGGTTCCCTAGCTCCTTCTACTGTCTAGGAGGAGGAACTATACCCTAACAGGCCTGATACACAGATAAACAGGAAAATGCACATAAAACATCATATAAATTACAATGGTCATATTAGCCCTTGTGTAGTGCCCACATTTACCTAGTGGGACACTACAGCTCCGCCACCCGTCTGGTAATGTCAGTAGCTCCGCCCCTGGTGGTAGCCCCGCCCACATGTGGTCCTCTCCTAGCGCTGTGAGGCCTGCAGCAACTTAGGAGGAAGTGAGTGAGGACCTGAGGCTCCCCCAATGACCACTGTCTCTGCCAGACACTGAACTTGACTTAGTATGTTTTTTTTTTTTGTTTTTTTTTTTATCCCACCTGTCCCCCTCTGGCCCTCCTGTGACTGTCCCTTACCCACATACTGTGAAGCTACATTAACAATGTATTTTGCGGCCCGCTGATCGGCAAGATATGTATGTCGTCCATATGCGGTCTTAATAACCCCTAAACTTGAAGTGGTTCTGCTGATGTTATGAAGAGGCGCCGGCCTCTCCATAACTTCAGCGCATCCAGCACCAGTGTAAATGCATATCATCCAGACTGAATCCTGACCCGTTCATTTCAATAGGTCTGTGTGAGGAGGCATATGTCTGGCCATAACTACTGTGAAGGGGGGACAATATTTGGGTATAGCTACTGTAAAGGGGGCACATATCTGGCCATAACTACTGTAAAGGGGGCACATATCTGGCCATAACTACTGTAAAGGGGGCACATATCTGGCCATAACTACTGTTAGGGGGCACATATCTCGCCATAACTACTGTTAGGGGGAACATAATCTGGCATAACTACTGTGAGGGGCACATAATCTGGCATAACTACTGTAAAGGACACATAATCTACTACTGTGGTGGGAACGTATCTGGGCATAACTACTGCGAGGGGGAACATATCTGTCCATAGCTACTGTGAAGGGGGCACAATGTGGATATTTCTACTGTGTGCTGGCACAAAGGGGCAAAAATTACTATGTAGGAGCATTAAGGGGACATTAATACACACCACAGTATCTGAAGGGTCTCCACTATGTTTGATGCCTCTGATCACCCCTTCCTCTCCCTTTAGAATTGGGGGAAGATGATAAATTGGGGTCCCTTCTGCTGCCACACCTCATTGTATTAATCTTTACCTATGGCCTATGTTTATTTCTATATGTGTGGTTGGGGGGGCAGGCACATTCTTTGCACAGGGGCCCTCTGCTGCCAATGTCCGCCCCTGAGTGAAGCCTACTCAGCGATAAGGTGTAATGGAAAGATCTGCATCTGTTCTGTGTTTGTGACCCGTGCCTGGCTCAAAATGACTGATGGAAATAACTGACCAAATAACTGAAGTGTGAACTAGGCCTTATATTGATAGAACATAAATATATTTTATTATTAACATTTCTAAACTTTCTAAGAAGGTTCAATTAATTATAGCGTATTAGACTACATGCACACGACCGTATGCCATCCGTTTTTTGTTTTTTTTTGCGGATCCATTGTAACAATGCCTAAAATGGACAAGAATAGGACATTTTCAAATTTTTTTGCGGGGCTACGGAATGGACATACTGATGCGGAGAGCACACGGTGTGCTGTCCACATTTTTTGCGGAACCATTGAAATTAATAGGTCCGCATCCTATCCGCAAAAAAAAAACACGGAACAGACACTGAAACAAACAACGTTCATGTGCATGTAGCCTTAATAAGAGATTTTTTTTAAAGTCAGAGTCGATACCACATTTTTTTCCAACTCCAGCCAAATATAGCCCTGACTGGCTCCACAGCCCTGCATAAGAGGGCTTATTTTTTGCGGGAAAAGATGCATTTTTAATGACAACATTTAATTTGTCTTATATTGGAAAACAGGAAAACATTTCTTTGTGGGGTAAAATTGAAAAAAAAAAAACAGAATTCCACCAAGGTTTTTGGGGTTTTGATATTGCAGTGTTCATTGTGCGTTAAAAATAACATGTCCTTATTCTGTGGGTCAATACGATTACAGTGATAAGAAATTTGTTAATTTGCATCGCCATTTTCTGACAGCCATAACTTTATTTCCTTCCACAGAGTTGTATAAGGGCTTGTTTTTTTTGCAGAACCAACTGTAGTTTTTATTTGGTACCATTTTTGGGGTATCTACAACTTTTTGATCTCTGTTTTTATTGTTTTTTCTGTTACGGCATTCACTTTTTTTTTTTTTGCAAATCTTTCTTTTGACTTCAGCATAAGAATAGGCAATGAATAGCCTTATACACTGCTCAAAAAAATAAAGGGAACACTTAGACAACACAATGTAACTCCAAGTCAATCACACTTCTGTGAAATCAAACTGTCCACTTAGGAAGCAACACTGAGTGACAATCAATTTCACATGCTGTTGTGCAAATGGGATAGACAACAGGTGGAAATTATAGGCAATTAGCAAGACACCCCCAATAAAGGAGTGGTTCTGCAAGTGGTGATCACAAACCACTTCTCAGTTCCTATGCTTCCTGGCTGATGTTTTGGTCACTTTTGAATGCTGGCGGTGCTTTCACTCTAGTGGTAGCATGAGACGGAGTCTACAACCCACACAAGTGGCTCAGGTAGTGCAGCTTATCCAGGATGGCACATCAATGCGAGCTGTGGCAAGAAGGTTTGCTGTGTCTGTCAGCGTAGTGTCCAGAGCATGAAGGTGCTACCAGGAGACAGGCCAGTACATCAGGAGACGTGGAGGAGGCCGTAGGAGGGCAACAACCCAGCAGCAGGACCGCTACCTCTGCCTTTGTGCAAGGAGGAACAGGAGGAGCACTGCCAGAGCCCTGCAAAATGACCTCCAGCAGGCCACAAATGTGCATGTGTCTGCTCAAACGGTCAGAAACAGACTCCATGAGGGTGATATGAGGGCCCGACGTCCACAGGTGGGGGTTGTGCTTACAGCCCAACACCGTGCAGGACGTTTGGCATTTGCCAGAGAACACCAAGATTGGCAAATTCGCCACTGGCGCCCTGTGCTCTTCACAGATAAAAGCAGGTTTCCACTGAGCACATGTGACAGACGTGACAGAGTCTTGAGACGCCGTGGAGAACGTTCTGCTGCCTAGCATGACCGGATCCTCTAGCATGACCGGTTTGGCATTGGGTCAGTAATGGTGGGGGGTGGCATTTCTTTGGAGGGCCGCACAGCCCTCCATGTGCTCGCCAGAGGTAGCCTGACTGCCATTAGGTACCGAGATGAGATCCTCAGACCCCTTGTGAGACCATATGCTGGTGCGGTTGGCCCTGGGTTCCTCCTAATGCAAGACAATGCTAGGCCTCATGTGGCTGGAGTGTGTCAGCAGTTCCTGCAAGACGAAGGCATTGATGCTATGGACTGGCCCACCCGTTCCCCAGACCTGAATCCAATTGAGCACATCTGGGACATCATGTCTCGCTCTATCCACAAACGTCATGTTGCACCACAGACTGTCCAGGAGTTGGCAGATGCTTTAGTCCAGGTCTGGGAGGAGGTCCCTCAGGAGACCGTCCGCCACCTCATCAGGAGCATGCACAGGCGTTGTAGGGAGGTCATACAGGCACGTGGAGGCCACACACACTACTGACCCTCATTTTGACTTGTTTTAAGGACATTACATCAAAGTTGGATCAGCCTGTAGTGTGTTTTTCCACTTTAATTTTGAGTGTGACTCCAAATCCAGACCTCCATGGGTTGAAAAATTTGATTTCCATTTTCTTATTTTTGTGTGATTTTGTTGTCAGCACATTCAACTATGTAAAGAACAAAGTATTTCAGAAGAATATTTAATTAATTCAGATCTAGGATGTGTTATTTTTTGTGTTCCCTTTATTTTTTTGAGCAGTGAACTTTAGAGAAGGATAACAATAACAGCAACCAGTCGGTGAACATATACAAATATGCAAATTGTACAATGACTTCCATAATTGGTAATATACCGGTGTGTGTGTGTGTGTGTGTGTGTGTGTGTGTATATGTATATGTGTATATATATATATATATATATATATATATATATATATATATATAAAGAAAGTCCGCAGCACTCCTTGAAGTAAAAAAATGTGCAGTTTTTTTACTTCAAGGAGTGCTGCGGACTTTCTTTATTTGTTTAACAAGCAGTAATGGGGAGAGGGGACCACCGCGGGCACCGCATAATTGAGAAAAAGGAGTGCTGCCTGACCTTTGTTATGGATATATATATATATATATATATGTGTGTGTATATATGTATATGTATATGTGTGTATATATATATATATATATATATGAAAGTAGTTTTAAGTACATGTTGCCCTAATCCAAGAAAAGGAAAGGAAGTACAAGGAGGGGGGGGGGGGGGGGGGGTGAGCACATAGCCCCGAAACGGGGCGTATCAAATGCGATGCATCTATAGTATTGAAGTAAATCTCTCATTCCACTCAAACCATGGAGACCACAATGTAATAACTTTATCATGGGAAAGTGTTTCCCAACTACTTAATTCCTCCAGCCTGGATATATCGTGAACTTTATGTATCCAGTCGTTGAGTGAAGGTGTTTGCTCTGAGAGCCCATGAAGTGGTAAGAGCAATTTGGCAGCCGCAATCAGGTGAGTGGCCAGTGAGAATCTATGTATGGAACGTTGACTGTGGTGCCATACCATCTGACCGTCAGTTTGAAAGAGTTTTCTTGTACACGGATACAGCGGCAGAACCCATGTGAGTTGTTTAAGATCGTTTTGACCTCTTCTGCTGAGAAGGTTATTTCTAAATCCTTTTCCCATTGCAGTATATATTGGGTGTTTGGAGTAGCGTTCAATTCTAATATTTTATTATATAGGAGGGAGACTAGTTTCTTCTTAGGGACATGAGACTCAATTATTGCGTCATACCATGTGGGGATATAATCCCTTCTATCTGAAGTAAGGAATTTTTTGCAAATAGAACAGAAGTGGGAGTAATGGATAGGAGTCCATTTAAGGGATTTAGAGAAAGTTTGCAGTGCCGATAAGGTAGGAACTACTCCTGCAGCTAAAACATCTCCTATTGCGAAGTTAACAAAAGAAGACCAGATGCCTAGATCGTCTACATAGTCTTCCTGGAGGAAGTAGGGCAATAGTTTTATAGGCATGAAGGGTAGTGGTCCTACTCTAAAGTTCATGGAAGTGGATATTTGTTGCCAGGTTTCATAGACCCCCCTTATTGGTGTAGAAACTACATGGCCTGTTTAAGCCCTGAGTGCACACTTCAGAGTAAAGTCTTAATTGTATGGCCTTAGAGTAGGATATAATGTCTGGTAGCCCGAAACCCCCTCTATGCTTGGATAACACCAATGTGTCAAATGCCAAACGAGGTTTGGCAGTTTTCCAAATAAAGGAGAAAAATAACCTACGTACCGACAGGAGGAATGAGGCAGGTAAGTGTATTGAGAGAGTTTGCATCATATACATTATCCTGGGAAGGATATAAGTTTTCAATAGGTTCTTCCTGCCTATCCAACTCAAAAAGGGTATAGATAAATCTTTTAATTGCTGTTTTAATACTGAACAATAACTCAGAGTAATTTATTTGGTATCATTGACCGGGGTCTTTAGAAATGTTAACTCCTAGATAGCTAATGTGGGAGGCGGCCCATTTGAATGGATATGTCTCGGAAAGTTGGCGCTGGGTTTGATTCGAAATATTAATTCCTAAAACCTGACATTTTGCCAAATTTATTTTGAAGTTGGACAATTGACCAAACTTGTCTAATATGGAGAGAACCGCTGGAAACGCCTTTGCAGGGTCAGTTAGAAACAGTAGTATGTCATCAGCAAATGCCGCCACCTGATGGATCATAGTCCCTACAACAAGGCCCTGTATACTATCATCTTGTCTAATAGCACTTAAAGTCTCCAGGCAGAGTATAAAAAGTGTGGGAGACAATGGGCAGCCTTGTCTTGTTCCATTCGATATAGAGAATGAAGGGGAGAGCACTCCATTGATTCAGATTTTTGCAGAGGGAGAGGAGTACAAGGACAGCACAGCTGATATGAACTGGTTAGGAAAACCAAATCTTTGGAGAGTGGCCATCATAAAACTCCAGTCCACTCTATAAAACGCCTTTTCAGGGTCTGTGCTTAAAAGCGTGAGACGTGAGTTAGTGGCTATCGCATACTCAATTGCCTTCTGCACTCTGAAGGTGCCATCCCTGCACTCCCTCCCTCCCACAAAGCCTGATTGCTTCGGGAGAAATCAATTTCTGAAGGTAAGGGGCTATTCTGTATGCTAAGATTTTTGCCCAGAGTTTAATATCAGTGTTCAAAAGTGAGATTGGCCTATAATTTTTAGGGAATTTCTGGGTCTTTACCGGGTTTGGGAAGAATGGTGATATAGGCCTCCAGAGCTTGTGGTGAGGGGTTTGTTCCTTGAAGAAGTGAATTGAAGTAAGATTCTAAACGTGGTCCTAGGGTCTGCCAGAATTTTTTATAATATAGTATCGGGAAGCCTTCAGGGCCTGGGCTTTTCCCATTAGGCGTTGATTTAAGGGCATTCTGCAGCTCCGGCAAGGTGATTGGTGCCGTCAAAGTCGCACCACCTTCTGAAGTTAGTTGCGGGAGCTGAAGAGCACCCAAAAATTATTTTATGATGTCTAGTCTAGCGGTAGTTTCACATGGGGATTCATTGGGGCGGAGATTATAAAGAGATTGATAATAGGTGGTAAATGCTTTGGCTATTTCTGATGTAGTATCTTTACACAGGCCATCTGGGGTCTTAATCTTTTTGATGTGTGTTTGTTCTATGCGCTTTTTAATCAATGCCGTCATGGTTTTTATTGCCTTTTATCTCCGTGGGCATTAAAAGCTCTGTTTGTTTGTTTAATCTCAAGGTAGGCTCTGGCCGCCCTAACATTTAGTAACGTTTTCAATTCCTGTCTAAGCATCACCAGGGCCTCATGATCTCGCATTGCGAGAGTTTCCTTATGAGAAGATTCTATGGCCGTAATTTGGGCCAGTAGCTCTGACATACGTGCCATGCGTTATTTTATAAGATGTGAGCGCAAGGCAATTAGTTCCCCACGAATGACCACTTTATGAGCTTCCCAAACATAAATGGGTGAAACCTCTGATGTGTCATTCACTTCGAAGTAATTCTGAAGTTTCTTGGAGAGATTGCTAATGTTTGAGGGCGTATATAAAATCGTGTGATTGAGTCTCCAAGTCCATTCTCTATTAGGTATCTCAGGGATGTTCAACAGAAAGGAAACTGGTGCATGGTCAGAAATTGTGATATTATGAATATTATCACGCTGAATTTGGGGCAAAACTCTATCATGTATAAGAAAATAGTCCAATCTCTAGTAGGACATATAACCCCTCCTATCTGTGCGCAACAACCTCCAAACATCACTTAAACCTAACTCTCTTAACCCCTTGTGAACCCTTTTCAGATCCCTATAGGAGATGGCCGAACATTTGGAAGAGGTGTCTAAAAGCGGGTTAAGAGCCATAGCCAACTATTAGCAAACCTGATGAGAACATTGAGATGGTCTGCAGCATTTTACATACCCAATTAACAGGTTTCACGTTGGGGCCAAAGATATTACATAGTGTGACCTCAACATTTCCAAGGGTGCCCCTTAACAGCAAAAATCTCCCCTCCGGATCTACCATCTCTGCTGTCAAGGTAAAGGGAACATTCTTATGTATTCCTATACTAACACCCCTGGAGGAGGAGCGATCATAGCATGAATGATACCAGGTTTGATAAAAAGAATGGGACAACTTCGGTACCTTACCCTTTCTAAAATGAGTCTCTTGAAGCATTACAACATCAGCCCCGATCTGTTTTAAAGTTTGAAAGACTCGGCTCCGCTTATTTAGATTATTGCAACCGTGCACATTAAACGTGGCGAGGTTAAGTTTTAAAGCCACCATGTTGTAATCCCCAAGAGATCATGTGAGAAAGCCACGTATATGTCCTAACTTCCGACTGATTAAACAATAACAAAGAACAAAAATAATTATAAAGGTAGAATACGAGTTCAACATAAACTCCGGCTCCATAGGGAGTCTTGGCAGAGGGGTAGGTAATCACCTTATGTGATGCCTAATCTGCCCACTCCACCAAGATATCAGCCTGATGAACAGATAAAAGCTGGGGGTAAACCTCTCCCAGACAGATGACATATATCACGTAACTATGGTGGTGAAAGTAGTGTGTACCATAGCTAATACACCTTGCAAATAGATAACTGAAAATAGGACTATCTAAATGTAGGTCCTATCAATCGTTGTGAACTTGATACTCAGTCATTCGCATCTCTATGTAAGGGTCTCTTGCCTCTCGAATTCTTCTGCTTCTTGTAAGTTGTCCAGGGTGGCGGACATGGGATCGAGGGTAAGTCCTCATCTTGTGGTATAGGTAGCCATGAGGGGACTTTCACTGGTGATAATTTCAGGGTTTCCCACAGCTGCTGTGGGGTGCGTATGATGAGGCGATGATTCCCAGATGTGACCAGAACACCAAAAGGGAAGAGCCACCTATATGGAATACGTGCTGCTCGTAGCTGGTCAGTAAGAGGCTTCATGATCTTCCGTTTCTGGAGGGTTGATGAGGTGAGGTCCTGATAGATCAGTATCTTAGTGCCTTGTAAAGCAACCTCATCCAGTTCTCTAGCCTTCTTTAATATGGCCTCCGTGTCAAGGAAACTTAGAAGTCCACATATTATATCACGTGGCTTGTCTGAGGGTGCGGGTTTAGGGCGTAAAGCCCGGTGTACTGTTTCAACAATGATATTGTTACCTCTTGCTGGGCCCAGGAGATTTTGGAAGAGGGTCTGCATAATGGCGGGCAAATCCTCCTTATTCGCTGCCTCTGGAAAGCCAATAATCCTTATATTCTTACGGAGGCTTCTATTCTCCTGATCTTCTAGCATCGCTAGGGAGGTATTAATCGCATTTCTGTATACCCTAGTGTATTTCTAACTGTGAAGTTGTACATGGACAGTGCTTCCTGCGTTTGCTCAAGAGACTCCACTCTGTCACCAATGTGGCGTATGTCAGCTCTGATGGAGGCGAGATCTGTAGCAATAGGGGCTAAAGCTCTCATAAGGGCCCGATCAAAGTACTCACGGGTGAGTGGTGCAGATTCCAGACCACCATGATGCGTACGAGATGTGTCTTTGTCTCCATCTGAGCCCTCGTGCAGCTCCCCTGCTGACCTGTGCTCCTTCTCCTTCTTCTTCAGCGCCATCTTGGGAGCGCATGCTGCAGCATGAGCTGGCGGCTTGTTTAAGTATTTCTCCATGTCGGAGTGTGTTCTAGCCGGGTTCTGTGGCTCGGTGGTCACTGCAGAGCTTTCTTTGGCTTGAATCTTCACCATAGCTGGGAGATTGTGCTGAGGAGTCGGCTGATTAGTGTAGTGGTAGCGGGAGCTCTTGCTCTAAGCGTCCGCCATCCAGCGCGGTCAGGCTCTGCCCCCGACCTGGGGTCTTTTGATCCCTTGGCCCATACACCATAATAGAGAATTATTAGGATAGACGCTTTGCCTGCTGAGCTGTGCCTGATGCACAGGTTTGCAGGCAGATTACCATGGCAGAGCTCCAGATGGCGACCAAAATGGTCGCCAATGCGACTTAGAGTTGCAAAATGGCGACAAGACTTTGTAGTCTTGTCGCCATTTGCGCCTAGACCCTCCACTGTTCTGCCTCTTTAAGAAGAAAGGGCTTTCATCCAGCAGACACACTCGAGTTGCACCATGGCACGCGCTGCTCTCAGGAAGGGGAGAAGGAGGCAGTCCCTCCCCCTTGTGCTGCTGCCACCAATGGACTGATAGTAGGGAGGAGGAGAGGAGGGGCTGTGGCCACTGCGCCACCAATGAATATAGTTTATGCCTGAATACAAACGCAGGCTGAGGGTGCCGGCCATATCCCATAACTGGCACCCAGCCTCTATGACTGCTCAATGCGATCCACCGCAATTAACCCCTCAGGTGCCGAACCTGAGAGGTTAATTGCAGCAGATCATAGATGCCCAGTATGGGATATGGCCAGCACCCGCAGCCTGCGTTTGTATTCAGGCATAAACTATATTCACTTAAATTAATGTGTTAATTATATTCATTGGTGGTGCTGTGTGCCCCCCCCCAACCCCAGTATTATAAAGTATAATCATTGGTAGTGCAGTGCGCCCCCAACCCCCTTAGTATTATAACTATTATAATCATTGGTGGTGCAGTGACCACAGGCGCCCCCCCCCCCCCCCTTTGTTATATTCATTGGTGGCAGTGGCCACAGGGTCCCCTCCCCTCCTCCTCATTGGTGGCAGTGGCAGCTTCTGATCGGAGCCCCAGCAGTTTAATCCAGGGGCCCTGATCGGTTACCATGGCAGCCAGGACGCTACTGAAGCCCTGGCTGCCATGGTAATCTCCCTGCTGCTGTGTGTACTATGCACAGGGCAGCAGGGAGAGTGTGAAGTTCTATTCACCCTAATAGAGCTCTATTAGGGTTAATAGGACAAGGGATGAAAAGATCCCAGGTTCTAGCCCCTAAGAGGGCTAATAGTTATTAATTTTTTTTTTAAAAAGTAAAAAAATAAAAACACCAAAATACAAAAAGTTTAAATCACCCCCTTTCCCAATTTTACATATAAAATATCTAAACAATAAAAAAATAAACATATTACATATCGCCACGCCTGAAAAAGTGTGAACTATTAAAATATTTCAAAATATTTCCTATGCGGTGAACGCCCTAACAGAAAAAAAATAAAAAAAACGCACAATTTGCAATTTTTTTTGTCACCTTGTACTCCCCAGAAATTGGATAGGACTGTTATATTATGGGCCAAACATTACATAAAATGCAAAATGCACACAGCTTTTTTGGTGTTTTATTTTTTTCGTATGGTATCGGGTATCGAAATCTAATCAAAATTTTGGTATCGTGACAACCCTAGGTACGACATGTAATTTTTTTTTTTATTATTATACCGTAATTATATGTATTTTAAATTTGGCGATTAAAAATGTAATTTGGCTCCTAAATCTTTCAGGTTAGGAGCCAATGGCTCCTTGATAATTTTTTTAGTCTGAAGTGCTGCATGACAGGGCTGGGAACCTTCAGCAGGAGCCCTGCGATTTCATTGTGGGGGCTCTAATCGGATGTGGCTCCCTCTGCCTAACCTCACAGATGTCCCATTCGTTATTGAAAGCGGCATCTGTGGGGTTAAATAACTGGTGATTGTGCATAGGTGCCTGCTGTATTATAAAGCCATCACCCACCACGTATGGAGCAGGCAGAGTGCAGCATCCCACCCCATACAAGCCCTTGAGCATAATGCCTTACATGTACGGCATTATGCATTGAGGGGTTAAGATTTCCTTTCACTGTAACTAATGGACCTAGAACAACTCCTAAAAATATGACCCCATAGCATTATCCCTCCTCCATCTCACAGTTGGCACAGTGCAGTCAGGTAGATAACGGTCTCCTGGCATTCTCTGAACCCAGACTCATCCATCAGACTGCCAGATAGAGAAGTGTGACTCCTCACTCCACAGAACACTGCTCCAGAGTCCATTGGCAGAGTGCTTTACACCTCTCCATCTGCCGCTTGGCATTGTGCTCGGTAATACAAGGCTCGCATGCAGCTGCTTGGTCCTAGAAACCCACGCCATGAAGCTCCAGGTGCACAGTTTTTGATGCTGATGTTAATGCCGGAGGAGGTTTGGATCTCTGCAGCTATTGAGTCAAAGGAGCGTTGGGGACCTTTTTTCAATATGGGGTACATTTATCAAATTTGTTACACCAGTTTTTTGGCTTAAAATAGTTTCATTTTGTGGAGTTCATCTTTGCCTCCTGCATCACCCCATGCCACTTTCGAAAGTGTAGTGAGATTTAGGCCAAATTTGTTATGTAGTGCACTTTAGGCTCCATTCGCATGACAGTGAAAAACATCTGTCATTTTTAGAACAATGGAGGTCTATGGGCATATTCACATGGCCAGTGAATAACAGCTGTCCAAAAATAGGACATGTCCTGTTTTTGGCCATTTTCATCACGGAATGCACCCGTACAACTAAAGGGGACCATTTTTTAACGGCCGTGTTTCAGAAAGCCTGGCTTCCTCCAGGAGTAGTTTTATTGATATTGGTGTAAACCACGTCACACTTGTACCAAATTTATTATTACTGCGCTCCAATTTCATAAATTTGTTGCAAGTGCGCACAGCAACTCCAGTCTAAACACCGACTTCAAATACACCTACAGTGATAAATTTGCCCCTGTGCGCCTCAGCACTCAGTGACCCTGCACTGTAACTTTACGTGGTCTCCACTTCGTGGCTGAGTTGTTGTGGTTCCTAAATGCTTCCACTTTGTAATAATTCCACTCACAGCTGATGGTGAAATTTCACAACCTGACTTGGTACAGTGAGCTCTTTGGAATGAACCATTCTATCAGGCAGACTGCATGGCTAGGGGCTGGATTTTATACACCTGTGGCAATAGGGCTGAATGAAACACCTGAATTCAGTGATTAAGAGGTGTGTCCTAATACTTTTATCCATATACTTTAGCTCAATATACCCCCTTTTTTATTTATTTTTTGCTGCATAGAATATGGTTACCTTTTTTCTTCACTTGGGAGCTTATGGAGATGTATGAATACACCCTAGTGTACTTCTAAATGCATAACAGTCACTTTTTTATGTGTTCATTATAATGACATGAGAAAGTCATGATCGAAGGCTCTGGTGTTCAGCTAGAGCAGTGATGGCGAACCTGTTAGAGACCGGGTGCCCAAACTGCAGCCCAAAACCCACTTATTTATCGCAAAGTGCCAACACGGCAATGTAACCGGAATACTCCAGTCCAGTATAGTATATTTTCCATGTACTTTATCATTTAAGTATAATGACCTGCCTACATTCAATGTGCTGTCCGTGCTGTTCATAGTGTGCCCAGCGCTGATGAATGGCTGGTAAAGTCCAGAGTATATTGGTACACCATAGACTTTTTCCAGTGTGCGGGTGCCCACAGAGAGAGCTCTAAGTGCCGCCTCTGGCACCTGTGCCATAGGTTCGCCATCACTGAGCTAGAGCATATGTCATGGAGGTTTTTTTAGTGCAACTTTGCTCCTGCCTCAGAGCTAGACTAAGGCTCCATTCACACGTCCGTGGTGTGTTGCGGATCCGTAACACACCCGCCCGGCACCCCTATAGCAATGCCTATTCTTGTCCGCAAGTTGCGGACAAGAATAGGACATGTTCTATCTTTTGCGGAGCTGCGGACCTGAAGATCGGGGCCGTGCTCCGCAAATGCGGATGCTGACAGCACACTGTGTGCTGTCCGCATACATTCCGTCCCCATAGAAAATGAATGGGTCCGCACCTGTTCCGCAAAATTGCGGAACGGATGCGGACCCATTTGCGGACGTGTGAATGGAGCCTAAGATGTGCCCACAGGACAGGCCTGCAAAGGGAAGCATACTTGCCTGCTCCCTACCACTGGGTTCTGGCTCCTTCTCTCTCCAGCCTTGGCTCCCTCGCTCGGTTCTCCTGCTGTCATCCCGCTGCTTCACACACCACGGGTAGTTGAGTGGCAGGACTCCATGCTTGCTGAGACACCGTGACGTGGTGCATGAGGGGTTCCGATATGTTCCTGACTGGAAGAGATTTAATAAAAAAAATGATTTGATATTTCTATCACACTTTTTGTAGTCTTTGTTTTGACTAGTAAATAGAGACAAATATTTCTGGGATATTTTTGGATATGTTAAGTGGTCACGCCATTACTTATAGATCTGTAACAAGATCTCGAGTCACATTTCTGCCTTCAAATACAGCATGCTTTATCAAGAGAGTATCAGGTACTCAGTCAAAGGGTTGGTTGGAGCAATACTTTCACAGATCTCTTGTCATTTTGTTTGTTTGAAGAGATCCAACAATCATTGACTTCTGTTTTTGTAATCGGTGAGCAAAAATAAAGGGGACAGTCACATGGGGGATTTCAGCTGTGGATTTGATCATATGCATTCTTTTGCATTGCGCCAAACGTTGACCCATGACACATCCATCAGGGGAGACAGGACAGCAAATTGAGACATTTCAGCACATGGACACACCCTATAACAGAACCCGATTTGGCAGCCATTTTACATTCTATGTTTTGCCAGTGTAGGGAGAGGTTGCTTTGTGGAGCAGGGACAGGCTGTTAGGGACACCAAACGCTAGCTAATATGGCCACAAAAGTCCTTTTAAGGATTGGTATAGGTGTGCTATCGATAGGTGTGATATACTGAGGGGTGTGATATACTTATAATATACTTTCTAAAATAGAAAGTGTATTATAGTGCATTTGTATTGTGCAGCAGTTGTGTGGGGTTCTGCTGCGATACCGCAGCTATATAGAGGGGCAAGCGCTATTGGAACAAATATTTGCAACGGGTGTGATATACCTGTTGCCCCCCCAAAAACTGATTGAGGAGTGTGATATACCTATTTCCACCAAATATTGATTGAGGCCTACGATATACCTGCTTCCACAAAATACTGATTAAGGGGTTTGATATACCTGCTTCCACCAAATATTGATTTAAAGGGCTTCTATCACCAGATTTGGTCCTATTTAGCTGACTGACACTAGCGATGTGCTAGTGTCAGCAGTCCATAACAGTGTTCTTACTTATCATCTGTCTGCTGCCGTTCACCTTAAAAACGTACTTTTATAGATATGCTAATGAGCCTCTAGGTGCTATGTGGGCGTCATTAGCACCTAGAGGGCTCCGTCCACTAACCATTTCAGCCGCCCATCGCGTCCCTCCAGCCCGCCCCGCTCCTGTTGATTGACGTGAAACTTCTCAGTATCTCATACCAATTCCTGCGCCTGCGTCGTGCGCTTCTGTATTCGGCGCAGGCGCAGTGAGTGAATGCCGCGCTCCTGGTCCCGGCTTCCTCACTGTAACGTAGTTTGTCGCAGGCACAGTGAGGAAGCCGGCCCAGGGAGAATACAGAAGCGCACGGCGCAGGTGCGGGAATTGGTACGAGATACTGAGAAGTTTCACGTCAATCAACAGGAGCGGGGCGGGCTGGAGGGACGCGATGGGTGGCTGAAATGGTTAGTGGACGGACCCCTCTAGGTGCTAATGACGCCCACATAGCACCTAGAGGCTCATTAGCATATCTATAAAAGTACGTTTTTAAGGTGAACGGCAGCAGACAGATGATAAGTAAGAACACTGTTATGGACTGCTGACACTAGCACATCGCTAGTGTCAGTCAGCTAAATAGGACCAAATCTGGTGATAGAAGCCCTTTAAGGGGTTTAATATACCTTCTTCCACAAAATACTGATTGAGGCCTGCGATATACTTGCTTCCACAAAATACTGATTAAGGCTACTTTCACACTCGCGTTTGGTGCGGATCCGTCATGGATCGGCACAGATGGATCTGCACCAATAATACAACCGCATGCATCCGTTCAGAACGGATCCGTTTGTATTATCTTTAACAATGCCAAAACGGATCTGTCTTGAACACCATTGAAAGTCAATGGGGGACGGATCAGTTTTCTATTGTGCCATAATGTGTCAGTGAAAACAGATCCGTCCCCATTGACTTACATTGTGTGTCAGGACGGATCCGTTTGCCTCCGCACCATCAGGCGGACACCAAAACGCTGCAAGCAGGGTTTTGGTGTCCACCTCCAGAGCGGAACGGAGGCAAACTGATACATTCTGAACGGATCCTTATCCATTTAGAATGCATTAGGGCAAAACTGATCCGGATCTCAAACGGAAACCAAAACGCCAATGTGAAAGTAGCCTAAGGGGTTTGATATACCTGCTTCCACCAAATATTGATTGAGGCCTGCGAGATACCTGCTTCCACCAAATATTGATTGAGGCCTGTGATATACCTGCTTCCACAAATACTGCTCTTCTATAGGGACTTAGGCACAGGGTCATTTTGAAAATGACAGGCAGAGGAAGAGGCAGGCCGTTCCGCAGGGGTGGTAGGGGTCGGGCAGGTGCACCAGGCTGGAGCCTAAGTGGGAAGTTGGAGAAGGAGCGTGCGATTACTTCAAAGGACGCACCAGAGTTGGTTGAGTGGCTCATTCAGCCTTACGCTTCTGCACTCTCCACATCCTCTGTATCTGCACCCTCCTCACTCTCTGCTGTGTGCACCCCCAAAGACACCACCATAGCCCCTCCACTCGAGTCAGAGGAATTATTTTCCCATCCATTCGCAAACCTTACCGATGCGTAGCCATTCTTTACATCGGATGAAGAAGAGGAGGTAGCAACGGCCGCCACCCAGCGGTCTGATGACAGTACCCAGATCAGCCAAAGGAGGGAGGTCCCCGCTGTTGCTGCCTACTCCGAGATCTCAAATGTCGGTGGTGAAGGTGACAATGATGACGTGTCGATGGACGTCACAAGGGTGTCCACAAGAGAGGACGAGGAGGGGAGTTCAGAGGAAGAGACGGAGCAGCAGAGAGGGAGGAGAAGCAGGCAGAGCTCGCAGGGCACAGGAGGCAAAAAGCAGACTGCAAATGTATCTGGCGCGAGCCATCCACCATGCACGGTCACTTCTGGCGCTCCCAGGACGCCGGCACATGGCTCCTCAGTGTGGGATTTTTTTTATTTTTTACGTGTCAGTTGCTGATAATAGTGTTGCCATCTGCAGCCTGTGCTGTCAACGCATAAGTCGCGGTAAGCCCAACACTCGCCTAGGGACGAACGCCTTAAGAAGGCACCTGGCCACCCATCACCGAGCCCAGTGGGAGTAACGCCGTCAGAACCCACAAAGCCACACTCCAGTCGCTCCACGTCCTGCCTCTTCTCTCTCCTCCCATTTGTCATCCACCGTGCCGTCGTCGCGTTCATCTGGCAGAAGGCAGGCTTCCGTGTCCCAAATTTTCGAGCGTAAAATGTTGATGACGCCGGATAACCCTCTGACCGCTGGCTTGTTGGAACGGCTAGCCCGCCAACTACAGCCATATAAACTGGTGGACTCGGAGGCCTATAGAAAATTTGTGGCCATTGACACACCGCAATGGAAGGTCCCCAGAAGGAAATATTTCTCCCAGAAGGGCATCCCAGAGCTATATGGCCATGTTCAGCGGCAAGTGAATATATCTCTGGCACACAGTGTCCATGCCAAGATACATCTGACCACAGACACGTGGTCTAGCAAACACGGGCAGGGAAGGTACATAACTTTTACTGCTCACTGGGTGAACCTTCTGACAGCCGTCAAGCATGTAACCTGTGGATTTGGTGTTACCGCCACAGATTGCATGCAGGCCTGCCTCTTCTTCCCCTCCTCCTTGGCTGACTCCTCCTTTTCAACTGCTACCGCCTCTTCCGCTGCGCCCGCAAAGCTCCCCAGAACCAATTCGACGTGCCAGGTGAGACGTTGCCATGCTGTGCTGCGGCTGTTGTGGAAGCCAAGAGCCACACCGTTCCTGCACTGCTTTCAGCTCTGCGGTCACAGGCCGATCAGTGGCTAACCCCGCTCAATTTGACAGTTGGTAAAGCGGTGTGCGACAACAGTTCCAATCTGCTGAGCGCGCTGAAACAGGGCAAAATGACACACGTGCATGGCACACGTCCTGAACTTAGTCGTGCAGTGATTTGTTGCCAAATACCCCGGGGTCCAGGACGTCTTGCGGCAGGCCAGGAAAATCTCTGGACATTTTAGAAGATCTTACACGGCCATGGCTCGCCTTGCTGACGTTCAGCGGCGACACCACCTGCCTGTCAGACGTCTGATTTGTGACAGCCCGACGCGCTGTAACTCCACCATGTATATGCTTGATAGGCTGCTCCAGCAGCAACGTGCCTTTAACGACTACCTGTACGAATTCTGCAGCAGGACAGGTTCTGGGGAGCTTGGTTTCTTTTCACTGCGCCAGTGGCTGCTCAAGCACGATGCATGCAGACTTCTGCAGGCATTTGATAAGATCACCAAACTGGTCAGTCGCAGCCAGGGCGCAATCACTGATATCGTACCTTACGCCTTCTTTCTGGAGCGTGCATTGCGTTGTGTCATTGATCAAGCCGTCGAGGAGCAGGAGCTGGAAGGTGAGGAAATCGCAATGCTGAATGAATCAGAGGGGGATGGTGGCTGGGGGGGGGAGGAGGAGGAGCAAGAAGAGCAGGCTTTGAGGGAGACTTTAAACTTTTCGGGGATCCCTGATGTTGTCCGTGGCTGGGGGGAGGAGACGGACGACGACATTCTTATGGGCGACGAGCAGGATTTCCAGGCCTTGCTGCGAGAGATGCTGCATTCTGCTGTTGCGGGCGCTGGCAGAGGAATTTTCACCCACAGCGAAACAGGTGCAGGTACCAATCCTACTGCACCTGCAAAAAGAGGGCGGTTTAAAGATGTGTTGGTCACTTTGGATATGAGATCATTCTTGCAGCCAACCCATCGAGAGCTGCCCTCCGGATCCAGCCTCAGGGAACACATAGACCGACAGGTGTCCGACTACATCGGGTTAACAGCCGATGTGGACACTCTGAGAAGCGAGGAACCCCTGGACTACTGGGTGTGCAGGCTTGACCTGTGGTCGATTTGCCATGGAACTCTTGCTTGCCCCTCATCGAGTGTCCTGTCAGAAAGGACGTTCAGCGCAGCAGGGGGGCTTATGACTGATAAGCGCACTCGCCTAGCTCACGACAGTGTGGACTACCTCCACATTTCTAAAAATGAATGAGGCATGGATCTCTGAGGAATTCAATACCTGTGACGACCACGTGTAATTGAATTTTATCATGCCAGCCCACACATATCCGCCACCACCCAGATCAAAGAATGGTCCTTGTCTTATGTATATACAGCGGCATAAAAGGCCTTTTCTGTCAGGTGAATGCCTAATTTTTGGGGCCTGTACTCCCGTGGCCTAAAATAAAAATTTTCTAGGCTCCAGCAGGGCAAATTTTTGAGAGTTTCCCTTTTAAATTTCCTTTTTGCCAATGATCCCCCTCTGGTATGTCATGGTCCATTTGTGGGACTATTTGTGCACTTCTAGTAAGCATTTGGTGGCTGCAAATACAACCTGAAGGTTTTTAAGGTTCACCTGCCATTAAAGTGAATGGGGCCTGCCGCAAACGCAAGGTTCGCGAACATTTGATCGCGAACGGGCGTTTGAGAACAGTCCCGGCCGATGTTCATCCATCACTAATTACTGCATCTTAGACTCCCTATGCTTCCAAATGCGTTTCAGAGCTGGCTTGCCACTTCTTAAGTGGAAATAAATATAGAAATATATACTGTGGTGCAGATTTACTAATGTGTCTGCATCTAGAATCTGTGGCGCAACTAGGGTTCCTACAACTTAAAAAAAAAAAAAAGGGGTAGGGCTTTGCAGGAAGGGAGGGGTTTCATGGAAAAGGGGCTGCAAGCTTCTATTGGCTGATAAGGGTCATGTTACCAGGCTTCTATTGGCTGATAAGGGTCATGTTACCAGGCTTCTATTGGCTGATGCATTTTTTGGGAATAACTCAGAAACGGTACGTACTAGAAAGCGGAGACCTGGTCTAAAACCTTCCCGGACACCTGATGTACCTGTGTGCCAAATTTCGTGAATGTAAATGCGATGGTGTGGATTCCTTTAGTGGACATACATACATACATACATACATACATACATACATACATACATACACACACTCAGCTTTATATATTAGACTAGCAGAAGGACCCGGCTTTGCACATGTATATTTCATCTATTTTATTTAATGTTTGTGTGTGTAGTTAAACAATATCAACAGTGACCTCTACAGCACCCCGCCCCTTTTAACATTGAACTCCACAGTCCCCCACCCCTTAACACTGACCACTTTAAAATGGGACCTCATTTTGACCTTCATAGCAGCCTGCCCCTTTAACAGTGAGTTTTACAGCACCCCACTCCCTTGACAGTGACCTCCTCAGGGGCCTGCCCCCTTAAAAGTGACCTCCACAGTGTCCGACCCTTTAACAGTAACCTCCACAGTGAACGCCTCTTCAACAGGGACCTCCACAGTAGGGCTGCAGTAAACTATTATTTTAGTAATAGAGTATTCTATCGATTATTTTTTATAATTAATCGAGTAATCAAATAAGAAAAACCTTCTTAAAATAAAGTATTGCTTTTAAAAAACCTATATTTTTATTTATTACACTGGTATAGCAAATAATTGCACACACATAAGACTTCCATGCCATGTCCCCCAGTACCCCCATGATGGCACTGCTATCAGCCCCTCCAAGCCATCCAGATTGCCATGATGTCCCCCTTGCATGCCAAATCACAGGTTCCCCCATTAACCCCCCCCCCCCCCGCCAATAACTTTATACATGCCAAATCACAGGTGCTCCCATTTCCTCGCCCCGCCGCTGCTGCTGCTGCCTTTATACTTACCTTTCCTTACCACATGGAGAGGCGTCTTCATCCCAGCATGCACTGGGAGGGACCTGACGTCACACACAGCGTAAGCCAGCGAGCTGTGTGAATGCAAGGCCCTGCAGCGCGGTGCCGAGTCGGAAGGCCACGGAGCGGTGAGTGAGAAGCTTCATTTCACTCGCTCTCCGTGGTCATGTGATTTGTGATTTAAAGGAATCCTCGATGCAGGTATTTTTTTTGGCTCGATTAAATCGATGAATCGCTTCAGCCCTACTCCACAGTGCCCGCCCCTTTAACAGTGACCTCCACAGTGCCCTGCCCCTTTAATGCTAGGGCTACACAACGACATGTGTCGCGCAACATTTTGTCTCAACAATTTTTATAATGATAGGCTATGGAGTTGCACTGTGACATGCTGTGACTGCGACACAACAGTTGCAATGGATTTTTCTGCGACTGTCCCATCGCAGTAACTGCATGTCACATGTAGCAGTGTAGTTGTGCCCTATGTATCGTGCAACTTATTGCTGCGTGACACATGTTGTGTAGCCCTAGCCTAAAGCTGACCTACAGCAGTGAAGTGAAAATGGCTGGGTTGTCATGGAAACCTGGAGTAAAACTGTGTGTATGTGGAGACTAAAGGCCTGCGAGCTTCTATTGGCTGATAAGGGACATGTGACCGTGTGTATGGCAGTTGGTTTATGAAGAGAGACTTCCAGGCTTGTATCGGCTAATGCAGGTAATTTTTGGGGAATATCTCAGGAACGGTATGTACTAGAGAGCTGTGACCCATTACCCCCCCCCACCACAAGATTTCTTTCCAGGTAGCAAGGGATGTGTATACCAAGTTTCGTAGAAATCAATTGTTAAGTTTTTGAGTGATCGCGGAACATACATACATAAATATACAATGCCTTGCAAAAGTATTCAACCCCTTGACTTTTTTCGTATTTTGGTGCCTCACAACCTGGAATTAACATGGATTGTTTTTGGATTTGCATCATTTAATTTACAGAACATGCCCACAACTTTGAAGATGTTTGTTTGCTTCACAATAAAAAAAAACAAATGGGACAAAATAGTAGAAAAAGTTAATGTGCATAACTATTCACCCCCCCTAAAGTCAATACTTTGTAGAGCCACCTTTTGCGGCAATCACAGCTCCAAGTCACTTTGGATAAGTCTCTATGAGCTTGCCACATCTTACCACTGGGAGTTTTGCCCATTCCTCCTTGCAAAACTGCTCCAGCTCCTTCAAGTTGGATGGTTTGCGCTTGTGAACAGCAATCTTTAAGTCTGACCACAGATTTTCTATTGGATTGAGATCTGGGCTTTGACTAGGCCATTCCAACACATTTATATGTTTCCCTTTAAACCACCCAAGTGTTGCTTTAGCAGTGTGTTTGGGGTCATTGTCCTGCTGGAAGGTGAACCTCCGTCCAAGCCTCAAATCACGGACAGAGTGTGCAGGTTTTGCTCAAGAATATCCCTGTATTTAGCACCATCCATCTTTCCCTCAACTCTGACCAGTTTCCCAGTCCCAATCCCCCCAGCATGATGCTGCCACCACCATGTCTCACTGTTGGGATGGTGTTCTGTGGGTGATGTGATGTGTTAGGTTTGCGCCAGACATAGCGTTTTCTTTGATAGACGAAAAGTTAAATTTTAGTCTCATCAGACCAGAGCACCTTCCTCCATACATTTTGGGAGTCTCCCACATGCTTTTTCGCAAATTCAGAACACGCCTTTTTGTTTTTAGCTGAAAGTAATGGCTTTCTTCTGGCCACTCTGCCATAAAGCCCAACTCTATGGAGCGTACGGCTTATTGTCGTCCTATGTACCGAATCTGGTCTCTGCAACTCCTCCAGGGTTACCTTAGGTCTATGTGCTGCCTCTGATAAATGCCCTCCTTGCCCGGTCCGTGATTTTTGGTGGGCTGCCGACTCTTGGCAGGTTTGCTGTTGTCCCATGTTCTTTCCATTTGGTTATGATAGATTTGATGGTGCTCCTGGGGATCATCAAAGATTTGGATATTTTTTTATAACCTAACCCTGACTTGTACTTCTCAACAACATTGTCCCTTACTTGTTTGGAGAGTTCCTTGGTCTTCATGGCAGTGTTTGGTTAGTGATGCCTCTCACTTAGGTGTTGCAGCCTCTGGGGCCTTTTAAAAAAGGTGTGTATATGTAATGACAGATCATGTGACACTTAGATTGCACATAGGTGGACATCATTTCACTAATTATGTGACTTCTGAAGGTAATTGGTTGCACCAGAGCTTTTTATGGGCTTCCTAACAAAGGGGGTGAATACATACGCACAGGCCAATTTTCTGTTTTCTATTTCTAAGCAATAGTGTTATTTATATATTTTTCTCATTTCACTTCACCAACTTAGGGTACTTTCACACTTGCGTTTTTCCGGCATAGAGTTCCGTCCTAGGGGCTCTATACCGGAAAAGAACTGATCCGTTTTATCCCCATGCATTCTGAATGGAGAGCATTCAGTTCAGGTTGCATCAGGATGTCTTCAGTTCAGTCTTTTTGACTGATCAGGTAAAAGATAAAACCGCAGCATGCTACTGTTTTAGCTCCGGCCAAAAAAACGGAAGACTTGCCTGAATGCCGAATCCGGCATTTTTTTTTCCATAGGAATGTATTAGTGCCGAATCCGGCATTCGAAATACCGGAATGCCGGATCCGTCCTTCCGGTCTGCGCATGCGTAGACCGAAAAAAAGGTGTAAAAAATAAATGCCAGATCCATTTTTCCAGATGACAGCGGAAAGATGGATCTGGCATTTCAATCCATTTTTCCGACTGATCAGGATCCTGATCAGTCTTACAAATGCCATCAGTTGGCATACGTTTTGCCGGATCTGGCAGGCAGTTCCGGCAACGGAACTACTTGCCGGATCACTCTTCCGCCAATGTGAAAGTAGCCTTAGACATGTTCAAGGAATGAGACTATTGTGTTCTGATCCATCACATAAAATTCTGATTAACAAAACATTGAACGTAAGGCTGTAATGTACCAAAATACGAAAAAAGTCAAGGGGGTGAATACTTTTGCAAGGCACTGTATACATCCTTCTATATATAATTATAATGTGTAAAAGGTTTACTATTGCTGCTTTCCAGCATTGATGAAAAATGCTGTATCACTTTGATGGCTGCTGTGCTTGACCTGCTGCGAGGGTTATATCAGGGTTATTTTGGCTGTGCCTGGCATGTAAATCATGTTCCCAATATCACAGCTATGCCCCGTCTCACCAGTAGGAGGGGCTTTTCCAGCAGCTGCTGCTGGCTTCATAACTTCTGCTATAAATATCAATGAGCCAATGAATGCAGCCACAGGCTATGTGTGCTGCTATTGAACTTGATAGGGTTTTAATCAAACTTCTTATTTCGGTGAGCGTCTCGCTAGGAATCTACCTCGTCTTCGCCTTTTTCCAGCTCAACAAAAGAAAAAATAATTTTACTGGTTAGTATTTTATGATTGTCATTCATTTAATCTTGGTGTAGCAGTAGCCTTATGTAAGGTGATGTATAGAATTATTATTACATTATACTGTTTTACATTCTTTTACGTGTTTTTACTGGTTAATGCAGTAGCTAAACCTGCAATGTTAGTAAATGGTGTACGTGAAGTGTACACCCTGCGGTCTATTCTCTAATACTGTCGCACCACTGATTGGCACACAAATGTGCAGTTTACATGCAATCCTTATTCCTCAGTATGGCACATCATTTAGTGCAACTCTTGACTCAGTACATTTTTCAGAAGAAGCTGCCATATTGGTGTACCTTAGGAATTACACTATTTCTGGCTATTATGTGAATTGTATCTGGCATTTTGTAACGGTTAATGATCTATCTTTAATACAGATTATTTATTTTCTGAGCTGGTGGGTGGAGACTATTTGGCATTACCTCTGCCCATACATTACTCCTAGACAAGCAGGGCATCCAGCATCCACTGTAGCACAGAGGATCTTCTACAGCAGACCTAAGCAGTTTAGATTCAATTCCAGCAGCAGTCTCTGTGTCAGTCTCTCGTTGCCTGTCTGCAGCAGCCTCTCCCTCCTCCCCTCCACTCTCCACAGACTTCTGGTCCTTCTGAACTGGCAGCCAGTATTCACTGAAGACAGATCTGAGCAGAGATTTAGTGAAAAAGAGGGAGCAGGAGATGAGTCTGATAAGAGGAGAAGGAAGCATCTTTCTCTGATAAGTTATATGACAGTTTTTTTTAAAATATTTGTACTATTTTATGAAAACAAATAAACAGCTACTCTTTAGGGAATGTGGCAAGCGCCTGAGCTACTAGTCTTACCTGTTGTAAAGCTACCTGTGTCTGCTGATGGACTGACAAGAAATCCACTTGGAATTTAAAATTTTCTTTTCCTTTTCATATGCTGTATGGGTGCAACAGGTGAAATGCAAAGTTCACAGCAGCTTCACCATCATACACCGCTTTTTACCTGTAGTCTGTAGAGCTGGACTTGCCGAGATCTGCTGACTGCTGTGTTGGCTCTCATTAAATGTTAATGTAATCAAAGTGTTCCGGCTTTAGCCCCTTAACTCAATGCTCTGTAATGGTATATGTTGGTAAATGGGTATGCATCCCCAATCCTGGCCTTTTAGGCCTTTTAGGTGACACAGTTAATGCTGAGTGGCCTCACCCTGTCACCCCATCTGCTCCCTGTGATTCAATCGCACATGGCCGCCAGAGACCTAACAATGACCCCCATGTATCTAATCCAAATTTAACCTGCCAGAAATAAGCCCTCCTACAACTATGTTGATGGGAAAATAAAAAAATTGATAGCTTTCAGGATGTGGATTTTGTGGTAACATCATGCAGCCGTTGACTGAAGTTCCAGCTCGTGCCGTCGGCACCTCCAAGGATCTCCGTGCACAGACCTTGCTAGATTTAAGCAAGTAACAGCATTCAATAATGTTCTCCAGCATCACAATAAAATCCACGATTTTCTTTATTGAAGATGCATAGGATCACAGCAGTACATATTGGGGAGACAGCACCCTCGACAACACGAGTCGGGGTTGCGGTCTCCCCAGTATGTATCACTGTGATCCTTTGTGTCTTCAGTAAAGAAGATCTTAGATTTTATCCTAATGCTGGACAACATTATTGAAAGCCATTTACTGCAGTCTGCGCCCATCCAATGTGCCCCTGAAGTCTGCGCACTACGTAGGCGCCAGAAACAAGAGAGGATGGCACAAGCGCAGGACATTTGACGCATTGCGCCTGAAGAAAGAAATAACAGCTGTCTGTTGAGAGTGAAGGGGGCAGGAAGGGGGCAGGGCAAGCTTGAATTGAAGCATGAAGGCCCTCGTCCCCTTGCTTATTTGCGTACACAGAGTGGGGGGAATAAAGGTGTTTTTCTGCAAATTTGCCCATCAGATCCCACAACAAAAGACAGCTTTGGAGACAAGATAACTTGAGCGTTAAGGTGCTATTTGCGGTTGGGGGTATTATGGTGATGTCAGGTTTCCTTTAAAGCGGCTCTGTCACCAGGATCAACCCTATACAACCAAGCATATAGCTTGGTAGGGTTGATGAAGCTGAACAGTGACGTGAACGGCGCATACGCAGTATTCATCTTCGCTGTTCTAGAAGCAGCCAAAGCGAAGGCGCTGCCACTTCAGTTCAGTGACGCGAACCTTAAGCAGCCAAAGGCGTTGTGCACAGAAGCAAGATAGCACTGGCAGTCTAAGGGGAGGTGGGGGGGGGGGGGTTTTTAAGGAAAGAGGCGTTAGTTTGCTCCAATAGCTCATTTGCATATCAATAAAAGTTCACATTTCTCCTGAACACTAGTACCTAGAGGTACCATTTTAATCAGCTTCATCAACCCTTCCAAGCTATATGCTTGGTTGTATAGGGTTGGTCCTGGTAAAAGGGCCGCTTTAAAAAACAAAATCACCAAAAAGTCAAAAAATTAAAATATGTTTATTATAAAAAAGATGGTTTAAACAACAGGTCAATTTCTGATGACACTTTGGGGGACATTTATTAAGACTGACATTCCCTTTTGGCAGTCTTGATCCTCTGTACACCTGAGGAAGACGCGCCTAATTTATTAAGAAGCAGATGCATCTCAATAAATCAGGCGCATCCCTGACCAATAAATCAGGTGCATCTCTGACCAATAAATCAGGCGCATCTCTGACCAATAAATCAGGTGCATCCGTGACACTCCATGCATTAGAAACTCAAATCTATGTAAGGCAGGGGCCGGCTGAGCTATAGTAAATCTGGTGGGCAGTGATTGGCCTTCACCACTAAGTCCTGCCCCTTCTCTCGACACTTTTCTAAAGGTGAAAAAGCCCCGATATGGTGGGCAACTTTTTATTGCCACAATAGTTGCATGAAGACACTGATAAATGCCCCTTCATTCTCAGACTCATTGGGTTCCTTCAGCTTTAACAGTAGTGTGTTGTAAATTGTTCAGAATCAGTTTTCATTTTAATTATGAAAGAAATGAGGTCAAATTCAGGAGGACACAGAGATCATTTGTTTAATTTTTTTTATATTACTAATTATTAGGTGTTGATGAGCTGCATAATCTTTCAATGTCAATGTTTGGCTGCCTTTTCTGCTGTGCCTGACCAGATTACTGAGCGCTGGTTTCTTTGTCTCTACTGCCAGCCGTGAACCTTCTTGAATAACGTCTATTATCTGCTTCAGCACTTTTGCCGTGGTTTCTTGCTTGGAGTCTGTGTTCGTTTTATAGTCTTGCAGTTGTGATCATTGCAATCTCAAGTAGAATGGTAACTTAACTGGCATCAGGCTAGGAAGTCTTTCAAGAGAGGGATTCTTTTTTAAAGATTATCTATGAAAGAACATGCCTGGACTCTGAACATCTATGCTTTTTTAGCAGGTTGTCTAGAAGAGGAGATCTTCACCACTGAAAACCCCAGTGAGACAAGAACTGGTAAGATAAAAAATGTTTTATCAGTTTTGACTGCTTATTGTTAATTTCTAACTTTACAACAAAAAACATTCTTTAGAAACCAAATTTATGATTCTTGACAATCAGATCTACAGTAAGTACAATATAACTAGAAATTTGGTCATAGACCGTATATTGTGGGAGATCCCCTCTCACTGCCCGTTGTCACTTATAAATATTGCAGCTGCTGCTCATCCCGGACATGGTCTTCCCATACAATGCACAGAACAAAGCTTGGTCATGTGACCTTGTAGAATACAACTGCAGCATTTAACCTCTTCCTGACCAAGCAATTTTCCTTCTGTTTTTTTGTTTATTTAAAAATTTTTTACTCCCAGAGCCCTAACTTTTAGATTTTTTTCCATTCACATAGTCGTTATGAGGGTTTGTTTTTGCAAGATAAGTTGTTTTCTCTAATCACACTATTTGATTTTACATATGATGTAGTGGGAAGATGGGAAAAAAATCAAAATGGGGTGGAACTGGAAAAAAAACGCAATTTACCACAGTTTTGTGGCTTTCGTTTATATGCAATAACACTGACCTGTAACCTTCATTCTGTGGGTCAGTATAATTACAGCCATACCACATTTTTATAGTTTTTCTTGTATTTTAATTAGAGATGAGCGAATTTCTCAAAAATTCGATTCGGCCGGTTTGCCGAATTTTCACAAAAGATTCGATCCGATCCGAATTTATTTGCGGCGAATTGCGTTAAAAAACAGCCATTTCCTGGCTGCAGAGAGCCTGTATAGTAGAACACTGTGCCTTGCAGTAACACGCATAGGGAGTCTGCTCTGGTAGTGAAACAATACTGTGAGTCAGTATGACACGCACATGACATGTGTCGCTCTTAGAATCACTGCACACTTCACTTATTTGGGCAGTTACGGGGCCAAAACTGACCAAATAACTCAAGTGTAAACTTAGCCTTACAGGTTGATGTTAGCACCAGGTATAAAGAACTGTGCAGAGGCCCAAGATCCTACTGTAGCGCGAAAGAGCGCACTCCTTTTACACAGTCGTCAGCTTATTCCACACAGATGTCTACAGAACCTGTTCTATTAAACGCTTATACAAGAAGAGCCCCCCTGACAGAGTGGTGAGGGTTTCAGCAGTAAGTTTGTGTTGACGTCACTGATTATTTTGCCCTTCCTCTGATCCGTCAGAACAATAACCCCCCAAAAACGGATCCTGTCTGTTGAGCATCCGCCTTCACTCGATCAGCATTTGGTCAGTAATCCATCAGTATTGCTTAAGCCCAAAAAAAAAACAGGACTGGATCCAAAACAGAGGTGACACGTGAATGGAATATTTGCATGTCTTCTGTGTTTTGTACCCACTCCTGCTTTTGGCTTCCAAATCATAAGCCAGTTCTGATGGGACCATACTGTCACGGATGTTGTAGGGGAGAACACCAAAGGACAACAAGAAGGAAGGGAAAAGACACTAGGCCTCACCGCTAGGGAAGGAAAAGGGTCACCACCTATAAAACCCTGCTCCTGGCCCTAACTCCTATCCGTATGGGCACCTCTCGATGGTAGAGATGCCCATACACAGGAACCTAGAAAACCCTGGTGGCCCTCAGATGCCCTAAAAGTAATGACCGGGCAGAGACAACCCGCTCCTTCCCTGGTGAAGGAACCAGCGTCTTGCTGAGGCCTAGTAAACAACAAAGGTGGGGGGGAATACAAAAAGCAACAAGTGGAACACTTAACTTCTGAGGCTGATGGATGATGGACGAACAGGACTTCACCATGAACCACACTCCAGCTCTTCCAAAAACCAAATGAAGCTATCCAGAGCAATGAGTGATGGGTAAAGTCCGACTAAATAGGGGGAGGTGAAGGTCACATGATCCACACCTGAACAGGGGGTGTGGACATACCAGCAACACACAGACAAAGTGAAACAGGCTGTCAGATAACTAATGTGCAGATATTCTTTCAGACCTTCTCAAACCTGTCACCGGCGTGACACATACAGGCCTTACAGCTGCTACACAGACAGGATCCGTTGTGCGTCTCATTTTTCCTTCCTTCTGACAGATCAGAAGAAGGGTCAAATAAATGATGATGTCAACCAGTCCAAAAAGGCAAAATAGTGGCCTAGTCATGGAGTTGGGAGGGTGGGGGAACAGCTTGAGGAGTCCACCGAGTGGCCACATGACATAGTGTTGAGGTAGCAGTAGCATGAGGAGACCACAGAGTGGCCCATTTACATAATGTTGAGGTGGCAGCAGCATGAGGAAGCCACAGAGTGGCCCAGTGACATGGTGTTGATTTAGCAGCAGCATGAGGAGGCCACAGAGTGGCCCAGTTACATGGTGTTGATTTAGCAGCAGCATGAGGAGGCCGCAGACTGGCAAGGTGACATAGTGTGGAGGTGGCAGCAGCATCAGGAGACCACAGAGTGACCCGGTGATAGAGTGGGGAGGTGGGTGGCAATAACAGTACCCGCTGATGATTGTGGATGTAGGAAGGAGCACTTGGCATCAGGTGAGTGGCAGCAACAGAATAGTAGCTGGGGCAGGTAGCCAGAAGAAACCGGTCTCTTTTGTCAAGGTTTGGTTGAGGCAGCATGGATGATCTAATCTGATGCATCAGGCATTGGTGGGTGGAAATCCTGGCTGATCCATGCCTGATTCATCTTGACAAACGTCAGTCTTTCCACATTTTGGGTGGAGAGGAGAGTTCTCCTTGGGGTAACTATGGCCCTCGCTAAACACCCGCTCTGATGCCACACTACTGGCTGGGCAAGACAGCTTTTCCAGGGCAAACTCTGCCAATTGCGGCCACAAATCCAGTTTGGCTGCCCAGTAGTCCAGTGGATCTTCAATGTAGGGTGGCAGGGTGCTGTCCAAGTATGCCACCACCTGCTGGTTCAGGTTCTGCTCCAGGTCTAACTGCTGGTGAGTAGTTTCTTCACTAGGCGGGTTAAGAAAGCTGCTCATCATCAACTCTAGACTCAAGCTGCTGCTGATGGAGCTGGTACTGTTCCTACTATCCCCCCACCCTGCCACAGCAACCATAGCAGTGGAAAGAGAGAGCAGAGCCCCACCACACCCCGGTCAGACCTGCGAGAGGATGGACGATGTGGCAGATAGGCAGCAGCCAACTGACTACATAGGATGTCTCTATAGTAGTTCAGTTTGTCCTCCCTCTCAGCGGGTGTAAAAAAGGCCCCCATTTTTGACCGGTAGTAAGGGTCCACAACAAGGTGGAGAGACAGAAGTCGAAGTCATCCCCCTGCCGAATGGTGACAATTCGGCTGTCACTACCCAAGCAAGTGAGCATGCAGCATGCAGCATTTCATCAGGACCGGTAGATATTGGGAAGGACAGACAGCTCCTTTCGGCTGAGGTGGTGGAGCCTTGACTGCCTGAAATCAGATGCGTGCCACTGGGTGATGCAGTGGCACCCTGGCCACGCTTCACCTTCTGCCCACAGATTCGGCAAATGGCCATGTACACCTTCTCCGACGGCTTAACAAAAAACTGCCACACCACTAAGGTGATTTTACCCCCAACACCCAGCACTGACTGACTGCTACCGCTGCTGCCTACGTGAACCCCTGCACCACTACTTTCTGGGCAGGTAGGCTCCTGCGAAGCGGGAGGTCTACCCCGGGCATGTTTGTCTCCCGACTTTTCACTGCTGCCACCATGCTGACTCCCGGGCACGCTACCGACTTGCTGGCTCCGCCACTGCCTCACATGCAAGCTGCCACCCTCTTCTCCCGATGATAATGAAGCCCCTTTGTCACCCGGCTCCCAATTGCGATCGGCTATATCATCATCGAGTACTGTCTGCACGTCACTGATGTCCTCCTCAACAGTCTCTGAGCCAGGAGCCTGACCGCTCGCAACACCAGCTCCCACGCCACTCTCCTCATCACTACTTGCCTGCCTACCGGAAGAACACCGGATGTCTCCTCTAGATCTTGGCTGGGCGTAGCTGCTGACTATCCTCTAGTACAGTGATGGCTAACCTTGGCACTCCAGCTGTGGTGAAACTACGACTCCCAGCATGCTCCATTTATTTCTATAGAGTTCTGACAGCAGCCAAGCAAGGGGGGCTTCTTGGGAGTTGTAGTTTTATCACAGCTGGAGTGCCAAGGTTAGCCATCACTGCTCTAGTAGCTCGTACTCGCTGTATAGTGGATCTGAGCCCACAGCATATAATACTTCTCTGGCTGAGGGAACAGAAAAGGACAGAGGCAGGTTGAGGACAGGTGAGGGCACAGGGCCTGCTCCTGGACCATGCCAACTAAAGGTTGTGTCAAAGGAACCCACCGACTCTTTGCTGGGGGTGTCCGATGTCACTTGGGATGAAGTGAATGATCGAGTCAACCATTCAAGAACCGCTGGGTTGCTGGTCAAGACATGACCGTTAGATGACACCGGGAGCTCAGGCCTCTCGAAGTGACCCCTGCTGCCTTACCCTCTTACTCTGCTGCAACCTGTGCCTGCGCATTTAGGCCTCTGCCCCTGTGCAGGGCCTGTCACTTTTCTGTCTGACATACTGTTAGATTAAATAAGTAAATAAAAAGGAAATTTTGTCACTTCACCACACAATGGCAAATAATACTTTTTTTGCCAGTAATACATGCTAAAAAGGGCTGTAATTTTCTCACTTCACCACACAACAGCAAATAATACTTTTTTATTTGCCACTAATGCACGCCAAAAAAGCTTTAGAACATATAACTGCACAGCTAAACGGCAAGTAATACTTTTTTTTGCCACTAATACACGCCAAAAAGGGCTGTCATTTTCTCACTTCACCACACAACGGCTAAAAAAGCCCCCTTTTTTCCCACTAATAGACGGCAAAAAAGGCTTTAAAACATATAACTGCACCGCTGAACGGCAAATACTTTTTTTTGCCACTTATACAATATGGAGTATCACAATACATTAGTAAGTGCCTTGTATTAACTGCATGATAAATGCCATTTACTGAAGTGAGACAAACCCTTTAACCCCTTTTAGTATAAATGTCTGGCATGAAATTTACCAAATCATAACCTCCTCAGTTTGCATATAATCTACAGTATATTTAACCACTTCACATCCGTGCCTGACAGAGCCTAATTTTGCAAATCTGACGTGTCACTTTATGTGGTAATAACTTTGGAACACTTTTACTCATCCAAGCCATTCTGAGATAGTTTTCTCGTGACACATTGTACTTCATGACAGTGGTAAATTTGAGTCTATATATTTCACCTTTATTTATAAAATAATCCCCAAAAAAATCTAAATTTGCAATTTTCTAAATTTCAATTTCTCTGCTTTTAAAACAGAAAGTGATACCTCATAAAATATTTATTTATTACATTCCCCATATGTCTACATGTTGGCATAATTTTGTAAATGTCATTTTATTTTTTTAGGACGTTAGAAGGCTTAGAATTTTATAAGTAATTCTTAAAATTTTTAAGAAAATTTCCACAACCCACTTTTTAAGGACCAATTCAGGTCTGAAGTCACTTTGTGGTGCTTACATAGTGGTAATGACCCCATTGTAGAAACTACACCCCTCAAGTTACTCAAAACTGATTTTACAAACTTTGTTAACCCTTTAGGTGTTCCACAAGAATTAAAGGAGAATGGAGATGACATTTCTAAATTTCTCTTTTTTTTATCAGATGTTCCATTTTAATAATTTTTATTTACTTAACACATCGAGGGTTAACAGCAAAACAAAACTCAATATTTATTACCCCGATTCTGCGGTTTAGAGAAACACCCCACATGTGGTCGTAAACTGATGTAAGGGCACACGGCAGGGCGCAGAAGCAAAGGAGCGCCGTACGCTTTTTGGAAGGCAGATTTTGCTGAACTGGTTTTTAGACACCATGTCCCATTTGAAGCCCCCTGATGCACCCTTACAGTAGAAACTCCCAAAAAGTGACCCCGTTTTGGAAACTAGGGGATAAGGTGCCAGTTTTATTGGTACTATTTTGTGGTACATATGATTTTTAATTACTCTATATTACGTTTTTTGTGAGGCAAGGTAACCAAAAAATGATGTTTTCGTGTCTCCATTTTCTGAACGCCATATTTTTATTTTTTTGCAGTTCGTCTTGTGCAGGGGCTCGTTTTTTGTTAGGAGGAGTTGACGATTTTATTGGTACCATTTTTGGGTACATATGATTTTTTGATTATTCATTATTATTACACTTTATGGGACAAGGTAACCAAAAAATTGGTTGTTTTAGCACAGTTTTTATTTATTTTTACAGTGTTTACCTGAGGGTTAGGTCATGTGACATTTTTATTGAGCAGATCGTTACGGACGTGGCAATACCTAATATGTATACTTTTTCTTATTTATTTAAGTTTTACACAATAATAGCATTTTCTAAACCAAAAAAATGATGTTTTAGTGTCTCCATAGTCTGAGAGCCATAGCCATAAAAAATTTTGCAGGATGCGGTAACGGTTTGAATGGTACTATTTTGGGGGGCATACGCCTTTTTTATCTCTTGGTGTTGCACTTTTATGTGATGTTGGGTGACAAAAAATTGCTTTTTTGGCACAGTTTTTATTTTATTGTTTTTTACGGTGTTCATCTGAGGGGTTAGGTCATGTGATATTTTTATAGACCTGGTTGTTACAGACACGATGCCTAATATGTATACTTTTTTTATTTATTTCACTTTAACACAATAATAGCATTTTTAAAACCAAAAAATTATGTTTTAATATCTCCATGTTCTGAGAGCTATATTGTTTTATTTTTTTAACCGATTTTCTTATGTAGGGGCTCATTTTTTGCGCGATGACGTAACAGTTTTATTGGTACTATTTTGTGGGACATATGCCTTTTTGATCACTTGGATTTGAAATTTTTGTAAAATAAGGTGCCAAAAATGGCTTTTTTGAATTTTTTTATTTTTATTTTTTTTATGGTGTTTATCGGACAGGGTGGATCATGTGATATATTTATAGAGCCGGTTGTTACGGATGCAGCAATACCAAATATGTCTATTTTATTTATTTTTTTCTACTTGTAGAATTTTTTTTTTTTTATTACTTAATTGGGGAATTTTTTTTCTACATGTGAAACCTTTTATTTTTTTTATTTTTTTTATTTTACAGTTTGCGTCCTCTAAGGTCATACAAGACCTCTGGGGGACATTTAACTTCACTTATTTTTTTTTTCACTATTGATTTCACTGACATAGTAGCCCCAGTTACAGGGAAAATACAGCCCCCAGAGAGGCTGTACAGCAGAATACAAAGCTGTACAGCCTCAGGGCAGGACTGATCGAGGTCTGTGGAAGACCTGACAGCAACTGCACTCTCCCAGCCCCAGCGGTCACATGACCACCAGGCCGGGACCGCTTCCTGGTCTGCATACACAGTGCTCATTGAGCGTTGTGTATGCAGCGATCTAGAAGGCAGGGACACCTGGGAACTGTCCCTGCCTTCTCTCTTGGTTGCCCTGCTGTCACTGACAGCGGGCCCCCGCTCGGCAGCTGCACGATCATCGTGCAGCTGCCATTAGTGTTGAGCGAACTTGTGTTTTAAGTTCGGCATCTAAAGTTCGGGTTCGCGTTATGGATTTTAAATTCCATTATGGTCCGTGGTAGCGGAATCTATAACGCGATTCTTCGATAACCCAAACACGAAATTTGGACGCCGAACTTAAAACACAAGCTCGCTCAACACTAGCTGCCATCTCTGAATGAACGTTTCAGAACATCCATTCAGAGATAAACATCCACCCATAGGGCGGATGTGAAGTGGTTAAAAGGGTTGTCCTACCATAATGACCTATCTACAAGATAGGTGATAAATATCAGATTGCAAGGGTCTGACTGCTGAAACACCGACTGATCATGAAAAAAGGGGTCCTGAGACATTCAATTACATTACCGCCAATCTATGTACACAAGAGTCTTAAGACCACGTTCCCTTGATTACGGGGGTCCCAGCAGTCAGACCCCCATCAATCAGACACTTATCACCTGTCGTGTCATAGCTGTTGGACCTTTTCACATTCCCTATCTTTAAAGGTTTTCTTTTGATGTAAAAAAAATATGTGTCAAATAGAAATGCTCGCCTGTTAAAGGACCTGTGTCCACTTTTCTAGTTATCCTCTATCCACAGGATCAGGGATAACTAAGTGATCCATGGGGGTCTGAACGCTGGAGCCCCCACTGATCCTCTTTCTTGATTGAGTGACAGGTCCAGCATATGCCCTGCCTCTCCATCCTTTCTATATGGAGTCGCCGGAGATGGCAGAGTACAGCGCTGGCTATTTCCAGTGGTCCCAAAGAGAATACATGGAGCAGCAGGGCATATGTGTGGCCTGCCACACCATCAAAAAGGGGGAACAGGACCCGTTCCTGGAATTAGTGGGGGGGTCGCAGAATCGGACCCCACTAATCATATAATTATGCCCTATGGTGTAGAGGATAACTTGAAAACCTGGACAACTCCTTTAAATCCTCCACCACTCCACCAGTATCTCTTTACATGGCAGCAGTGATGCCTGTAAATACGGAATATCATCACTACCACCATGTAAACCATTTGTGTCAATACTGGAGAATGTGACGCACTGTGCAAAATTTTTCAGTCATAAGTCCAACCCCCTTTGCAGGTCATAACCTTTAACAAAGCCCAAGCAAAGGTGCTAGAGGAGCAATGGTGAGCAAAGGACACAAACGGAGGGTCATAACTGAAGCAAAGGTATTAGGGTCACCTGAGGCAGGGTAATAGTGGGGATCCTGGAGCAGGGGTAACTGGAGAAGAGGCAATATTAGCGGTGCATTTAGAGTGGGGGCATCTGCAGCTTGGGCACTAATGGTGGTGCACCTAAAGCAGAGGCATTAGGGTAGCCTGCGGCAGGGTAATAGTGGTGATCCTGGGGCAGAGGTATTAGGGGGGCAACTGGAGAAGAGGCAATATTAGGGGTTCATTTAGAGTGGGGCATTGGGGGGCATCTGGAGCTGTGGCACTAGTGGGGGTGCACCAAAAGCAGAGGCATTGGGGGCACCTAGGGCAGAGTCCACCCAATGCCACTCTGAACTCTGCAGAGAGCAGCACACATTCATAGATCTGTGTCTACTATAAACAAATCCCCTATTTCCCCTTTACAGTCTCCTACAGCTCACTACTGTCACACACCTGAGAAATCAGCCCAGCACCGCAGAGGAGTCTTTCTCTCCAGCAGCCGGTTTTCTGACAGCAGGAAGGGCAGAAGGCTGGACAGATATGTTCTCTCCTCCTTCACTGCCAGCAGCGGGGAAGTTTAGAAGATACTACGGGGTCTCCTGTCAAATTTACACTAGTAGGAGGCTGCATCGCTGTGCGATACTGCTACCTAGTGGCTACAATAATTATCTCTCCTGACAAACAAGACTGGGGACACACCGAGGAATCCCCTGCCTCCCCGGTGGGCCAGTCCGAGCCTGGTATCATCTATTGCAAACCTGAAAGCAGCAGTATAATTGCAATTTGGATCCCCAGTCAGAGCAGTAAAGTGTAATAGAATTGTTCCTATTACCCAGGATGTACACTCCCCTACTGGACCCTGTTCTGCTTCAATACTGCGGAATAATTACTCCCTATCCTTTCCATACACTTCTAATGATCTTTTACTGAACTTCTATTCAGCAAAATAAAAGTTTTCAAGTCTTTCCTAGCACTTTCGCTAGCGCCTGCTGACATCTCTCCCTGCACTAAGTACACTGGAAAATGGCTGAATCCAAGATGGCTGAGGCTATTTATAGGGCTGCAACATCACAGGGCTGGCTGCTGATTGGCTACATGCATGGCATTATGGGTGATCCTTCGTTCCCAGAGTTCTTTGCTCTGTGTCCTAACGTGCAGCAGCCATTTTAGGAAAAAATGTGTTTCGTTACAACGAAGCGTCAGGAAATTCGAATTTGGTGCAAATCGAATTTTTCCTGAAATTCGGATCGAATTCCACTTCATCAACTTCGATTTGCTCATCTCTAATTTTAATAGGTAAAACCAAAAACAACTTTTTTTTTTTTTTTGTAGCATCGCCATATTCTGACTCCCATAACTTTATGTTTTACGTCTGGAGCTGTATAAGAGTTCACTTTTTGCAGGGCGATTTTAATAGTTTGGCCATTTTGAGACGCAGAGATACTAATAATTTTTTTTTTTTTTTAATATGGGGCAAGGGGAGTAATTAGATTTTTTAAATCTCATTTTCTTTATATTTTTTAAATATCATTCACTTTTTTTTTCTTCTTACAATTACGATAAGTCCCCCTAGGGGATTTTTACATGCTATCGTCTGATTGCTTCTCCCATAAACTGCATTTAATTAACATTGCAGTCTATGGGAGATTCAGTGTGCTTCTATCAAGGTACTTCGCTATGACAGGCCTCGGAGCCTTCAGTGGCCGAGGCTGTCATAGAAACCAAACGGCTCCCACCATCTCGCAGTGCTCAAGGAAAATAACAGCTCAGATGCAATGGTCACAATTGACCATGGCATCTCAGGGGTTAAAAGTCACATACTCTGGTTCCGGGTGTCTGCTTTGTAAAATAGCAGACACCTTGTGGCCCTTCAACTCCTGAGAGGGTGGTCTCTTTAAAGATCCAACATCCACCAATAAATTTACGGTGGTTGGTCGGGAACGGGTCAATCAGTAACAACCGAGAAAAGCCTAAGTCAATCCTTTTTATACCATAATCATAACCTTAGCCATTTATGGGTGGATCATTAATGACCAGCAAGAGCTAAAATTTCGGGAACTGTGGAAAGTAAAGGAAGAACCAAATTCTGCTTGTATTGCATTCTGTGGCACTGTGTGTTAGAGGAATCGTTGTGCAGGATAGGTGATAAGTGTATGATCCCTGGGAATCCGACCTCTAGGATACAGTGGTTGTCTCGTTCCCTGTGTGAATGGAGTGGTGATGCACACGTGTGACCACCGCTCCATTCACTTCTATAGGACTGCTGGAGATAGCTGAGCGGTGGTCAGGCATGTGCACCACCGCTCTGTTTACCGAGAGAACACCCGTTCTTCAAATTGGTGGGGACTTCATCGGATAGACCCCAGCGATCATACATTTATCACCTATGGGAAACCCCCTTTAAAGATTAGGTGCACCAATGCACATAAAATAATTAAGCAACTTTACAAATAGTCTGGAATAAAAATGTTTTGCTAGTTTGTGTGTACACTCCATGGATACAGACTACAGTCAAACCTGTGTAGTCTCATCTTGCAGCCATATGCTACCCCTCTCCGTCTGATCCCTGCTTCTGACAAACCCACCGATGGTAGTAGCAGGGGCAGATGTAATGGATTAACAGGTGACTACAGGATAAGACTACACACAGGTAGGACTGTAGTCTGTTACTATGGAGACACATAGGTCTGCACAGGAGGCAGACAATGGTTGGGTGTATTGGATTTCAATATGACTGATTCTTTGTTCCTTCAAAGACAAAAATGCAGCCAGGTGTATTTAAAGGGAACCTGTCACCGGGATTTTGTGTATAGAGCTGAGGTCGTGGGTTGCTAGATGGCCGCTAGCACATCCGCAATACCCAGTCCCCATAGCTCTGTGTGCTTTTATTGTGTAAAAAACCCGATTTGATACATATGCAAATTAACATAAAAGAGTCATATCTTACTTGTGTGACCAGAGAAGAGTCATATTTTCAAGCTCTGACTCATCTCAGGTTCATTTGCAGATGTATCAAATCGGTTTTTATACACAATAAAAGCACACAGAGCTATGGGGACTGGGTATTGCGGATGTGCTAGCGGCCATCTCGCAAACCATGTCTTCAGCTATGTACCCAAAATCCCGGTAACAGGTTCCCTTTAACCTCTTAATGACAAGCTATTGTTTTCAGCTTTACCTCTCCATGTTTAAGCAGCTATCATTTTATTTTCATTGACATTACTGCATGAAGCATAGTTTTATGCAAGAGAAATTGCATTTTTTTGTGCTGCTTGAGGGTACATATAAATTACTTCATAAATTAGAAAAAGAGATTTTTGACATTGCTTTTTTTTTTTACTTTATTGTTTACACTGTACATATTTCACACTGAATAACCTGTTAAATGAGTTGTTCAGGTCATTTCCATTGTTTATACCTAATAAGTGTTTTGTTTTTGTTTATCTTTTACATATGTATTCACAATGAAATTTGTTTATGAATAAAACTATTATTTTGTGATTTTTTTTATTTTATTTGTTTTATTAAATTTTATTGCGTTTTAAAAAAAAATCTAATTCCATTAAGGGATAATTGCATAATTATTTTATACTTAAAATATATTAGCATACTCCTGATTTCTAATACATTATGCTCCGTGTCTGTATGGCACAGGCTGCAGTTAGGACAACACTAGTGGCACACAGGTGGATTACTGAATTTACAGTAGTGACTGCTGATCGCTTATATTTGCCATTAAGGCCACTGCAGCCGCTTTTAATGTGATCTGCCACCAATCTAATTGCAGATATTTGCCTGAGGTCTGCTGTTGGGGGAAACATTGGAAGGACAAGTTGAGTTTTTCCTGTCCTGTTATATTAAAGATCTTTAAAGGCTATGGACGCCTTTTGGACTAAAAATTATTTTTGTAATAGGTTCCTAGTGCACCGTTTTGGCTTTTGCAGCTTCTATGTTTCACAATACCTAGAAGCTGCAGAAAGCCTGACTGCTTACTCTCCATCCCGTCTCTGATATCTCCTTAACCATCTTCTATGCTAATTTGTGCCCCAATTAAAGTTCAACTTTGATTCAACTTTGGTCTGCGTATAAATTAGCTTACAAAATGGTTTTATAAGAGGTCAGAGAGGGGCTGGAGAATGATTTATCACAGCTTTCTGCAGCTGTATAATTGCCAACAGTCCCGATTTTTGCAGGGGCTATCCCTAAGGCCTCTTGCACACGAATGTGTGCGCCCCGTGGTCGTGCTGCGGGCCGCAATGCACGAGCACAGTCCGTGGGGCAGCCGCAGCGGATAGTGGACCCATTCACTTTAATGGGTCCGCGATCCGGCCGTTCCGCAAAAAGATAGGACATGTTCTATCTTTTTGCGGAACAGAAATACGGGACGAAACCCCACGGAAGCACTCCGTAGTGCTTCCGTAGGGTTCAGTTCCGTGCTTCCGTTCCGCACCATTCCGCATCTCCAGATTTGCGGACCCATTGAAGTGAATGGGTCCGCATCCGTGATGCGGAATGCCCACGGAACGGCACCCGTGTATTGCGGATCCGCAAATGCGGTCCGCAATACGGCAACGGGGTGCACACGTTCGTGTGCAAGAAGCCTAATTTTCAGAGACAGTCTCTACAAATTTGGGATCTCCTGAGCCAAAAATGGGCAGGGCTTATTTAAGTCCTGCCCATAAGTGGGTGGTCCCAGTCTGGTTTGGTTGTTCCATGGTTGGTTGGTAAGTATGCAGCTGCTATGATTACAGGATTCCTTTTTTTTTTTTTTTTTTTTACCCAAAATACATAGCCATTAAATCTTTATTAAAAATCCTTACTATTATACCACCACTGTGATCAACAGGCATTGATTTTACACTGCAATGCTAAGTGATTGTCTGTCTGTGTGTATTGATATATGCAGTCTACCGCCATACTCATGTAGCTGTGGACTAGTCAACAGCTTCATTATTATTTGCTTATTTGAACCTTACAAGCTGCGTGGTATGAATGGAGGATTATGTTTGGCTGACTCTGCATAGAAAGTAGCAGCGACATTTCCACTTGTCATTCTGAAGGATACTGTGACTTACAAAACACCGCAGGATCCTTCTCCCTGCCTCACTCTGCAGGCTGCTCGGAAGGATTCAGGCTGTCAGTAGCTGCTTTCATGCAAGGATTGTCGTTGCTTTACAGATAAGAAAATGATGCGAGGATCTAAGCACCATGATGCCCAGACTCTGGGAATTGGCAAAGCTATTGCAGTACTTACATCTGGGGGAGACGCTCAAGGTAATTCTTATTGTGTGATATCCCTTTACTCTACTGTTATTCATTGTTTTGGTTCCTTCTCGGCTTAAAGCGACTCTTTGGAGAAATGGCATGGCGACAACAACCCCCCTCTGTGCAGGGCCCTGCAGTACAGCTCCCTTCATGTGAATAGATCGGCAGGGGTCCCACAGTCCGACGTCCACCGATCAGGAAATGGTGACATGTCTTAGTCAAATGCAGCTCTGCATGTTCTTTCAAATCTGAATGAGACTGAAATTGTTAGACTCTCTACTAATATTGCTGGATGCCTGTGCCTTTAAGAGGTATCTACATACTGTATGGTATACATACGAATTCACATCTCGTTCCCCAATACATATAGTTGTAGATCACCGATTTAAAGGCTCATGCACACAAACGTATTTTGTTTCCGTGTCCATTCCGTTTTTTTGTGGACCGTATGTGAAACCATTCATTTCAATGGATCTGGAAAAAAACGGAAGTTACTCTGTGTGCATACTCTGTGAATGGTTCCGCATATGGGCTACAAAAAACCCAGAATGGACACAGAAAGAAAATACGGTTGTGTGTATGAGCCCTAAGAGCTTATGCACACAAATGTATTTTGTCTCCGTATCTGTTTCGTTTTTTTCAAAAAATGCGGACAACGCTCAATGCGCTGTCCGTTCTGAAGCCCCGCAAAAAAATAGAGCGTGTCCTATTCTTGTCCGTTTTGCGGACAAGGATAGGCATTGTTACAATGGATCCGCAGGAAAAAAAGGATTCAACACGCATATCATCCTTATTTTTTGCGGATGTGCGTTTTGCAGACATACGGTCATGTGCGTAAGCCCTAATATTGTTACTACTGTGCTGGTGTGCGTAATATCATAAGCTGGTCAGGGAAGCCTAGAGATTTTGGTTGGGAAGAGCAATAGTGTTCAGTGTGGCTACAGTAGACTGAGAAATCTACAGTGAAAAATGGCTGATTCTCATAGACTACAATTAATCCAGCACATCTCAATCCAGCCCCTCTCCCCACCACTGACTGCTATCGGAAGAGAGCTGTCAATCAGTGGCAAGGGTTGGGGTTCTGATTGCTCATAAATATGAGGACTCTGAGGCGCGGGCACTGTATCAAGTGGACTAAGCAATCGGCCTGCGGTGATGCTGCTCAATACAGTTTGGTTAATTCCAGAAAGCGACCCAACATTTTGGGCAAGTTCTCTGTCACTTCAGATAGGGCAGCATAAAACTGCTGACGTATTAGGACTCCTTTATTTTTATCTCCAAGCTTGAGAACATGGAGCTTGAGATACGGAGGAAGAGATATCCATTCCTCCACATTGACGACTTAAGAGAGGATAGTGACAACCACGCTGAAACCCCATTCTTGTCACTTTTTAGCCTCATGGGGCGCATACTGATATTCTCGAAGATGAAAAATAGACTTGCACTTATAAGAATAAGGCTTCAAATATGCTGACCCTGTTATAGTTAGTTGCTGACAAAAAATAACGCACCAAGGATTTGTTGGATTAGAATGAAACTTGTTATGTGTGAATGTAATGGTGATAGATACAGTTGCAAGAAAAAGTATGTGAACCCTTTGGAATGATTTGGATTTCTGCACAAATTGGTCATAAAATGTGATCTGATCTTCATCTTAGTCACAACAATAGACAATCACAGTCTGCTTAAACTAATAACACACAAAGAATTAAATGTTACCATGTTTTTATTGAACACACCATGTAAACCTTCACAGTGCAGGTGGAAAAAGTATGTGAACCCTTGGATTTAATAACTGGTTGAACCTCTTTTGGCGGCAATAACTTCAACCAAACGTTTCCTGTAGTTGCAGATCAGACGTGCACAACGGTCAGGAGTAATTCTTGACCATTCCTCTTTACAGAACTGTCTTGACCATTCCTCTTTACAGAACTGTTTCAGTTCAGCAATATTCTTGGGATGTCTGGTGTGAATCGCTTTCTTGAGGTCATTCCACAGCATCTCAATCGGGTTGAGGTCAGGACTCTGACTGGGCCACTCCAGAAGGTGTATTTTCTTCTGTTTAAGCCATTCTGTTGTTGATTTACTTCTATGCTTTGGGTCGTTGTCCTGTTGCAACATCCATCTTCTGTTGAGCTTCAACTGGTGGACAGATGGCCTTAAGTTCTCCTGCAAAATGTCTTGAATTCATTTTTCCTTCGATGATAGCAATCCATCCAGACCCTGACGCAGCAAAGCAGCCCCAAACCATGATGCCCCCACCACCATACTTCACAGTTGGGATGAGGTTTTGATGTTGGTGTGCTATGGCTCTTTTTCTCCACACAGTGTTCTGTGTTTCTTCCAAACAACTCAACTTTGGTTTCATCTGTCCACAGAATATTTTGCCAGTACTGCTGTGGAACATCCAGGTGCTCTTGTGCAAACTGTAAACGTGCAGCAATGTTTTTTTTTGGCAGCAGTGGCTTCCTCTGTGATATCCATTCTTGTTTAGTGTTTTACGTATCGTAGATTCGCTAACAGGGATGTTGGCATATGCCAGAGACTTTTGTGAGTCTTTAGCTGACACTTTAGGATTCTTCTTCACCTCATTGAGCAGTCTGTGCTGTGCTCTTGCAGTCATATTTACAGGACGGACACTTCTAGGGAGAGTAGCAGCAGTGCTGAACTTTCTCCATTTATAGACAATTTGTCTCACCGTGGACTGATGAACAGCAAGGCTTTTGGAGATACTTTTATAACCCTTTCCAGCTTTATGCAAGTCAACAATTCTTAATCGTAGGTCTTCTGAGAGCTCTTTTTGGCGAGGCATCATTCACATCAGGTAATACTTCTTGTGAAAAGCAAACCCAGAACTGGTGTGTATTTTTTATAAGGCAGCTGTAACCAACACCTCCAATCTCATCTCATTGATTAGACTCCAGTTGGCTGACACCTCACTCCAATTAGCTCTTGGAGATGTCATTAGTCTAGGGGTTCACATACTTTTTCCACCTGCACTGTGAATGTTTACATGGTGTGTTCAATAAAAACATGGTAACTTTTAATTCTTTGTGTGTTATTAGTTTAAGCAGACTGTGATTGTCTATTGTTGTGACTTAGATGAAGATCAGATCACATTTTATAACCAATTTGTGCAGAAATCCATATAATTCCAAAGGGTTCACATACTTTTTATTGCAACTGTATAAGTGATTACAATGTTAGATCAAAAGGATACGTTTATAGAGGACCCTATTGGGCCGCCTCTAGCCTGGATACAAGCTGAGATATGGTTGGGCATGGAGGTTCTGTATCCCATCCTGCCGCATATTTGCCCACAGATGTTGCAGCTGGGCCCATAGATACTGCACACTCGTAGGTTGCCGAAGCTGGCGTCCCAGCCGGTCCCATAAATGTTCGATCTGGCGATTGGGCAGCCAAGGAAGTGTTGCAGTCTGACATTCCTGTGAAACCCTTGCTGTGTGCGGACGAGCATTAGGCTACTTTTAAACTTGCGTTGTTCTTTTCCGGTATTGAGATCCAGCAGAGGATCTCAATACCGGGGAAAAACGTTTCCGTTTTGTCCTCATGCATTCTGAACGGAAAGAGATTCGTTCAGGAGGCATCAGGATATCTTCTGTTCCGGCAGCATTCCGTTTTGTGACCGGACACAAAACCGCTGCAAGCTGCTGTTTTGTGTCCGGTCATAAAAACGGGGGGAAAAAAACAGATCCGGTACTGAAAACAATGTAAGACACTGGTGACGGGTCCGTTTTTAGGAGCCTAAAGGAGCTCCATCACTAAATACATTGAAAGTCAATGGGTGACCCATTTTTTTTTTCGCGTTTTGATTTCACACAACCACATCCTAACGGAACGGATGCATCCTGATGTGCAAAATCTAAACGGATCCGTTTAAAAAAAAAAATTCCAAATGGAGGGGAATCTGAAAAAAACCACAATTGTGCCATAGTTTTATGGGTTTCGTTCTTACGGTGTTCCCAATGTGGTAACACTCAGCCGTTCCCTTCATTCTGCAGGTCATTACCGTTACAGCAATAACACATTTATATAGTTTTTCTTGTTTTTTTAATACTGAAAAAAAAAAATTTGGAAAAAGGTATTATTTTTTTTCCTTCGCATTGCCATATTCTGACCCTCAAAACTTTATAACTTTATGGAGGCTCATTTTTTGCAGGGTGATCTGTGGTTTTTAGTGATACCATTTTGAAGTGTGTATGACAATCACTTTTTATAAAAAAAATTTGGGGGAGGTGAAGCATCTAGTATATAAAGCTGAATGTATGTGTGTATGTATGTCCGCTAAAGGAATCCGCACCGTCGCATTTACAATCACGAAATCACACAGGTACATCAGGTGTCTGGGAAACTTTAAGACCGGGTCTTAGCTCTCTAGGATGTACTCTTCCTGAGTTATTCCCAAAAAATTGCAAATATGGCACATCACATGACCTACATTAGCCAATAGAAGCCTGCAGGTCTTTCTCTTCATATCCCAACTGCCATACACAGTCACATGACCCTTATCAGCCAATAGTCAGCTTTAAAAGGGCAGGGCCATGTGGATTACACTGTTAAAGGAGCGGAGTGCTGTGGAGGTCACAGTTAAGGGGGCAGGTAGGGTGGCTATTCAGGCCACCCTCAAAAGACACACTTGAAAACCCTGCCCCCGCTGTGAAGATCAAAGTTAAGGGGGTGGGCTGCTGTGGAGGTCCCATTTTATGGAGACGGGGCACTGTGGGGGGGCGGGGGTCAGTGTTAAGGGGTGGGATCCTGTAGATGTCACTGTTATAGTGGATACTGACGATATCTTTTAACGACACACACAAACATTAAATGAAATAGATGAAATATACCCGTGCAAAGCCGGGTACTTCTGCTAGTGTTAAAATAAAAACCTCCTATTCTCACCAGTGAATTCCCCTCTGTTTCCAGTGCCTCAGCTCTGGTACTCCACTGTTAAGATCTGTTAACATCACTGCAGCGATGACATGCTATATACCGAATGTCATGGCTGCAGCCAATCACTGGCCTCAGAGGTATATGGCATGAGACCACTAAGGCTAGTGATTGGTGGCAGTGGTCATGTGACATAAACTACCCGTCACCACTGCGGCCCTAAAAACAGACCGGAGTTGAGGACCAGAAAAGCCTAGGAATTAAAGGGGTTGGCCCATCTGGGACATTGATGGCATATCATTAAGATACACTATCAATGTCAGACTGCTGCGGATCCCACCTCTGAGACCCATCCCTATCTAGAGCACGGGGCTCTTGAAGTGAAGGTGAGCATATTGCGTATACGTGGCGTGCTCTATATTCATCGATTTTGGCAGTTTTGAAAATAGCTGAGCGAGTGGACTTTCCTATTTTTGGAACTCCCATAGCGGTAAATAGAGGGCGCACTGCACAAGCGCCGTTACCTCACCATTCACTGCTATGGGATTTCCGGTAATAGCCGAGCCAGCGCTCGCCTATTTCTGGAAATCCCATAGCTTTAAACAGAGGATGGCTGCTCTCTGTATACTTCAGGGGTCCCATTCTGGAGATAAGGTGCAGCTCCCACCTCTGGGGACCGGTCCTATCTCACACTGATGGTATATCCTAGTGATTTGCCATCAATGTCCCAGATGGGAATACTCCTTTAATTGGTGAGTATTGGATATTTTTTAATTTTACCACATTTCGTTTGTCTGTAAAGTTTTAACTTGTGTGCCGTTTTTAATAATGTAGTGTATTTTCAAGACCTAGGAAATAATTAATCCATATTATATTCATCACCAGGAATGAATGCAGCTGTACGAGCGGTGGTGAGAGTGGGAATTTACACAGGCGCCAAAGTCTTCTTTGTACATGAGGTGTGTATCTCTGTTTCTACACTGGTTTGTTGCTTTCGAAGGGAAGTTTATTTTGCTCTATACAATTTGGTGGTATGATTGCGATGAATCCTTATTAAAGATTGCTGTTATTGTAGGGTTACCAAGGACTGGTCGATGGAGGTGAGAACATTCGAGAAGCCACTTGGGAAAGTGTCTCAATGATGTTGCAGTTGGTGAGTTTGATAGACTCGGTAGCTTCATCATGTCTGTCTTCAAATTTTGTCTTGCCCATAAAACTGGCCAAGTACAGGTACAGTCTATACAGTTCATGATCAATGCTATGCTGCTATTTCCAACAAAACGAAATAAAATTAAATCGCGGTTTAGAGCATGACGTTTGTGTCCCTCAAGTTTCTTATTATGTCTGTTTAGTGTGTGTTTTGCCCGAATCTCTTCATGTTGCTTTGATTGTGAAATATTTAAAATGTCCACAAAATTTTTTGTGTTTGCCAACCTCTAACTATCAAGAAGAGCAAAAAAAATCCTGCTAATGCAAGGAGTGGAACAAACACTAGCTAATTAGTCTTCTTTACTCACGGTGTACATGCCCATATTGCCCGGCAAATAATGGGACCTATGACAAGAAGTGTTACTACCACGGCACCATTGTTAAACTACTGTGCTGGTGACAAGCATGGCAGGACAATGGCAGCACTGGAGCTGTATAATAGAGATCACGATGACCATTTTGTAATTTCTGTAAATTGCCCCTAGACTGTGTATTCCAGCCTGAAAGGAAGGCTGTCGTCAGGACTTTCACTGTTAACCCAGGCACAAAGTCTTGTAGGGCTAGCTCATCTGAATGTAATGATGGCTTTTACTTAGCAGTCTGCTTCATTCTTGCTAAAAGGTGCTTTTAGTCGATGTGCAAATGAGCAGTTAAGTGCACCGAAGGTGGGCCTAGGATACTCTGTTCACCCTTGCTCCTCCTGCTTCATCTGCCAGCCCTCCCTCTCCTTCCTGATTATCAGGGCCAGGCAAAATGACTATGCAGGATCCTGGCCCGGTCAATCAAGAACAAGAATGAGGGTCTGTCTCCGTCCATTCTGTAGTGGATGAAGCTGGTTACTGCAGTGCTGCTCCCATGGAAGTGAATCGGAGGATCGGACATCAATATGAATGGACCAGAAAACGCCCTAAAGAGGCCGTCCGAGTTAAACAAAAAGTGTGGTGAAATAGCAAATGAATCGATGCTCACCCCTTTTCTCCCTGCTGCTTCCAGCGCTGAGCTCCTGTTCTCCCCACCACTGATGTTATCTTCCAGGATGCAGTGGTAATGTTACATGCACTCAGGTCACAGTGCTGCCAATCACTGGCCTCAGCAGTATATGGGATGTCACCACTGAGGCCAGTGGTTGACTGCAGCCACAAAGAGGACTAGAGCACAGTGCAGGAAGCAGCAGGGAGAAAAGGGGTAAGTATTGATTCTTCTTCTTTTTTTTTTTTTTTAACCAAAGGTACAGAGGTTGCCTGAGTGTTTGTTTAACTTAGACAGCCCCTTAAAGGCTATGGACATGAGGCAATTTTTTATAATTGGAATTTAAACATTTTGCACTAAAAATCCTTTTTTCAGTTGGTCTTTATTAGATTTTTTCAGCAGTTTCTGTGGTACATATGCTTATGAAATCAGTCTATTTGAAGACTATCTCTCCTGAGTTCCATGTAGAGCTTTTGTTTGTGATTTTTACGCATGTATTATTTTGTCTGTGATTAATACGCATATATTATACACTGCGTGCAGAATTATTAGGCAAATGAGTATTTTGACCACATCATCCTCTTTATGCATGTTGTCTTACTCCAAGCTGTATAGGCTCGAAAGCCTACTACCAATTAAGCATATTAGCTGATGTGCATCTCTGTAATGAGAAGGGGTGTGGTCTAATGACATCAACACCCTATATTAGGTGTGCATAATTATTAGGCAACTTCCTTTCCTTTGGCAAAATGGGTCAAAAGAAGGACTTGACAGGCTCAGAAAAGTCAAAAATAGTGAGATATCTTGCAGAGGGATGCAGCACTCTTAAAATTGCAAAGCTTCTGAAGCGTGATCATCGAACAATCAAGCGTTTCATTCAAAATAGTCAACAGGGTCGCAAGAAGCGTGTGGAAAAACCAAGGCGCAAAATAACTGCCCATGAACTGAGAAAAGTCAAGCGTGCAGCTGCCAAGATGCCACTTGCCACCAGTTTGGCCATATTTCAGAGCTGCAACATGACTGGAGTGTCCAAAAGCACAAGGTGTGCAATACTCAGAGACATGGCCAAGGTAAGAAAGGCTGAAAGACGACCACCACTGAACAAGACACACAAGCTGAAACGTCAAGACTGGGCCAAGAAATATCTCAAGACTGATTTTTCTAAGGTTTTATGGACTGATGAAATGAGAGTGAGTCTTGATGGGCCAGATGGATGGGCCCGTGGCTTAATTGGTAAAGGGCAGAGAGCTCCAGTCCGACTCAGACGCCAGCAAGGTGGAGGTGGAGTACTGGTTTGAGCTGGCATCATCAAAGATGAGCTTGTGGGGCCTTTTCGGGTTGAGGATGGAGTCAAGCTCAACTCCCAGTCCTACTGCCAGTTTCTGGAAGACACCTTTTTCAAGCAGTGGTACAGGAAGAAGTCTGCATCCTTCAAGAAAAACATGATTTTCATGCAGGACAATGCTCCATCACACGCGTCCAAGTACTCCACAGCGTGGCTGGCAAGAAAGGGTATAAAAGAAGAAAATCTAATGACATGGCCTCCTTGTTCACCTGATCTGAACCCCATTGAGAACCTGTGGTCCATCATCAAATGTGAGATTTACAAGGAGGGAAAACAGTACACCTCTCTGAACAGTGTCTGGGAGGCTGTGGTTGCTGCTGCACGCAATGTTTTTTTTTTAAACTCGTTTTATTGCATGGTAAAAAATTTACAAGCATGGCGCATGTACAATCAGAAGTTATCAAGACCCACACATGGGCCATACATAAAAGCAAAAGCATCTTATGAAGAATCTTACATACATTTTAAGCAGCTGTGGATATCGGATGTCTATGTCAATGATAACATGTTCAGAAACAGTCAGGGGATATGAACGTATGGGTGCATATTAGAGATGGATAACAACCACTTGTCTCAGGAGGTCAGTCATCCGGACTCACAAGCTTTCATACATGCTCACGGATGAACTATCCAGAGCCATCAGACTCCTGGTGCTGACACTCGTCATGCGCCGTAAGTGAAGAGTCGCACCAAGCCCCCCACACCCTGTCAAACTTTTGCGGGCAACCCCTGTGTTTATATACTATGCTTTCCATTGATACCGTAGCGTTAACCAGAGACAGCCATAGACCCCGGGATGGCAGCTTGTCCCCCATCCAGCACATGGCGATTGCCTTTCTAGCCATGAACAGTGTTCTTTCAAGGAAGATTTTATGATAGTGTGTCCAAGATTCCTCATCAACTACTCCCAAAATACACATTTTAGGGCACAGCTGTAATGGTGCATGCACCAGGGGTCCGAGGATCTCCAGTACAGACACCCAAAACCGCCGGATGTATGAGCAGTCCCATATCAGGTGCCAGAAATCTGCACCCTCCACCCCACACCTATGACATCTGGTATTATCCATTCTGCCCATCTTATGAAGCCTGGTGGGAGTTAAATAGCTATAGTGCAAAATAAAGAGCTGCGTCATCCTGTTGTTAATGGAGGGGGATACTCTAGTTGGTGCTAGTAGGGCCTCTTCCCATTCTTCCTCAGACAAAGAGGGTATGAACCCCTTCCATTTGCCCTCTACGGTCAGCGGGGACATCAGCAAGCGGCGATCCAGTAGGTGGGTATAAAGGGCCGAGACTATCCCCTTGGGACCCTGAGATCTGAGTATGCCAATGGTGGGGTATTTAGATATGCTTCTGCCACTGTCTCTAAATTGAGATTGAAGGGCATGTCGCAGTTGGAGATGCCTGAATGATAGGGTACTTGGCACTTGGAACCTGTCCTGGATTTGCGCGAAATCTAAAAGCTTGCTATCCTCATATAAGTCCCCTAGCGTTTGAATCCCATATCTCCTCCATTCCCCTGCACCCTCTAACCTCAACAGGTGTGGAAACATGCAGTTATCCCAAATAGGAATATTACAAGGTAAATCTTTATAAGCATTCAGCTTGGAGGCCTGCCATATCTGGTGGGCTAGTTTATGCAGTGGAAGGGTAGCTTTCTGTAAGCGTCCCATTCCTTCTAACACCGGCCATAAAGTCGAAACCTGCAGATATTCATGCAAATAGTATTCCGAGTTGGGTCTTATGGTCTCGGTAACCCAGCTCCTCAGGAATCTCAGCTGACTAGCAATGAAGTAGAGGAAAAAATCAGGCAGTGCTGCCCCGCCCTGCAGCTTCGACCTCTGGAGGACCTGGATCGAGAGCTTTCTTCTGGCTTTCCCCCATACAAAAGCAGCGACCAAGGAGTGTATGCGTTTAAAGAAGCTCCGAGGGATCGGTGTGCATGCATGAGACAATACATATAAGCCTTTAGGTAACAGAACCATTTTCACTAGGTTCAGTCTGCCCATAACGGACAATGGAAGGGCCTCCCATGCTTTCATTTTATCTTTAAAAAGAGCTTCCAGAGGCTCAACATTCAAGTCGTAGGCAAGCTGTGGAGCCCTAGTGATCATCATCCCAAGGTATTTGAATCTATCCACTACTGGCAGGTTATGGTGGTGAGTCCCCCAGTCATGGTCCCACAAAGGCATGATGGCTGACTTACCCCAGTTTATATGTAGTCCAGAATAGCGCCCAAACAAGGCTATTACTTCAATTGCCCTTGGTAGGGACATCTCTGGACTAGACATAAAAAGTATCAGATCATCCGCATACAAGCCTATTCTCTCCTCCCTGCAACCCATTGAAATTCCTACATACACTGAATCCTGCCTGATTCTAATTGCCAGATGTTCAATCGCGATTGCAAACAACAGGGGTGAGAGCGGGCAACCCTGCCTAGTGCCTCTGCGTAAGGAGATCTCCTTTGAATAGGAGCCATTGAGCTGGATACGTGCAGATGGGTTATTATAAAGTATTTTAATCCATTTTATGAAATTGGGACCAAAACCGAAGCTTCTCAGCACATCTATCAGAAAGGGCCATTCCAGGGAATCAAAAGCTTTGGCAGTGTCTAGAGAGGCCAGGGCCCACCTTTCTTTCCCTGCCGAACCTATCTGCGCGACTACTTGGGTTCTTCTGATATTATCTGATGTGGATCTGCCCGGCATGAATCCTGATTGATCAGAGTGGATCACTGTGGTTATTGCCTTATTAAGCCTATTGGCTAGCACTCTAGTCAGGATTTTATAATCCAAGTTCAGCAATGAAATTGGACGGTAAGATCCACAGTCCAGCGGATCCTTGCCAGGCTTCAGTATCAAGACTATAGAGGCATCATATAATGATACTGGCAATGATCCGCCGGATGCTGCACGCAATGTTGATGGTGAACAGATCAAAACACTGACAGAATCCATGGATGGCAGGCTTTTGAGTGTCCTTGCAAAGAAAGGTGGCTATATTGGTCACTGATTTGTTTTTGTTTTGTTTTTGAATGTCAGAAATGTGTATTTGTGAATGTTGAGATGTTATATTGGTTTCACTGGTAAAAATAAATAATTGAAATGGGTATATATTTGTTTTTTGTTAAGTTGCCTAATAATTATGCACAGTAATAGTCACCTGCACACACAGATATCCCCCTAAAATAGCTAAAACTAAAAACAAACTAAAAACTACTTCCAAAAATATTCAGCTTTGATATTAATGAGTTTTTTGGGTTCATTGAGAACATGGTTATTGTTCAATAATAAAATTAATCCTCAAAAATACAACTTGCCTAATAATTCTGCACTCCCTGTAGAAACTGGTGGGGTTTTTTTTGTTTTTTTTTTACTAAAGACCAATTTAAAAAATGTTTTTTAGCCCAAAATGAGTAACATGCAGCTTTTAAAAATTATACTTAAATATTATATCAAAAATAGCCCATCCACAATAATATTTCAATGTCGAGAGAACACATGCTACCTGACCGGCATCACCTTCCAGCTTCCTCAAGGGTGTTCCCTAGAGGACAACCCTTGAGGAAGCAGCAACAGAGTGCAGCAGATTCCAGAGAGCAACAGCTGAGACCATCTCCATGAAAATAATGGGTCCAGTAGCAGCCTCCACCATTATACATATTCCTTGCACATATGAGAGGTTTTGGAAACAATGATTCATATCAATTCCATGGGTGTTTTGTCCATAATTCACCATTCTCCCCATTGACCACTGCAGACCGAGTGGTCCTGTCCTATATCATATGACCATCTCATGAGGTGAATCATAATGAGCTATATCTGTCCAGTCATCCATAGCTGTATTCCTTTTTGGATCCTTCATTCACCTTCATCATTGATTGTTTATAAATTGTAGTATTAGATTTTTTTTTTTTACCTCTTTTTCCTTGACCGATAATTCTTAATTCCCATTAAACTTAAAGAAGATGGCAATTGCTTTTCTGGAAATCTTTAAATAACTTTCACAGTTGCTTGTGAGATGTTTGCCCTATTAAAGTGGCATTGAGACAACTTGACATTTCTTTTGGGTTATCCCTTGTCAGGATAGGATACTTACGTCTGTTCATATTCCCTAGCCAAAGAGTTACTCAATGTCAATGTCAAAGACAAAAATCAAAGACAAAAATAACTTGCCATTTTAGTGCCAGACGAGGTCAAAGTTCTAAGCGGAGTCTAGTTTCAAATGGCACACATAAATAGACTCGATACCTTTGACCTTTGCAATTAACACTGGTAACGTACATACCAGTACTTTTAGAAATACATAATCATCAGACTGGAGGTGCAGATCCTGTATGATGATGCATAAAGGTACATTTGGAGATAAACTGTAAAACTCCTTATTAGCATTGATGCCTTGTAAATGCTGTGCTGTAATGTATGATTATAATGAGTACAAGAGACAGAGTTTTCTGCTACTTCTGACTGTGATGACTATAGATTACAGTGAGTAACTGTCATTGAAAGTGGCCATAGCTGTAGAGATCATTCTGAAGTTCTGTTTTATTTTAGTTGTCCATCTTATATTATAGAGTTGCCCTATCCGCAGGATAGACCACCCCTAGCTGATCAGCAGAGTCCGACACTTCGCAACCCCGCCAATCAGCAGCTTAGCACTATCTATGGTGCCAGAAGAAGACAGCTCAGTCTACTTTGTAATGGACTGAGTTTGTCACTGCAGCGCTGCTCCCACTGACTTCAATTATCCAATAATCCAAAAAGGGGTTAACTAACAAGACGCTGAGGGGGGTGATCTACGGAACCAAGGTGTACAGGAGGTGATCTAATGGAATTTTTGTGTAGAGGGGTGATCTGGGGTGTATAATGGGTGAGTTGATGGAATGTTTGGTGTAGCAAGGTGATCTGGGGTGCATAGTGGGTGATCTATAGAAGGATGTGTGTACAGGGGGTGATCTATGGAACTTTGGGTGTATGGGGGTGATATGATGGAAAGTTAGGTGTATAGGGGTGTTCTGTTGAACACTGGGTGTATGTGTTGACCTGATGGAACATTGGGTGTATAGGAGGTGATCTTATTGAACGTTAGGTTTATAAGGGGTGATCTGTGGAACATTGGATATATAGTGGGTGATCTTTGGAACGTTAGGTGCATAAGGGTTTATCTATGGAACATTGGGTGTTCAGGGGGTGAACAGATGGAAGGAAGGAGGGTACTGAGATAGGCAAGGGCTGCAGTGTAACTAAGCACAGTCTGTCCACCATCCCATGTATTGACCGTCTCCGGTGAGTGATAGAGTTTCCAATGCCGTTATCCCAGCTGTCTATTTCTATTCCCTGAGGATAGGCCATCGCTTAATAAAAGGTGGACAACCCCTTTTAATTTAGTAGTTATTTGTTCCTTCCCTGGAGGCAGCCATATTGGCGACACACCCTTCCTTTGTTGCCGGTATTAGGATCAGCACCATTTAGGAGTCAAGTGACAGAGAAATGTCATTGATTATTTTACATTAGTCTGTCGTAAGCGATAAATACAACGCCCTCTTCCAGAGACCTGGGAGTTACAGGGGAGATGCATGCAAAACCTAACCTGTGTGTATGGTGTTAAGGCCCTTTTACATGAGCTGATGATCTGGAACAAACGTTCATAGCAGAAAATTATGTGAACTGGGTATCTTAAAACATAACTTTTACTATGTATTATTTAAAATCTAAAACCACTCTCCCAAACCACCACCAATTGCGGCGAGACATAGGTGTATAGGGGACACTTCCCTACACCTAGTATGGACATTTGCCACTGATAGTCCATACAGAGAATACGACGGGGAACCTACCTTCAGTCGATTCTATAATCCCTGAAAGTTCATTGAAGTCCCCCGATGAGTTCCGGTAATTCGGGATGAAACATGGCATGTAGGGCTTTATAAATAGGGTACGAGTAGGGATTAGGCCCCAATACAGGGAAAGGTTCCGTATGGGGTTGCCCCTGTCGGGGCGGGTGCTCTGTGTCTGTTAGGCAGGTAACCTGTTTAGCCCCCTACCCTTTACATAGGTAGGGCCTTATTCTAGGGTAAAATAGGAGAACAAACAAATGCCTTGACCACAAGAGTGCCGCTCACCATTGTCCTTCTGCCACTCCACAAAAGGACCATTACGCCACCAGGTGTGGATCTCTCTACTGGACGTGGTAAGAACCACCCATTTTTTTCTTTTTCCATTTATCCTGTGGATTTAGTAAGTGGCGTTTTTATCTAAATTGCGTTTTTGTCTCACAACAATGTGGTGTATACGATACTTATTTTAAATAATACATAGTAAAAGTTATGTTTTAAGATACCCAGTTCACATAATTTTCTGACAATTTGTTTGGGTTATGACATTATACCTCTACACGCTCAATCTAGTGTGGAAGGTATAAAAATATTTGAACAAACGTTCATAGCAAGGTTTATTCAGCCAGTCTAAGCCCCACTAATCAGCCGACAAACACTTTTATGCAGCCACAAAAATCACCAAACTGTACGGGGGATGTATGATCTTACCAACAGTTGTTCATCCATCAAGCAACTTGCATGATTACTCTGTAAAGGCCTTTTAAATTAGTGCTGATCAACTCGTCATATTATCAGTCATGCTCGTTATGGCATAGGCCAGTAGTATAGAACTGTAATTAAGAAGGTATTCTGGTAACTCCAAGTTATCCTCTATTCCTTGGCATTCGCACTGATCATGAGAATGGGGGCTTTGTACCCCTCAGGCCCTCCCAAATACATGGAGCAGCAGGTTGAGCATTTGCACCGCTGTTCCATTCCTCCATCGCGGTTAGAGATTAATGGAGTGGCAATGCGCATGCTCAACTTGCCGCTCCGCTCATTTCAGCGGGCTTTGCAGGGTGTGAGGCACATGTTCTCATCAGTGGGGGTCCTATGGCTGGATAGGGGATAACTTAAAATTACTGGAATACTTCTTTAAATATCCTAGTCTCTAATGATAAGACTTGTTTGAGACAACCACCAAAAATTATATTCAAAATCTAGAGCTTTATAGAGGTGATCCTCTGAAAAAACAGGCTAATAATGTGTGTAAAAGAATTGAAAATCTATCACAGAAGTTCTGGTGTTAAAGGGCCAGGCAATGTAAATGTTATCACGCTTCGCCCTGACTTCTCCTAAAGTCTTGCGCTGCACCGTGCGCTTCAGTATACGGCACAGGAGCAGTACAGGAAAGAGGCTCGCTGGCAGTTCTCTTCTGTACTGCAGAGCTCTTTCCTGTACTGCGCCTGAACCGGATACTGATGCACACAGTGATGCACAAGACTTTAGGAGAAGTCGAGGCCAGGCGTGATCATGTTTTCACTGCCTGGTCCTGTCAATCAAAGTGCAGAGGGAGCTGAGTCTCTAGGTGTAACGGCAACGCCCCCATTGCTCCCAGAGGCTCATTTGCATATTCCAAAACATCACTTTTCTCAGTAATGCGGGCACATATTAACATGGGACCAACACAGATGCCTTCAGCTGCCAAGCGCACATGTAACAGGTCAGCCAGTGTCATAGGTACAGATCTGCTGACAGATGCCCTTTAATTATGGAGTAGTCTTTCTCAAAGAGACAGTCTTTTGCGGATGTTTTATTGTATATACAGCAAAGCTGAAAAATTAGCTGTAGAGAACAGTAAAGGTCAGCCTACTGTGCAAATCTAGTGCTCTGTGGGAAAACTACAATTATTTGGTATGGATAGTCATACAAAAAAAATAAAAAATAGGTTTATAATAAAAACATATAAAAAAAAAATATCTGAATATATTATTAATGCATATAAATGTGTATTCCTCATGCCGAGGCAAATATTGTGCACACAGCAACCAGGATTCAGATATTATGCCATACTTTACAAATGGCAGATCTTGCTATATTTATGAGAAAATTGGGAGTTCAAGTAAAGGGACCCCCACCAATCAATAATTCTTAGAAGTAAAATATAAAACACCTGAAAGCACCTAAATGTGAAATATCCCTAAAATTACCAAACCTTATACATAACTTTACCAGCATTAATTATAAATCGTGTCTTTGGAAGGCAGTTGGATCAGCAAAGTTATCTTTGTCCCTCTTCAGTTGCACATCGGTGTAGTGAAGCTGTGGTTATCGCCTCCAAAAGCTGAAGAAGAGAAATCTAGGTTTTATAATATAATGGATTGCTGAAAAACCTCTTCTACCTGTGTTATCACGGACAGCTACAACATGGGCATTTACCTGCTTCCTGTGCTCGTGTCATCCTGGGGCATTATTGGTATTGCATAGATTGGGCTAATTTCTCGTACGCTTTCTGTCTGCTACCCGCAGTTGATTTTCCTTCTCTTTCTGAATGTAGAGGTGACATACAAGCTTAATTTATTTATAATCCTTTCATTCATTCGATTTATTCCAACTATATCTCTATCTCTATATTTATAGGGCGGTACAGTAATAGGAAGTGCTAGATGTCAGGATTTCCGGGGCCGAGAGGGCCGCCTTAAGGCAGCATGCAACCTAATCAAAAGAGGGATTACCAATCTTTGTGTCATTGGTGGAGATGGCAGCTTGACCGGAGCAGATACTTTCAGAGCAGAGTGGAGCGGACTGCTTGCTGACCTGGTTAAAGCAGGTAAATCCTCTGAGACTCAGATGGTCTGCCGAACGTTTATAAAATAGCGAGCACAATGAAAGATAATGCATGGCTGCCTCCCTCATCTGCGGCAACAGGTTCCTAGTAGCTAGAATAAGTCTTCAACTAAAGAACCTAAAGATGGTCTGTCATCTCTACTGACTTGTCTGTCTTAGTAACTACTTGCATTCATTCCCCTTGTAATAATGACTCTGGAGCATCTATTCTGATGACTCTATGATGTTACATTCCTTTATCATTCCCGCTAGAAGTTATGATTGACTTACTAGCAGTTTTTAATGAAGATCTAGATGGGTGTTACCAGTTGGGGGGTGTCCCTGCACAGTCTGACTTTATCCAATCAGTGCTGCCAGTGTCAGACTGTGCAGGGACAACTGACTGGGAGCAAACTCCTTTGCCGGCTGATGAAAATATCCTTAAGGCTCCATTCACACGTCCGCATCCTTTCCGCAATTTTGCGGAAAGGGTGCGGACCCATTCATTCTCTATGGTGACGGAATGGATGCGGACAGCACACAGTGTGCTGTCTGCAGCCGCAATTGCGGAGCGCGGCCCCGATTTTGGGTCCGCAGCTCCGCAAAAAGATACAGCATGTCCTATTCTTGTCCGCAGCTTGCGGACAAGAATAGGCATTTCAATGGGGGTGACGGGCTGGAGTGTTGCGGACCCGCAATTTACGGGTCCGCAACACACCACGGACGTGTGAATAGAGCCTAAAGGGGTTTTCCAGGCTCCTATCCACAGGATAGGTTATCAATATTCAATCAGTGGGGGCCCTACACCCATCAGCTGCACCTCCAGCCCTGGAACTAGCACTTTGAGTGGAGCAGCTCCATTCATGGTGTAGTGGATATGCCAGGTTACTGCAGCTCCCATTTATTTCAGTGAGGCTGAGCTACAGTAACCCAGCACGGCCATTACATTTTCTACGGAGATGTGCTTCCTACTTCATTCAAGAGCTAATTCCAGCACCAGAGGTTGTGGGAAACGCCTGATTGGACCCTCACTGATCGGCTATAAATGACCTATCTTGAGAATAGATCATCAATAGTAATAGTATGGTACATCCAAAGTCGATTCCCCAAAAAACTATGTTGTAATACAGTTCGGAGTTTCCGCTCTGTACAGTATTAAAATGTATTGGCACCGTTGAGCCGAAGTTATTACTTCACGAAGTCGCGCAAGACTTTGTGTAATAACTTTGGGAATTAATTATTACTGTAAAAAACCTTGGTACCAAACTCTGGTTCGGTTCCGAGGTACCACTAGGAACCGAACCTGAGTTCAGTATAAAGGTTTTTTACAGTAATAATGAATTCCCAAAGTTATTACATGAAATACCATCCAAACTCGATTCGCTCATCCCTAATCATCAATATCAGGAGCCTTGAAACCCCCTTTAAAGAGAATGTGTCATCAAAAAATAGCCTATTGTTTGAATCAGATGAACATATTTTAATAATTAAGACTTTTCCATGTCGCTGTCAATATGTTAAAGAAAAAAAAAATGAAATCCAGCTGTTTTTATCCTGGATCCTCATTTTAAGACACTTCCTGTTTTGTTGAGATCACTTCTCAGTAGTCTTCCCTTTATCATCACAGGTGGGATTACAATGAAAGGCAACACCTACATATAGGATCACACAATTCACAATAGGTGATGGTCACAGCCCACATCCTTCCCCTCTCTGCACAATGTCCTCTGCACAGACCACTGAGCATGACCACAACTCTTTCCCCTAGAAATAAATGAGTGATCTTCAGTCTGCAGGTTCCTATAATTCATGTGGCTTCTGTAAAGAATATCTCAGAAGTGTTGCTGCAGAATCGGCTCAGGCAAGATGGTCAAGCCCCCCATAATCACGTAGAGATAATAGAATGTAAAAAAAAAAAAATAACTTCAGTCAGAAAATAAAAACTGTAATTATAATAGCATCTTTATTAGCTCGGACTCGAAGCAGAGAGGGGCGAGGCTTGTTAGGGCTAAATGACAATACACCAGTATGATGTATTGGAGTGACCATCATACAAACTTTTTACTGCTCAGTTTCATGTGTGGACATTATTTTTGTCTGTTTTATTCTATAGGAAAAATTACTTCTGATGAAGCCGCCAAGTCTAGTTTCCTAAATATTGTTGGGCTGGTGGGCTCCATTGATAATGATTTCTGTGGAACCGATATGACAATCGGAACCGATTCTGCTCTTCACAGAATTATGGAGATAGTGGATGCCATTACTACAACAGCACAAAGGTAAGTCTGAAGATGAGCGTGTGTTAGAATAAACTGGAACTACATCAGTGGTGCCTTATTTTAATGCAGCCTTCAAGAAGACATTAATTTCAATTTTTTCTACACATTAATTTAAAGGATAACTCATGTTTTCATAAAAAAATCTATTTTAACATATGTTACTGTTGCAGCAGCATTATACATAAAGCAATCTTTAGTTTCTTCACATACCACTGTTTTCCTTGAGTTTTTCCCTTAGTTACGGCTGTTTAAACATTTACAATGTGAGGACCTTCTCAAGATGGCTCCTCTACCAGTTCTCCGAGGCCAAAACTGCTTTCCCTCACTTCCCATACACACTTGCTTGTAGCCAGCAGCTCCCTGCCAGCCAATCAGATCGGATTACTGAGAGACACGCCTCCTCACTCTGAAGCCTAATGCAGGCATGCAGTGTGAAGGACCGCCCCTCTGTCTTCTGTTTATACTAAAAGGAAGACAGACAAGACCTAGCAACGGTCTTTTAAGGGAGCAGTGGAAAGGGACAGGAGACATTAATGAAAGCTGTTATTATAAGGTAATTACAGATCTTTTGACAATCATTGACAGACTAACTCAGGTATACAGTCAGGTCCATAAATATTGGGACATCGACACAACTCTAACATTTTTGGCTCTATACACCACCACAATGGATTTGAAATGAAACGAACAAGATGTGCTTTACCTGCAGACTGTCAGCTTTAATGTGAGTTTATTTACATCCAAATCAGGTGAACGGTGGAGGAATTACAACAGTTTGCATATGTGCCTCGCACTTTCTAAGGGACCAAAAGTAATGGGACAATTGGCTTCTCAGCTGCTCCATGGCCAGGTGTGTGTTATTCCCTCATTATCCCAATTACAATGAGCAGATAAAAGGTCCAGAGTTCATTTCAAGTCTGCTATTTGCATTTGGAATCTGTTGCTGTCAACTCTCAAGATGAGATCCAAAGAGCTGTCCCTATCAGTGAAGCAAGCCATCATTAGGCTGAAAAAACAACACAACCCCATCAGAGAGATAGCAAAAACATTAGGCATGGCCAAAACAACGGTTTGGAACATTCTTAAAAAGAAGGAATGCATCGGTGAGCTCAGCAACACCAAAAGACCCGGAAGACCACTGAATCAATGACCGAAGAATTCTTTCCCTGGTGATCAAGAACACTCTCCGGGAGGTAGGTGTATGTGTGTCAAAGTCAACAATCAAGAGAGAACTTCACCAGAGTGAATACAGAGGGTTCACCACAAGATGTAAACCATTGGTGAACCTCAAAATCAGGAAGGCCAGATTAGAGTTTGCCAAACGACATCTAAAAAAGCCTTCACAGTTCTGGAACAACATCCTATGGACAGATGAGACCAAGATCAACTTGTACCAGAATGATGTGAAGAGAAGAGTATGGAGAAGGAAAGGAACTGCTCATGATCCTAAGCATACCACCTCATCAGTGAAGCATGGTGGTGGTAGTATCATGGCGTTGGCATTTATGGCTGCCAATGGAACTGGTTCTCTTGTATTTATTGATGATGTGACTGCTGACAAAAGCAGCAGGATGAATTCTGAAGTGTTTCAGGCAATATTATCTGCTCCTATTCAGCCAAATGCTTCAGAACTCCTTGGACGGCACTTCACAGTGCAGATGGACAATGACCCAAAGCATACTGCAAAAGCAACCAAAGAGTTTTTTAAGGGAAAGAAGTGGAATGTTTTGCAATGGCCAAGTCAATCACCTGACCTGAATCCGATTGAGCATGATTTTTCACTTGCTGAAGACAAAACTGAAGGGAAAATGCCCCAAGAACAAGCAGGAACTGAAGACAGTTCCAGTAGAGGCCTGGCAGAGCATCACCAGGGATGAAACCCAGCGTCTGGTGATGTCTATGCGTTCCAGACTTCATGCTGTAATTGACTGCAAAGGATTTGCAAGTAAAATTATTAACAAGTGAAAGTTTGATTTATGATTATTATTCTGTCCCATTACTTTTGGTTCCTTAACAAGTGGGAGGCACATATGCAAACTGTTGTAATTCCTACACCGTTCACCTGATTTGGATGTAAATACCCTCAAATTAAAGCTGACAGTCTGCAGGTAAAGCACATCTTGTGCGTTTAATTTCAAATCTATTGTGGTGGTGTGTAGCACCAAAAAATGTTAGAATTGTGTCGATGTCCCAATATTTATGGACCTGACTACATGCCTAGCTCTAATAAACTAGCAAATAAAATAAAAAATATGACAGTTATCCTTTAAGGAATGGGGTAGTCCCTTGCTTCCAGATCAGTGCAACCAAATGATTTGGACTTTCATAAGATTATCTTATGCATATTTTGCTGGAGGATATACTTCTCTATTTACTATTTACTTCTCTACATTCTGATAAGATAACTGTGGCACTTGATAATCAGGTTTCAGTCATGCCAGAAATTTTACTTGCATACTGTCCCCGTTCACTCTACAAACATGTTGAACAGAAGCTTGTTCTTCGGAGGCAGGGCTGACCCAGTTCACACAAGGCTTTCTCCATTTAGTGTGCTTACTCCCATGTTGGCCTCACCTACGTCTACAATACATCCAGGTAAATGAAAAGCTGCATCTTGCCGGGGGACCTGCAAGGTGAAAGATATCCAACTAAACTAGACAACCCATAGTTACAAAATTAGAACTATACCGGAACTAAGATGTTGACTTTCAAAGAGAATGTATCATGTATATACACTGCTCAAAAAAATAACACATCCTAGATCTGAATTAATTAAATATTCTTCTGAAATACTTTGTTCTTTACATAGTTGAATGTGCTGACAACAAAATCACACAAAAATAAAAAAATGGAAATCAAATTTTTCAACCCATGGAGGTCTGGATTTGGAGTCACTCAAAATTAAAGTGGAAAAACACACTACAGGCTGATCCAACTTTGATGTAATGTCCTTAAAACAAGTCAAAATGAGGCTCAGTAGTGTGTGTGGCCTCCACATGCCTGTATGACCTCCCTACAACGCCCGTGCGCCTCCTCCACGTCTCCTGATGTACTGGCCTGTCTCCTGGTAGCACCTCCATGCTCTGGACACTACGCTGACAGACACAGCAAACCTTCTTGCCACAGCTCGCATTGATGTGCCATCCTGGATAAGCTGCACTACCTGAGCCACTTGTGTGGGTTGTAGACTCCGTCTCATGCTACCACTAGAGTGAAAGCACCGCCAGCAATCAAAAGTGACCAAAACATCAGCCAGGAAGCATAGGAACTGAGAAGTGGTCAGGTCACCACCTGCAGAACCACTCCTTTATTGGGGGTGTCTTGCTAATTGCCTAGAATTTCCACCTGTTGTCTATCTCATTTGCACAACAGCATGTGAAATTGATTGTCACTCAGTGTTGCTTCCTAAGTGGACATTTTGATTTCACAGAAGTGTGATTGACTTGGAGTTACATTGTGTTGTTTAAGTGTTCCCTTTTATTTTTTTGAGTAGTGTATTTCTTTTCTAATCAGTTTTTTTTTTTCTGATGTTAGATTTTTTTTTTTCTTATTTATTGTACATAATTGGGAGCACGTCTGGGCTACAGTTAATAGTATTCAGATATTTTCTTGGACCAAGATTGTTGTAAGCATGCTTTGTGACCTGTGCAGCGGTCATTGTGCAGAGAAGGGGGAGATGAGCTTTGTCCATCACCTATTGTCAATGGTGTTATACTGTGTTATCTGACACATTCACTTTAACATAAACCTCCATCTTGGAATCAGTTGCACTAAAGATTCTTCTAATAAGGGTGCACATACACAACTGTATGTATTTTGTGGTCCGCAAAAAATACGGATGACGTCTGTGTGATCTTTTTTTTTTTCTTTTTTTGTGGACCCATTGTAACAATGCCTATTCTTGTCTAGTATTGGAATTGTTTCCGCTTATATTTGCTGTTATTCTGGTAATAACATTATACTATTAAAGGTAAGGTGTAAATGCTTAAAGGGATGTTCCTATCTTAACCCTTTTGCTCCATATGACAGATATATCTGTCTTAGGCCTCATTCACATGTGTTTTGGTCAGTGATTTCAAAACTAGGTGCGGCTTTAAACGCAGAACAGGAGCAGATATCTTTCCCTAATACCTTATGTCTGAGTAGGCTCCACTCCTGGTTTTGGCTCACAATCACTGATGGAAATCACTGACCAAAACACTGGTTTTGTGAATGAGACTTTACACTCACTGGTTATGTATGTAGCGAGCCCACTCCTTACATGGTGAGTGCTGCTGTAGAACACAGCTGACACCTGCCAGCAATGACCAGGATCTGAGGTCCTGGTCATTTAAACCTTCAGGTGCCAAAGTCAGTAGTGACAGTCTCATCTCACTGGTTACAGAAAAGTAAAAAAAAAAGTTATGGCTCTTAGAAAGAAGGGAGGAGAAAGCAAAAAAATGAATTTGCTGCTTCCTTAAAATAGCAAAGAATATCATGGAAAATATAAGTGATATCCAAAACAGTGTGGGTCAGAGTTCAGAGTCTCCAGTCATTCGTTAAAATGAAGGGCAAAAATTGGTCGTCGCCCCCCCCCCATATACCTGACCTAACCCCTTTCCCTCTAGCCAGAGGTGTAACTTGCACTTTCCTGCATGCACTTTCTATAATACCTGTGTCTTCTTTTGTGGCACAAGGTACCCACTATAGCTTTTACCCCCTATAGATCCTAAGGGTAGGACCCCCTTTTATATGTCAAAGCAGGAAAGCTCTAACAAAGAAGAAGTCTCACATATGTGACCCATCCTTGTATTACATGGTTGGCCATTCATTTGTATGACCTGCCGTAGCATTAGAAGTCAGCTGTTATCACCAGTGGTATCTGACGTGCACCCATAGCTATCGGCTGCAGTTTAAGCAGGGGTTCATGAGAAGGCCCCTTAATCTGTGAGACACATAAGTACTTGGGATTTGTAACTCCAGGGATCGAGGTAGAAAATCCAGCTTGCACAAAACAAGAATGTCTCACAGTAGTTGTAGGCCATTGAGCCTTTGTTGGCTTTATATCCAGTATACATTTCTGAAAATATATTATAATAATTCAATTTTTCATGTGTAAAGCTCAAAATGAATTTTGTCTTACAGTCACCAAAGGACCTTCGTCCTAGAAGTGATGGGCCGGCACTGCGGGTAAGTCCTTACATAGGACCTCTCACCAGTTAAATATTTTATCTCTGCTGCTGGCTGTGCGTGACTGTGCAGTGAGAGCACAGCCTGGTCTTGCAAGATAAGGTACTGTATATCTTGTGCGATCACGCTGCACTTGCCACTCTATCAATGTACACAATAATTGGATAGCATCAGAGCAATGATGATCGCTGATGGTCACCTCTTGGATAACCACTGCCAATTTGGATATTAGGGGCAACAACAAATAAGCCTGTTTAACCGTGGGGTGACACAAAGGAAAAATAAAAGAGGACTTAGGATCAACCCCAATTGCTGCAGGTACACAGTTTAAACATTTTGAACTGGTGAGAGGTCCTCTTTAAAATAGAAATTCTATACCTTCAATTGTGCTATATTTTAATGAATGGAAGATAAATTAATTTAATAACGAGTCCTGTTATATTCTTGTGTCGTAAAATAAACACCCGCACCGCACCTCACCTCCATGTTCACTAATAGGACTTATGGTAGGGGGTTATCCACTTAACCACGTTCATCAACCACAGATCCTTTACCTTTGAACACATTCTATGTCCTATAACACCATGTCAGGAGTAAACCATTTGGAGTTCTCTTCTCTGTCACCTTCTAGGTATTTGGCTTTGGTAACTGCACTTGCATGTGGAGCAGATTGGGTCTTTATTCCAGAATCCCCACCAGAAGAAAACTGGGAAGAACATCTTTGCAGAAGACTGAGTGAGGTATCCAAAAAGTTTTTATGGCATGGCTTTGTAATGGGTTTATAAAAACCCTCACTAGAAGGCCTCACGCACATGAGCGTTGTTTGAGGCCCGGATGTGGACCCATTCACTTCAATGGAGCTGCAAAAGGACATATTTTATTCTTGTCCGTATCACGGACAAGGATAGGACTGGTCTATTGAGGGCTAGACCTTGCATTCCACAAAATGTGGAACGCACATGGCTGATATCCGTGTTTTGGGGATCCACGATTTGTGAACTGCAAAACATGGTACGGCCGTGTGCATGAGGCCTAAACCTGTAGTTTCAAAATCATCAAGTGCACTCTCTGCTGGTCAATATGCTAATGACACTTTTACTTTTAGACCAGAGGCCGCGGATCAAGGCTGAATATTATAATTGTTGCTGAAGGGGCCATTGACCTGAATGGTCAACCTATCACATCAGAGGATGTTAAAAAAGTAAGTAATCTAGCTGAAATGCAATCCTTTCTATCGTCACAGTGGACTATCCTCCAATATTACAGTTTTAATTTTTCTAAAATTTTTAACAGCTAGTTGTGAAGAGTCTTGGCTATGATACAAGAGTCACCGTCCTAGGACATGTCCAGCGTGGTGGAACACCTTCAGCCTTTGATAGAATTCTGGTAAGAACTTTTCTGGAGGGGGGGGTTATAGGGAATTAGATCTTGCCAGGATTACTAGGTACAGACTGGTACATTCTTATCTTTAAAATCTGCTAATTCTTGTTCAGCTTGTTTTTTCTATTGTTGAAAACATAAAAAATTTCCCCAAAAAAATCTGCAAATTAATTTAATTTGTATGATCACTGTCTTTATTTCCGTGCATTAGGGCTGTGGAGCTGATAAGCCAAACCTCCGACTCCAACTTTGTTTTTCCATACTCTGACTTCAGCTTCTACATTAATGGCTCATGTGTGATAATTAGTAATAACGGATTTACTCTAGTAAGATTGTTACATTGGGCTTTTCTTCAGCTTTATTAAGTACTAGCCTTAATACAGTCTTCCTTTTCTGTCTAGCGGTTCTGAGATGACTGCAGGTATGCCCAGTGGTGAACTTCCTGATCTGGTCTTTAGAGGAGAAACTTTACTACTGAGTAGCACAGATTCATTTTAACTAAAGGCCTTGGAGCAACAGCATGAAGTTATTTAGTATTAAGCTGGCCATACACATTAGGGTTATGTTGTGTTTGGCCAACCATCTAACTTATATGGGGCCTCCTGACCTTCCATCAACATCTGATGTTGGGAATGATAAGGGTCATACATGTTTGATGTCAACTGCCCTATCCTTTTGTTCTCGCAAAGAGAAGCCAATGCCAGAGGTGTCTGGCAGCAGCTTTCTCCCCTCTCCACTTTATATGCATACTCAGTATGGGAGGGTTGGGAGAGAGAGTTGCGTCCAAACTTACAAGTATGGCCAGTTTAGAGGGGATATGTCAAGCCAGTGATAGGATGCTGAAGCAGCAATAGAAAATCAGTTATCACCTCTCATTTGTTCTCAACCCTCCCTTAAAATGGAACCCTTTACCAATGAAGGCCTATGCTCAGGATAGTGTCCAACACTCTGCACCTAGGCTGATCAGCTCTGAGGCTGGAACTACACAGCTCTGTCCGTTGTGCAGTGGGCAGATCTGGTTACTGCTCACTTTGAAGTGATTGGTAGCCAGGTTGCAGTAACCAGCTCTGTCCACTGCACAATCGACTGAGCCGTGTAGTTCTTGTGCAGGAGATACTGTAGATCAGCTGATCGCCTTGGGTGCAGGGTGTCCGTTCCCCGCCAATCAGATAGTAATGGCCTGTCTTGAGGATAAGCTTTCACTAGTAGTGGGTTGGACACTGCTTCTTAGTATGATTAAACATTTCTAAACTTTCCTAAATTCCCATGAAAGTAAATACAACAATTCTGCTTTCATATTAGTAAGGTATAATGTTTAATATTTTTATTTTGAAACTTGGAGTCCGTAACATTTTTACCAACTCTGACTCTACCTAAAATTGTCTCTGATTCCACGACTCTGCTCCACAGTCCTGATTAAAGACGAGGCAGGAGCGGTCCATCGCTTACTTGTTTTTTGTGGTTTTTTTATATGGTGAAATTTTAATCAGTTGTTTCGTAGTATTCTTCATCTTGCAAGTACTGAAGTATAAACTGCTTCCTTTGTTGTAGTACATTGTTTTTATAAAATCATATAGAGTTAGGTCTATGGTTAGTCAGGTTTATGCTTATGATGAGAACATTAACTGGGTGCGACTGAACAATATGTAACTACAATACAATTTCCAAAATTGACTTCATTCACAATTTTGTAGGCATCCAGGGTGAAATCTCCCAGCATTCCTTGCTGACTCGATAAGTATTCAGGCTTTACACTAGTCATTTGCATCCTGGGAGCTTTACAGTAATTTAAAGGGTTTCTGTCACCACACTTTTCACTATTAAATAGGCTGACATTATAAATCTGCAAATGTCACCTGAATTTAACTCTGCTTTTCTTTTTTTTCAGTGTACCCCCGTTTTTGTGCAATGATAACTTTTTGAATATGCTAATTAGCCTCTAGGAGCAGGGGGGGGGCGGCATTGCACCTGCTCCTAGAGGCTCCGTTCGCCCACCTCTTTCCACTCCCTTCTACTCTTGATTGACAGGGCCAGGCCAGCGTTGGTCTCCTCCTGCCGGCCCTGTCTGCCGGGGAAATCTCGCGCCTGCGCCGTCCCGTTCAGTATTCGGCCCAGGCACAGTGAGGGAAGGACTCTCGCCGGACTGCCGGCTTCCTCACTGCGCCTGCGCGCCAACTACTGAACAGGCGCAAGATTTCCACGGCAGACAGGGCCGGCAGGAGGAGACCAACACTGGCCTGGCCCTGTCAATCAAGAGTAGAAGGGAGTGGAAAGAGGTGGGCGAACGGAGCCTCTAGGAGCAGGTGCAATGCCGCCCCCCCCCCTCCCGTTCCTAGAGGCTAATTAGCATATTATTAAAGTTATCATTGCACAAAAATGGGGGCACACTGAGAAAAAAGAATAGCAGAGTTAAATTCAGGTGACATTTGCACATGTATAATGTCAGCCTGTTTAATAGTGAAAAGTGTGGTGACAGAAACCCTTTAATAGGGATTTATCTGATGACAATGGGGAAGCTGACAAGGAGAGTGCCTTCTTTATATTTCTGCAGCGGAGCCCAGTTTGTGATTATAGTGGAGTTAGGCTCACTAATAACAGGTCGTTCTGCTTATCTAGGGAAGTCGCATGGGAGTTGAAGCTGTGATGGCCTTGTTGGAAGGAACACCAGATACACCAGCTTGTGTGGTCAGTTTGTCTGGGAATCAAGCAATCCGCTTGCCTTTAATGGAATGTGTTCAAGTGGTAAGACGCTGCTCACCCTATAAATGCTCTTTGGATAGAAAGGTCTATCTGTGGACTTCTGGGAAGTTTGCAGGACTTATTCACCAGAAGTAGACCCTCTGTATAGTCTGCTCTATTGCCTTATTACCCTCTGTATAGTCTGCTCTATTGCCTTATTACCCTCTGTATAGTCTGCTCTATGGCCTTATTACCCTCTGTATAGTCTGCTCTATTGCCTTATTACCCTCTGTATAGTCTGCTCTATTGCCTTATTACCCTCTGTATAGTCTGCTCTATTGCCTTATTACCCTCTGTATAGTCTGCTCTATTGCCTTATTATCCTCTGTATAGTCTGCTCTATTGCCTTATTACCCTCTGTATAGTCTGCTCTATTGCCTTATTACCCTCTGTATAGTCTGCTCTATTGCCTTATTACCCTCTGTATAGTCTGCTCTATTGCCTTATTATCCTCTGTATAGTCTGCTCTATTGCCTTATTACCCTCTGTATAGTCTGCTCTATTGCCTTATTACCCTCTGTATAGTCTGCTCTATATCCTTATTACCCTCTGTATAGTCTGCTCTATTGCCTTATTACCCTCTGTATAGTCTGCTCTATATCCTTATTACCCTCTGTATAGTCTGCTCTATTGCCTTATTACCCTCTGTATAGTCTGCTCTATTGCCTTATTACCCTCTGTATAGTCTGCTCTATTGCCTTATTACCCTCTGTATAGTCTGCTCTATATCCTTATTACCCTCTGTATAGTCTGCTCTATTGCCTTATTACCCTCTGTATAGTCTGCTCTATTGCCTTATTACCCTCTGTATAGTCTGCTCTATATCCTTATTACCCTCTGTATAGTCTGCTCTATTGCCTTATTACCCTCTGTATAGTCTGCTCTATATCCTTATTACCCTCTGTATAGTCTGCTCTATTGCCTTATTACCCTCTGTATAGTCTGCTCTATTGCCTTATTACCCTCTGTATAGTCTGCTCTATTGCCTTATTACCCTCTGTATAGTCTGCTCTATTGCCTTATTACCCTCTGTATAGTCTGCTCTATTGCCTTATTACCCTCTGTATAGTCTGCTCTATTGCCTTATTACCCTCTGTATAGTCTGCTCTATTGCCTTATTACCCTCTGTATAGTCTGCCCTATTGCCTTATTATCCTCTGTATAGTCTGCTCTATTGCCTTATTATCCTCTGTATAGTCTGCTCTATTGCCTTATTACCCTCTGTATAGTCTGCTCTATTGCCTTATTACCCTCTGTATAGTCTGCCCTATTGCCTTATTATCCTCTGTATAGTCTGCCCTATTGCCTTATTACCCTCTGTATAGTCTGCTCTATTGCCTTATTACCCTCTGTATAGTCTGCTCTATTGCCTTATTATCCTCTGTATAGTCTGCTCTATTGCCTTATTACCCTCTGTATAGTCTGCTCTATTGCCTTATTACCCTCTGTATAGTCTGCTCTATTGCCTTATTACCCTCTGTATAGTCTGCTCTATTGCCTTATTACCCTCTGTATAGTCTGCTCTATTGCCTTATTACCCTCTGTATAGTCTGCTCTATTGCCTTATTACCTTCTGTATAGTCTGCTCTATTGCCTTATTACCCTCTGTATAGTCTGCTCTATTGCCTTATTACCCTCTGTATAGTCTGCTCTATTGCCTTATTACCCTCTGTATAGTCTGCCCTATTGCCTTATTATCCTCTGTTTAGTCTGCTCTATTGCCTTATTACCCTCTGTATAGTCTGCTCTATTGCCTTATTACAGACTGTAGGAAAGGTGACAGATGGAAGAGAAAGTAAAGATGACCATACACCTTAGCCATCGCTTCACACCTATTCCTTTTGACTTCCCCATACACTTACACACTCAGCTCGGCCGTGCATGCATGTGTTCTCAAGAAGGAGCTGGACCTAAGCCTCTGCCGAGCACTGCTGGTGGCTTATTTCCATTGAGAACAAAATTGCCAGGCTTGTTAAAATCCAATACTTTGACCCATATTTTCCCTGACATTTGCCATTGGGAACACTTGGGACACCACCATACACATTGGACGGTTGGTCGCTCCTACAAAAATTGTCATGTTGAACCAACATTGATGGAGGCTTCTGCCTAGCAGTGTTCCCGGTGACATCACCGACACTAATGGGCGATACAGCGCAGGGCGAGGAAGAGCATCGGAGCATGAAATGCTCCCATGCTTATCTCAGAGGGGCTGTCTGGGTGAAGAAGGGGGTATGTCCGGGTTCAGTTCTGGACCCGGACAATGTCACCAGTACTATCTTCTGTTAGAAGCTGTGGCAGTTACAGGGAGAGAGCTGCAGCAGAGAGGACACCCCCCTGAGAATTACACACCCCCTGAGCTGCCAGCTTCAAATAAATCTAGCAGAACAATTGGGGCAATGAATGGGGAGATCTCTGGACTCATTTAGCTTTTCTTTTGCAAAAAAAACTTGATGGTTGTAATATCCTGTTGTTTTATGTTTTCAGACCAAGGAAGTGACGCAGGCTATGAATGAAAAGAGATTTCATGAAGCCCTTAAATTAAGAGGAAGGTGAGCATTGAGGAATCATTTACTGTATACAGTCACTGCTATCACATACTGCAATTTCAGTATTGTTCTTTTTTTAATAGCCACATGGCAGACGCTGCCTGTGTACAGCTATTTTATACTGTAGGGGGAGGCTAGGTTAACTCATTATAGCACCATATCAATGGGACTCTCAAATGGGAATACCATACATATTAAAAGTAGACAACCAGTAAATCACAATCTACTATTAGAGATCACAGTAGCCGGCCATACACTATAGATTTCAGTTTTCTAAACAACTTGTCTTTCATGGTCTTCCAGTGAAGCTTGTCATTCTAGGTGACAACCCGTAAATTAAAAAGACACAAAAACTCAACAACATGTGAGCTCAGATGATTCCCAGATCAGTCTTGTAGTCCGTGTCTACCTCAGTCCTTTTCTGTCATTGGAAAACGGTTATGAACAGCAAAAGGTGGTCAAGATCAAACATTACGGGTGACAAAAATCACTAGTATAAGGCTAGGTTTAGTTCATTTATATTTTGATCAAAACATTGGTTGCTTGATGCACATGGAGGTGACTAGGAGCAGCACACCATGTGTGCGCTGTCTGCGCTCCTGAACAAAGGAGCTCGATGGCTTAAGTAGGTTTAGCGTAGGACCCGCCTGACCTGAGCCCACCTTGGCGCTTGGTAGGTGGGCACAGATGTGTTTTGATCAAAATATATTGGCATGCTGCGGTTTGATCTCCGGTATGGGGATGCAACCAAGCGGATCGGAATGCATTTTGGAGCATTCTGTTATGTTCAGTTATGGTTTGTCCCCATTGACAATGAATGGGGACAAAACTGAAGCGTTGTTCTCCGGTATTGAGAACCTATGACGGATCTCAAGCACATAATAAACCTGGCACAAGGCAAGTGTGCTAGTTTTGTGGAGGAAATTGAGCAACAGTTCTGTTAGCTACCCTACTTGTTGGTGGTTTCCATGTAGTAACAGAATGTTTGTTACACTAAACCTAAAACAAGTGAACACATTTAAAAAGGTCATAACAAATATGCTGGGATGTGGCATTTACTGGTTATATAGGCAGTGTTAGTTTTATGTACAGTATATACAAACCATAAACTTCCACCTCAGTACATACTAACTTGTTTTTCAGGAGCTTTGAAAACAACTGGAATGTGTACAGGACACTGGCTCACATACGACCACCCGACACCAAGGTCTGCCATATTCTCAGTGTGTTATTGTAACATTGGTTGACTTGCACAGGATTCTGATCTTTAAGATCGTTCCGGTTAGAGACGAGAGGATCGATTCTAATGAACCAGCAGGACTTGTTCACCTGTG